>NC_133326.1:284783791-285142027 GCF_042186555.1 Aquarana catesbeiana
AAAAAATAAAAAACTTGATTTTAAAAAAGCAAAAAAAATAAAAAACTTGATTTTAAAAAAGCAAAAAAAATAAAAAACTTGATTTTAAAAAAGCAAAAAAAATAAAAAACTTGATTTTAAAAAAGCAAAAAAAATAAAAAACTTGATTTTAAAAAAGCAAAAAAATAAAAAAACTTGATTTTAAAAAAGCAAAAAAAAATTAAAAACTTGATTTTAAAAAACCAAAAAAAATAAAAAACACTTGATTTTAAAAAACCAAAAAAAAAAATATACAAACTTTCTTAAAAAAAAATAATAAAAACAAAAATAACTTGCTAAAAAAAAAAAAAACATAAACAAAAAAATTGCTTGAAAAAAAAAAAAAAAAAAAACACAAAACAAAACTTGATTTTCCCAAAACAAAAAAAAAAGCCTGTTTGTGAAAATCAAAAAGCCAAAAATATTTTTTTGTGGATTAGGTATAAATATTTAGATATAATTATATTTTGCTACATTATTAAGATATCATTCTATTTTTGTCTATGAACATTTTATACTAAATGCAGAACTGAATGCATAACAACCATTAATAAAAACATCTCCTTATAGGAATTAAATAAATGTGTGGTTTGTTATTTCAAGGCTCAGTATCATTTTAGTTATAATTGTAAAAAAGTTGTTTACAGTGGCAATGGAGCTTATTTAGACATTTAAAATTACAATACAGTTGGCACTACAACTGCTCGACCATAACCTAGGAGACAGCCCAAAAGAAAGGCAAGCAATAAATATAATGCAAGATTTCATCAATAATTTTTTTATTGTCAAAAATTATATATCCTGGCCCATTGCAATGGCCCCCCTACCCATAAAATAATTAACATATTGCTGTCTAACTTGACGGGCACTTTGGGGGGCCAAGCCAGTACGGACAGTATCCAGGCCTGTAAGGTTGGCTTCTATTTGTCTGGCATCAGGCCCAACTGTGCCTATATAATTTGGAGCATGCTTATTTAAAAAGTTGTGCAGAATGCAGCACGATAAAATGATAAAATTAAGTTTGTATTCCGCCAAATTAATGGCTGTTTGAAACAGGCGGAACCGGCTGGCCAGAATTCCAAACGCATTCTCAACCACTCTTCTAGCTCTGGCCAGCCGGTAATTAAAAACCCTCCTCTCCGGGGTGAGGGTTCTTTGGGGGAATGGCCTCATGAGGTGCTTGCTGAGAGCGAAGGCTTCATCGGCAATGAAGACAAAGGGGAGTCCTTCCACGTTATCCTCATCAGGTGGCAATCCCAGGCCACCACTCTGGAGACGCTGGCAGAACTCCGTCTGGGCAAATACTCCTCCATCCGACATCCGGCCATTCTTCCCCACGTCCACATATAAAAAATCATAGTGTGCCGACACCACCGCCATTAAAACAATACTGTGGAACCCCTTATAATTAAAATAATATGACCCCGAATGGGGTGGTGGCACAATGTGGACATGTTTCCCATCTATAGCCCCTCCACAATTGGGAAAGTCCCAACGGCTGGCAAAATGGGATGCCACAGTCTGCCATTCCTGTGGCGTTGAAGGAAACTGGGAAATCAAACAAGAAAACCAAAATCAATTAATTTGGAAGCTAACATTGCAAGAAAATTAGACAATTAAAAACATTATTCCCCAGCATCAGTATAACATTCAATAATTTAATTCTTCTGGAAAAACTAATATGGAAAGGCACACTTATCAGATTGCTCACCCCCTCTGATGGAACATTGATTACATTTTAGGGGGTTGTGAAATCCCTAAAAAAAAATTACTTTTAGGACACGCAGGAATTTAGGGACTAAAAAGGCTACAAGACTGCAGTTGTCGCACTCTGCAGGTGCAGTTGCTAACCAGCTTACAGTAAATGAGGTAATGTAAAAAGGCATTCATGTTGCAAGGAGTACACAATCACATGCAAGGGCAATTAATGAAAACACTTTGAGGCTTGCATATGATTTGATGATGGAAATCAGCAGAGCTTCTGCTCATTTACTAAAGCACTGGAACAAATGCACTTGTAGAGTGCACATGCATTTTGCAAAGTGCAACATATATTTGCTTTAGACAAATCAACACCACAGAACATTCCAGCAAATTTTAACGAGGGTGGGGGTGGGGGGGTTGTGAAATCTAGATAATTGCTCATTAGCAGCAAACTATTTGGAGTGAGTTTAGGTGGGGGGGGGGGTGGGGTTGTGAAATCTAGATAATTGCTCATTAGCAGCAAACTATTTGGAGTGAGTTTAGGTGGGGGGGGGTGGGGTTGTGAAATCTAGATAATTGCTCATTAGCAGCAAACTATTTGGAGTGAGTTTAGGTGGGGGGGGGTGGGGTTGTGAAATCTAGATAATTGCTCATTAGCAGCAAACTATTTGGAGTGAGTTTAGGTGGGGGGGGGGGTGGGGTTGTGAAATCTAGACAATTGCTCATTAGCAGCAAACTATTTGGAGTGAGTTTAGGTGGGGAGGGGGGGTGGGGTTGTGAAATCTAGATAATTGCTCATTAGCAGCAAACTATTTGGAGTGAGTTTAGGTGGGGGGGGGGGGGTGGGGATGTGAAATCTAGATAATTGCTCATTAGCAGCAAACTATTTGGAGTGAGTTTAGGTGGGGGGGGGGTTTGTGAAATCTAGATAATTGCTCATTAGCAGCACACTAAATACACTCAAACAAAATACATTCCAAATGAGTAGACTAGGTGGATATGTTCCCATCACTTCATGCTGGGAAGGTTATTGAAGGAAAATATACATGCATGACAAAAAATAACAGGAAAAAAATCCAGCATGTGTGAGGATAAAAAGGGGACATTCACACTATATTGCAATGATGGTAAGTAGTGTTTGAAGCAAGAAATACATTATATTATCAAAGATTACATAAAAGAACATGTGATGCTAATAAAAGAAAAATATCTTACCTTAATATAGTCCTTCTGCAGGACCTGTATGATGGCAGAACAGGTCTCTGGGATAATGATCCCCAGAGCCTGGGGGGAGATGCCTGTCGAGAACTTAAGGTCCTGCAGGCTTCTCCCTGTGGCCAAATACCGCAAGGTAGCGACCAGCCTCTGCTCCGGAGTGATGGCTTGCCTCATGCAGGTATCCTGCCTGCTGATATAGGGGGTCAGCAAAGCCAACAAACGGTCAAAAACGGGGTCCGTCATCCGGAGAAAGTTCCTGAAATCCTCAGGATTATTCTCACGGATCTCACGGAGCAAAGGCATGTGACAGAACTGGTCACGCTGAAGCAACCAATTCTTGGTCCATGAACTCCTCCTCGCCCTGTTCATGGACTGGTCTTGGGCTGAAGAATAAACTACAGCACCAAGCACATACAATGCACGAGCTCTACGACGAGTACGTACAGGTAACATGGCTTCAAAACGGTCGGCTGGTCAGAACGCACTAAACAGAACGCACTGAAGAACAGCAAGGCCTGTGAAGAACGACCTGAAAATCAGGAACGAGCGGCCAATAAAACAAAGATTTCTCAATGCCAACTGACCAAACGCACTGAAAAGCAGATACAAACCTCACAAGCACAGACTGAACAACAGTTAAAACGAACTGAAAAATACGAGTCTCACAAGCGCGAATCGTCTCTCACCAAACTTCTACTAACACGAGATAAACACGAGATTAGCAGAAGGAGCCCAAAGGGTGTCGTACGGGCTATTGAACTTCCGTTTTATAGTCTCGTCGGACTTGGTGTACGTCACCGCGTACTAGGCTGTCGTACTTTTGTGTGGTCGTGTGTGTGTAAGTCCGTTCGTAAGAAAGTCTGCCGCAAGTCCGCCGAAGGTACGTCGGAAGTCTGTCGGACAGGCTGTCGGACTTTTGTAGACGAAAAGTCCGACCGTGTGTATGCGGCATAAGGAAGAACACCCCTATAAAATAGCTGACAACTGGAACTCACAAAACATTCTAAGAGTCTCATAGAGTGCTAAAATGCAATTCAAAACTACTTTGTACTTGCCGGCATTTACTTTCTTATATAGCTTTATATAAATACAAATTTGAGATATTGCTTTTTAATAGGGATTAAACAATCACACAACACCGCAGTGTGTTAAATTGGCAGTCTTGCAGTCTTTCCATAGGAGGGACCTTACTAAGCATTTTTTGACACCACCACAGTGGGCCAAGCTTCTGTATCAAAGGACTGGTCATTTCATTGCCATTTGCTGCCCCTGTAACATTCAACACATTCATTTCCATTTTTGACATTTAGCACAAGAAATATAAAGTATCTGCCAAAAGTGAGTACACCCTTTTTGTAAATATTTTATTATACCTTTTCATGTAACAACAATGAAGAAATGACACCTTGCTACAATAAAATGTAGTGAGTGTACAGCTTGTATACTCAACACACAGCCATTAATGTCTAAACTGCTGGCAACAAAAGTGAGTACACCCCTAAGTGAAAATGTCAGAATTGGGCCCAATTAACCATTGTCCCTCCCGATGTCATGTGACTCGTTAGCGTTACACGGTCTCGGTGTGAATGGGGAGCAGGTGTGTTAAATTTGGGGTTATCACTCTCACTCTCTCATACTGGTCACTGGAAGTTCAACATGGCACCTCATGGCTAAGAACTCTCTGAGGATCTGAAAAAAAGAATTGCTGCTCTACATAAAGATGGCCTAGGCTAAAAGAAGTTTGGCAAGACCCTGAAACTGAGCTGCAGCATGGTGGCCAAGATTATACAGCAGTTTACCAGGACAGGTTCCATTCAGAACAGGCCTCACCATGGTCAACCAAAGAAGTTGAGTGCACGTGCTCAGCGTCATATCCAGAGGTTGTCTTTGTGAAATAGATGTGTAGCGCTGGTAGATTTTTAATCTACTGCTGATAGGTGAAGTTAGGTTTGCCTCTGTTCCAGCTTGGCTGAGTTGCGTGTGATTCCATACTGCGCCGGTGGGTGTCATTGTCCCCATGGGCTGGTGTTGGAAAGGCAACGTGTTGAAGCGTATGAGTGCTCTCTGTCCCGGGGACAACTCGGTGGAGGTGGTCCTCCGAGTTGCATTCTGGGAGAGGGTATTTATAGGACAGACGCCATGTTTAGGGGTTCGTTTTCAGCCACCTGCTGGCCCTCCTGGCTGACAGGTATGCATTAGGAATACCACCTCGTAGTCCTCCGTTCCGGAGGCCCACGTCGCTGCGGTGTGTGGGTGGGCCCAGAAGCCTGTCTGGGGCCTACCACAGCGGCAGAGGAATGGTCCTGGGCTGTCTATCCTGAGTGAAGAAGCTGGACAACTGAGGAGATCTCAGGGAAGGACCCATCATGGAAGGATCATGCAGAGTGCTGGTCTGGAGAGGGGCCTGGTGACTCAGTTGGAGGACGTATCCTGAAGTAATCTTGCTGCATAGTACTGCTGGGTTGGCTTAAAGGTTCAAGTGCTGTGTCTGATACTCATCGTAAACCATTACATCCTGTGGCAGAGGATCGTACGGGTTTTGTTCCAAACAAGTCTGTGGCAGAGACTTTTGTTCGTGCTACGTACTGGCTGCTAGGCAAGTGAGAGTAACCTATCCAGGCAGGCAAAGATTGAATCTCACAAGGGGAGTGCATTCAACTACAAGTGTTCAATTCCTAATAATGTTCTAAAGAATACTAAAGAAGGGTATTTGAGCTTCCCTGCAACTTTCCTTCTGCCTCTTTCCTGCTACTTCCTTTATTACTTGTTCATTAAAGCATTGGAAAACATACTCAAGTGTTTGGTGCCTAGATGGTCCAGAGGTAAACGCAACGGGACCCTAGACCCGGTTCCGGTGAAACAGAGGTGGCGAGAGTGAAGGTAACAGCCCGCTTTAAACCAGCAGCTCCACCGTGAGTTATTGCTACAGATGTATGAGTGCTGCCAGCATTGCTGCAGAGGTTGAAGGGGCGGGGGGTCAGCCTGTCAGACCATACGCTACACACTGCATCAAATTGGTCTGCAATGGCTGTTGTCCCAGAAGGAAGCCTCTTCTAAAGATGATGCACAAGAAAGCCTGCAAACAGTTTGCTGAAGACAAGCAGACTAAGGACATGGATTACTGGAACCATGTCCTTTGGTCTGATGCGACTAAGATAAACATATTTGGTTCAGATGGTGTGAAGAGTGTATGGCGGGTAACCAGGTGAGAAGTACAAAGACAAGTGTGTCTTTCCTACAGTCAAGCATGGTGGTGGGAGTGTCATGGTCTGGGGATGCATGAGTGCTGCCGGCACTAGGGAGTTATAGTTCATTGAGGGAACCATGAATGCCAACATGTACTGTGACATACTGAAGCAGAGCATGATCCCCTCCCTTCGGAGATTAAGCCACAGGGCAATATTTCAACATGATAACGACCCCAAACACACCTCCAAGATGACCACTGCCTTGCTAAAGAAGCTGAGGGTAAAGGTGATGGACTGGCCAAGTATGTCTCCAGACCTAAACCCTATTGAGCATATGTGGGGCATCCTCAAACGGAAGGTGGAGGAGCGCAAGGTCTCTAACATCCACCAGCTCCGTGATGTCGTCATGGAGGAGTGGAAGAGGTCTCCAGTGGAAACCTGTGAAGCTCTGGTGAACTCCATGTCCAAGAGGGTTAAAGCAGTGCTGGGAAATAATAGTGGCTACACAAAATATTGAAACTATGAGCCGCATTTTGACATTTTCACTTAGGGGTGTACTCACTTTTGTTGCCAGTGGTTTAGACATTAATGGCTGTGTTTTGAGTTATTTGAGGACAGGAAATTTACACTGTTATACAAGCTGCACACTCAATACTTTACATTGTAGCAAAGTGTAATTTCTTCAGTGTTGTCACATGAAAAGGTATAATAAAATATTTACAAAAATGTGAGGGGTGTACTCACTTTTGTGAGATACTGTACACTTGATTGTATGTATAAGATGTACACATTTTTGTTCCACCAATATTACACAAGATGCCGTGTCTACATTTATTACAGCAAAGCACATTCAAAATGTCATCCGATTTCCCCTTTGGCGTTGTCTATAGAGATTTTAACTCAGATGCTACTGGAAGAGGTTTTTATGTGCATTTTCTGTCATTTCAAGATTTGAACACAAAGGTCATCGTTTAAATTTCTTTTTTTTTCCAACTAGTACACAATTCTATATAGAGACCCCTTATATTGTTACATTATGTGACTTACAGTAAATTGGCAGAGAACCCATCTATTGGGTATTTTTAAGTATTTAGAGAAGTGAATCTTTTTTCTTTGGTTTGCCTGAACTAGAGTGGTACTGTTTAAAATATTAGTACAATATAAAGCATTTCAAGGGAAAGCACAGAATAAACCACTCTGACCTTTAAGTTTGAAGAAGTTGCAGATTTCTACTTAAAAAACAAGCATAGATACCATTGTTTTGGATTTTTTTGCAATGTAATCAAAATTGTTCATTGTTTTGTAAAAGTGGAATGTGAGAAAATGGGTCAGCTCGTTCCTCTTTTAAGACTCACATCCCAAACTGCTTTTTATAATAAGTACATAAAAGGGATCCATCTTATCACACAGCTATCAGATGTCAAGCATACCGTATATATTTAGTTGCCCTTGTTTCTGACTGGCTAGTTTGGTGAGTTGAAATGTCTTTCATCTGTCCAGCATATTCCTTTGGTGTTGAAGCACATCATCAGACAGGGGTTTGGCCATATTTATTTATTTTAAGTATAAAAAAATAAAATAAAAAAAATGAACAGAGCAGTCACAGATAGGTAGGGAGGGTGATGAATCATTAGTCTGACTCGGTGTGTAAATGTAAGCTTGAGCTATTGAATTTAATAAAAATATATGCAATTCTTCAAAATGACTTGACTATAAAAAGAAAACAAACATTATTTAAATATATAAAACACCAGTTAAAAACATATACATTTTTAAAAACATTAAAATAAAAAATGCTCCATCATGGTTTATTTTACAGTAGTCCTATACCCTGGTGCTTATTTTTCACCCCCCTCCCATACTATTACTTTACCCAAACTAATGGAAAAGCCAGGCTCCCTACAAATGTCAGCATGCAAACAAAGCCATGGGAGCAGCTCTTGGGTTCTCTGTGAAAGGGCAGTGTTGAGTAGGGATAATTTCAAGGGTGGTTTGTCAAACTTTGAGTGAAATCCAAAAAGTTTTAACTTACAATCAAAGCACATTGAAGTGTATAAGGAATAAATCTTTATAATCAATTCAGACCAATTTCATAGTTAGTAGGCAAAGGATTGACAAAAATAGGATACACCAATATCGTAGCGAACATATTTTAATAAAAAATAAAAATAAAATTACCATACAGCAGAGAAAGGGTTTTCCTTTTATTGCGATTCCAAAGGCAAATTGGAAAAAAACAACATTAAATCACACGCTTGGGAGATGCTTTTAAACTGTGTGTGGCGGATAAGAACAGTACAGACAGCGTCAGTGACACCCTATTCAGACACCACATATTTTGGATGTGTAATTTTTTATTTTTTCTTGTTAAATTTTAAATTATTGATTGGCTTAATCCAGCAGTAGCACCCAATTTTGATCCAGCAATAACAGGCCTGAATTGAACAGTGGATATAGCAACCACAACAAATCTAAAAGGTATAGCAAAGTTTACTCTTGCCTGCCTTTAATTTACTTGCTATATATGCTCCAATATGGAGACTCTTGAACAGAAGGGCCTTGATGAGGCACTGCGATTTTCACATGTTTGCAAATGTGTGCAACTAAAACCTCTGTTTTTAAACGCAAATTATTGAATATTGCCATTTTGTTGGGTTTTTTTGTGCTGGAGAAACCTTTGTTTGTGCAGTTACATAGTATAGTTAGCTTCTTTTTTTATATATGTCAAAAGAGTGTATAAAAATACCATAATATTCAAAATATGTGTTTGGTATGGTACCTGAAGCCAGCAAACAGAAACATCTCTGCGGTGATGACATTTATTTAACGTATGTGTCGTAGACAGCATTGTTTTTTGCAGCCTCTGGCTGCAGCATGTCAGCTGTGCTAAAAGTACCAGCTACTTGGGTACCACATGTATGAGGAAACACATGACTCTGCACCACAGACCTTGGTGGGAGCAGCACCTCGATAAGGCTAGTCAGCAGCCAAAGGCCTGAACTCTTCATTCTCAACAGCGAATAGAAATTTTTTAGCATGCTGATAATGTGTCATTTTTTCCTCTCCAAGGGCACATAGCAGCCAGTTTTTTTTTTTTTAATGATTATGTTTCTATTGTTCCTCCTCTTTAAGATCAAATTTTAGCCATTTTTTTGAGGACTGCTATTGTTCCCTTTTCTTTCTCTTCAAAGCCCCATAGCAGCCATTTCTCTGACAGACTGGTAATGCGCCCCTTTCCTCCTCCCCAAAGGCACATAGCAATGAGCAACCATGTTTTTATAATGCTGCTCATTTGCCCTTTTCCTCCTTCTATTCAGCTAACCCCACCATAGTGCAGCCAACTGCCTATATACATAGTTACATAGTAGGTGAGATTGAAAAAAGACTCAAGTCCATCAAGTCCAACCTATGAGAAGAATTATGCCCAGTGTCTTAATGCCAGCTTTGCCAAATACGCCAGAGCTGGCAATCTGTTATTGCTCACAGATATTGGTCCTTAAAAGGGTTTTTGGGTGTACAGCGAATGCACATAAACATGCCTGCAATATACAGTTTTTGCTGCAATTTTTTAAGAAGATTTTCTCATGCCAGGAGAACAGGCACTCAGAGGAGCAAAGCAAACGATCAATGTGAATGAGGCCTAAGGCAGAACCAACCAATCAGTGACTGTCTGAACAGAGATCCTGGCCTTTGATAGAGGGTAATTGACCTAATACTCCAGTGGCGGCCAATGAATCAGTGACTGTCTGAACAGATATCCTGGCTTTTGACGGAGGGCAATTGTTTTAATACTCCAATGGTTTTGTAATTACTGCCACTAGAGGGTGCCTGAAACGACTGAAAGCTTATCAGTTTCGGTCATGGAGGGAGGGGTTATTAAGTGTTAATCTTACAATAGGGTTTAGGTTTGCTTTAACCTTTGTTTATGTGAGATTATGCAAAGAAGATTAATGAAACAACCTATCACCTCTGATTTCAAGGAAATCACTAAATTTAGTCACAATTGGGATACTAACAAAATCCATTCTTAGGTCTCTAATGAGATAGTTTTGAGGGGGAGTAGCTCAAACACTGTCTGTGTGAAAAGAGCATTGCAGAAAGTGAGATACATTTTGTGGCTTTTTCAGGAGTTGCGTAAATGCATGTACATTGCTCAGACATACATTATCTACAGATCACAATAATACAACCCCAATTCCCAAAAGTTGGGACTCTGTAAAAATCTACATAAAAACAAAATGCAATGATTTGCAAATCTCATATTTTATTCACAATAGAAAATAGAAAACATATCACATTTTGAAACTGAGAAAATGTACTATTTTAAGAACAAATAAATTAATTTTGAAAATGATAACAGCAACATATCTCAAAACAGTTGGGACAGGCCCATCTTTACCATGGTGTAGCCTCCCCTCTTTTTTTAGCAACACTCTGTAAATGTCTGGGAACTGCTCAACAGTCCTGGGTTTCCTTGTCAAAAATTTTCAATTGGTGAAAGGTCTGGACTGCCTGCTGGCCAGTTAAGCACTCGGTCTCTTCTACTACGAAGCCATACTTTTTTTTGGAATTGGGGTTTGGTATACGCCTATATCTCACTGAATAACTTTACTGTTTTATTTTTCTTAAATAATCATACAAAAGTACAGGATTTGGAGCCATGATATCTAGGCACACAATACACATTTTTAAGTATTTGTCAAATAAAGATATGGTATTATAAAATGTGTTTAGTATATATACGACTGTCAGTATTTAGGTTTCTTTCCTGGTTTTTCTTGGGCACATCTACATACAGTTGTGCTCATAAGTTTACATACCCTGGCAGAATTTATGATTTCTTGGCCATTTTTCAGAGAATATGAATGATAACACAAAAACTTTTCTTTCACTCATGGTTAGTGTTTGGCTGAAGCCATTTATTATCAATCAACTGTGTTTACTCTTTTTAAATCATAATGAAAACAGAAACTACCCAAATGACTGATCAAAAGTTTACATATCCCAGTTCTTAATATGGTGTATTGCCCCCTTTAGCATGAATGACAGCTTGAAGTCTTTTGTGGTATTTGTGGATGAGGCTCCTTATCTCCTCAGATGGTAAAACTGCCAACTCCTCTTGGCAAAAAACTTCCAGTTCCTGTAAATTCTTCGGCTGTCTTGCATGAACTGCACGTTTGAGATCTCCCCAGAGTGGCTCAATGATATTGAGGTCAGGAGACTGAGATGGCCACTCCAGAACCTTCACTTTATTCTGCTGTAGCCAAAGACAGGTCGACTTGGCCTTGTGTTTTGGATCATTGTCATGTTGGAATGTCCAAGTACGTCCCATGTGCAGTTTCCTGGCTGATGAAAGCAAATGTTCCTGAAGTATTTTTTGATAACATGCTGCATTCATCTTGCCATCAATTTTGACCAAATTTCCTGTGCCTTTGTAGTTTACACATCCCCAAAACATCCGTGATCAACCTCCGTGTTTCACAGTAGGAATGGTGTACCTTTCATCATGGGCCTTGTTGACAAATTAAGCGTTTATGGTTGTGGCTAAATAGCTCAATTTTGGTCTCATCACTCCAAATGACTTTGTGCCAGAAGGTTGGAGGCTTGTCTCTGTGCTGTTTGGCGTATTGTAAGTGGGATACTTTGTGGCATTTGTGAAGTAATGGCTTTCTCCTGGCGACTTGACCATGCAGCCCATCTTTCTTCAAGTGCCTCCTTATTGTGCATCTTGAAACAGCCATACCACATGTTTTCAGAGTCCTGTATTTCACCTGAAGTTATTTGTGGGGTTTTCTTTGCATCCCAAACAATTTTCCCTGCAGTTGTGGCTGAAATTTTAGTTGGTCTACCTGCCCATGGTTTGGTTATGTAACTACAACCCTTAAAGCAATACCCATTTTGGCTACATCATGTCATGTTTATGGTTGTTAAATAAATTACTTTTCTACATCCGGTTCCTTGTTGTGCCTCATCTAAAGTCCCATACCCCTCCCCTCTTTTGTACCGAATATAGGGATGGAGGTGCCCCTTTCCCCAGGGTGCTTCATTCAAAGTCCCAACTTTGCGTTTTTATCACAAATACCAGGGATGGAGGCACAGCAATATCCGGTATGTAATTATTACACCGGAGCCCCCTTGTTTTCCCCATTGGGGCTCTGTTGTGTAATTTTATACTGTATTTTACATTTTGTCTTCAGGTTGTACTTAGCCCAGATCCATTAGGTTACCATACATATAGTTTCACATATCTAAACTCCCATGTCTTCTAGCGGATCTGATTGGCCTGGGGCTGTCCTTGTGCCCCAATGGTCCGGGAGCTGCGAAGCGCTCTGGGCGTTCTCCCGCCGCTGTCATGGCACGTGGGGGGGGCAGCCCCATTGCGCATTGGTGCCACGCACCAAGCCGACGCTGTGACGCTCTTCTCTTGCGCCGCAGTTTCGGCTTGTGTTTGTCACCTTGCCGCTGGTTTGGGAGGCGCCTTCACACGCCATTGTAGGCGGCGGTTGTTGCTCGGGCGGAAGTGCTCCTCCACTTGTACCATGCCAGCGTGATGCTGGTGGGTGGTCCCCTGGGCGGATCGGCTGCCTATTTATATCCCTGCTTGGCTTGGCTGATTCATTTGTTCATGGATGTTGGCCGTGGGTGGTTGCAGCTCTCTACACTCTTGTACTGGAATCACACAGGTACTTTTCTCATACTCTGTGGGGCTATATCCATTTTGTCTCCACACTTTTACTTTCTCCCAGTCGCTCTGGGAGGTTTTATGTATTCTCTTCCTCTCCACCTTTCCAATCCTCTTGTACCTAGCTATGCTGCTCACCCTAAGCCTACACACGCCCCACTTTCCTTCAACACCTGTTTCCAAGTGGGTGTAACCTTTCACTTCCTAATAACATATATATGGTTATTCACCATATATTTACTTCAGTTATATTCTTCACAGACACCTTAGTAGACATCACCAGCCACAACAACATAAGCTTCCTTGTCCTGTGGGGAGCCATGGTTGTGCTTCGTCCTGGGGGTCCTTCCTGCCTCAGCTCCCAGTGGAGACATTTTGTGATACTCCTTGGCCTCTCAGTATACTGCTGTGACATGTCGAGTCCTCAAGTGAGTAGGGGGATGAACATTTCCCCTCCAATGGTCCCCCCTCCCCTTTTTTGCTCCTTTTCCCTTGACCTTCTCTGCTTTTGGGGTTCAATGTCTCATATCATTCTTTCTACAGAACTGTCATACGTATCAGCTCCTGATGAGGTGGCACTTACCCCCCGAAACGCGTAGAGCTTACAAAGATGCATACACTAATGACTATATCTGTGAGGACATTTATTCCTTGTTCATATGTTTTTTGAAATTTTACATGGAGCAATATCGGCAACGGTACCACATATTTTTCCATGGTTCATGCTTATCCTTTTCTGTATCTGAGTTTATGTAACTACAACCCTTAATGCAATACCCATTTTGGCTACATCATGTCATGTTTATGGTTGTTAAATAAATTACTTTTCTACATCCGGTTCCTTGTTGTGCCTCATCTAAAGTCCCATACCCCTCCCCTCTTTTGGTTTCAACAGAACCCCTTATTTTCCACTTCTTGATTAGAGTTGAACATGGAACATTTAACATAGAGTTTGAGCATTTTTAATTCCTTGGATATTTTTTTTATATCCCTTTTTATATCCCTTTCCTGTATTATACAGTTTCACTACCTTTTCCCGCAGATCCTTTGACAATTCTTTTGCTTTCTCCATGACTCAGAAACGTCAGTGCAGCACTGCATAAAGGTGGCAAGGGTCTGTCAGGAGTCCAGAAACTCATTGACCTTTTATACACACACACTAATTACAAGCAAACAGATCACAGGTGAGGATGGTTACTTTCAATAGCCATTCAAACCCCTTTGTGTCAACTTGTGTGCATGTTATCAGGGCAAAATCACCAGGGTATGTAAACTTTTGATCAGGGTCATTTGGGTAGTTTCTGTTTTCATTACGATTTAAAAAGAGTAAACAGAGTTGACTGAAAATAAATGGCTTCAGCCAAACACTAACCATGAGTGAAAGAAAAGTTTTTGTGTTATCATTCATATTCTCTGAAAAATGGCCAAGAAATCATAAATTCTGCCAGGGTATGTAAACTTATGAGCACAACTGTATGTAGATGTGCCCAAGAAAAACAGGAAAGAAACCTAAATACTGACAGTCGTATATATACTAAACACATTTTATAATACCATATCTTTTTTTGACAAATACTTAAAAATGTGTATTGTGTGCCTAGATATCATGGCTCCAAATCCTGTACTTTTGTATGATTATTTAAGAAAAATAAAACAGTAAAGTTATTCAGTGAGATATAGGCGCATACCAAACCCCAATTCCAAAAAAAAGTATGGCTTCGTAGTAGAAGAGACCGGGTGCTTAACTGGCCAGCAGGCAGTCCAGACCTTTCACCAATTGAAAATTTTTGACAAGGAAACCCAGGACTGTTGAGCAGTTCCCAGACATTTACAGAGTGTTGCTAAAAAAAGAGGGGAGGCTACACCATGGTAAAGATGGGCCTGTCCCAACTGTTTTGAGATATGTTGCTGTTATCATCAAGCTCGCGTGAGAGCAAAAACAATTGAGAGACAGATTGTTGGCACCCTTTAACAGCAAGTGCCTGCAGCATCTTTGGGGCAGTTTGAAATGAATGGGCAGGGCTTCCAAAGCGCTTTGGAAGCACCGCAACATGGCATTTTTGACCTCTTCTTTGGGGTTAAAGGCGCCCCGCTAGCGGCCGAAAAGTGTCGCTTAAACAGCGTTAAAGCGCCACTAAAATGAGCAGCGCTTTACCGCTAACGCACGGTGGTCCCAGTGTGAAAGGGGTCTAATGAAAGGACATTACCATGTTAAACTTATATGTGATTTCAGTGATTGGGTTTACATACCCTGTAAAAGTGTTTATGGGGGATAAACTTTGTCTTTCATCAACAGAAGAAAAAAGTTTGCTAGATGTCATCTAGCCTGTGTGTTTTTTTTTCCACTAAACTTACAGCCGAAAGCAAAAGTTACTTAGTTATCAGCATTTTACAGGCTGAAATAATATGGTATGATGGTATGGGATTTCCCTTCCACGCTTGTTGATATACTGTAGTTCTACCGCCTAAACTTCCCTTTCCCCTTCGCTACACCACTTCCCTAATCACTCTTTTTTTTATATCAGAATGATGGAAGTTTCCTAAAGGTAAACTGCATTCTTGTACCTAAAAGCCTACATCCTATTACCTGAATGTAAAGTATAACTAAAGGCAAAACTTTTTTAGTTTTGGACAGAGTGGAGAGGGATTAGAACGCCTGTCAGTTTTTATTGCTGACTGTGCCCCTGTTAGGGAAATTCACCCTTTCTATTTGTCTGGTTTCCTGCTATGACCAAAACTGAAAGTAAAAGAAAAACCCCACATTTTGGGTTGTCACCAGAACAGTAATAGAGTAGAAATCTTCCAATGGGAATACTAGTTCTGATGACAAGCAGAGATCCCCTCAGTTTGGAGGGTCTTTCTTTCACTTCCTGTTTGTGTTATGGGACAGGAAGCGAAGGGAAATCTCCCTAATGGGATACAGATGGCAAAAAAGACCTGACTGGAATTATAACCCTCCATTATTCTGTCCAAAATTTAAAAAAAAGTTTTGCCTTTAGTTCTACTTTAAAGCATATGTTTAGTTAGGATTTCTTTAAATTTAAATCATCACAAGAGACAAGAGTCCCTTGTATTGGTGCCAGCTGTCAGAGTGGAAATCTGAGTTCTCTGCCTCCCTTCCATATCCTGCAGTCGTAATCTTCTGATGCTTCAGATGCTTCAGAGTTGTGGCAGGCACTCATCAAGTGTGTCAGTTTTGCCTGCCTTTTCCTTCCCCTCCTACATTTATAGAAGCAACATAATAGTGATTCCATCAATTAAAAGTTATCTATGAATAGAGGAGATGGACCTTTCATTCATCTGCTTATCCCCTAAATATGGATCACTTTTCATTCATGGCAGCTAGTACAGGTTCTATGAATGGATGAGGAGGGAAGAAAGGGAGGGCATAGTCAGCATTCTTGTCTATCACAGGTCCAGCGCTGGTATTGATCTTGCAGCACCAAAAGATTACGGCTGCAGGGTATGGGAGGGGGGCAGAGGACTTTGGGTTTTCACTATGACATTCTGATCCTCTGGCTTCAATACATATGTTAGGTTTAAACATAGCATGGGGGTTAGAAGACCTCTGACCATCAAGCAATCTTTCCAAATATATGCACAATTATTTCAGCTTGCTGAACAAACTGCTGTGGATCAAACCTCATCTTAAGGAGACTTTCAGAACTGTTGTAAAGAATCCATTTTGGATTGTAAGACTACTCCCACAGGGGCAACTGACATTACTGGGTTCTCCCTCAAACAGCATAGAGGCTACCAGCCACCCAAGCAACAGTACATTCACTAAAGTGTCTAGGGCTTGTCCTTTTTTTGTGTGATTTATTGTTGATAGAACTTGTAACAAGAGAGGGATTGGGGGCATGGAATACTCCAAAATTTTCAGCAGTAGACAGTGCACAGAGGACAGTCTTTCTATCAGTAGCAGTAGTGGCTAATAGTGATCAGTCCAAGGCTCCACAGTTGACGACCATGGGACAAGTTCTTGGGCCTGGCACACAGTCTCAGGGATTGACTTATGGTCACTACTCTCAGGTCCCCAAAACAACTGCCTCCTCCCAGTTTCCTCTGCACACAACCCAGTGAGTGATGTGGTGCCTCTTAGGACTGGATCCCTTGTGGTGTGGTTCTGCAGTCAGCTCTTAGCATAGTCCATTTGAGTCCTCGATTTTGTCACATCTGAGACCTCCTAGAGCAGTGGTTCAGTCTACAGGCTGCCTGGCAACAGCAGCCCCTGCACCTCTGTAAAGCCCCTGGGGAGAAAGAACCCTGCTCTTCAGTGTCTCAGACTATTTATCTACACCCTGGCCCCCTTCCGGACTCATTCTCTCTAGGGACTGGCCAGAACCTGATAAATATTCTGTCCGGTCAATTTTAATCTCCTGCCTTAAGCTCTGCAAGCAAACTCCCAGCCTGTGGGAAACTGAACAAGCCAGACCAAACAATCACTGCTCCCTTGATTTCCATGGAGCACCCCTCCCCTCATTTCCCTACATAACCTTTTATGTAGTAACTGGGGTAGGAGGAAAGAGGAATACTTAACAACGAATTTAGGAGTGTGCAGGAAATGGTGACAATGCTGTAGTGTTGTCACCCTAAGAAAGAAAGTCATTGTGAATACACCTTGCTGGTATCATTTAACTAAAAGCAGGACATATAAAGACATCACAGGAACATTGACAACATATTTGCTTTAAAGCTCAGTGAAATGCTTTTGTTTTGCTACTGACGCAGTCAAGTTTACCAAAAGGTCATCCATGTTTAAGTTTCCTTTTTTAAATCTTCTAGTGTTGCTTTACTATATTAAACTATCCTGTGCTCGGAGAGCAATGGTCTGGCTCCCCAGTGATCCAGTGATTGTGGAACTGCTGGGGATCTGAAGTTCTGCTCCATGCTGGTGGCAGCTTGCTTTAGGTCTAAATGCCTTCCTATATGTTACTTTTTATTTAGTCTGAATGCATCATTGTAATAAAACATACTGTAAGTGTTCAATTTACCATTAAAGAGGAGTTCCACCCAAAAGTGGAACTTCCGCTTTAAGCACTCCTCGCCCCCTTACATGCCACATTTAGCATGTAATTTTTTTTTGGGGGGGGAGTGGGTGCTTAATTTTGAAGGGGACTTCCTGTCCCACTTTCTGGTTCCGGCTACAGACCGCCTAGGCGAGTTCTCCTCTCTCCCTAGGCAGCCCCTCCCTCTCGGCAATCTTCTGGGACACATGACAGTATCAATGGAGGTGCCGAGGAGAGGAGGGGGAGAGAAGCGGGGCTCCGTGCGGCCGCATCGATGGGCCGTGGAACAGGTAAGTGTCTGTTTATTAAAAGTCAGTAGCTAAACTTTTTGTAGCTGCTGACTTTTAATAAAAAAAAAAAAAAAAGCCTGGAACTCCGCTTTAAAGCATACTTCCATTTTTGCAGTCAAACTTGGGAAAACGTCATTATATGTTTGTTATTTGTTCCCATTCACACAGCATGCCTAAATATATATTTTTAAAATATTTCTTATAGTTTAGATGTTTCTCAGACTGAAAGTTTTTTTGAACAATGTTAATCCTGGTGCACGCCTGGCACACACTAATACAGCTCCAGTTGGAGCTGCTGTATTAACGATCCAACGTTAGTACAGCGAACTCCCCTACTCAGCTGTTGTGTTCTAACAGGGGGATTAGCGGAGAGCGCTGATCAGGAGCCGGTTGGCTGCTGGCTTTCCAGCATGCTTGTCTGACAGAAGCTGGCCGACTTCTGTCTGACCAGCCGCCATACACATGAGCTGAATGTTGGACGTTTTTTTTTTTTTTTTTATCCGGCCGATGTCACCCGACATTTGGCCCGTGTCTATTAGTCTTGAGAGTGAGCCTGTCCCAAGTCTGTCTGTCATTAACATACAATGCAATAATTCCAGCCTCTACACCTTTTAACCTTTTGTTAGGACAGGCAGTGTTCAAATCTACTGATAATGAAGAAAAACGCTCCTGCGCACAAGTGGGTATCTGTTCAACCAGTAGTAGAACACAGGCTTTGCTGCCCTCAAGGATGGGGAATCCTAGCAGACAACGAGAAACAAGAGAGACAGGGCGCACCAACGTTCCCCTAGAAATGTACTGTTTGTACTTACTGTTTGCAAGTAGTTCCTTTTTATCATTATAAATTTTACCTAAAAGATAATGCACATGGCTGGTGCGCCCTGTCTCTCTTGTTTCTCAGTGTTCAAATCTATTTAAAATGAATAATGAAGATATGTCTGCACGATACATACAGTGTTAATTATGGCAAACACAGCTGCCCCAACCTCTCAAAAATAAGGAACTACTTAGGATTTTTTCTTGCTGGAGGGTCCAGGATAGAGCACCTAAGAAACGTAAGCTGCCATTTTAAAGTTGTGTTGAGGGAATGGGGACATGTAAACAAATATATAGTAGGCATTATCCCAATTTGGCTGCAAAAGTGGAAATACACTAAGTTTTTGAGTTTAGATACATTTAGGGATCAGGAAAAAGTTTGCTAATATCCTTACAGGAATCTATTTATTAGTGTTCTTAAACCATTATTCTAATTTAATCTTAGGTGAAAATTGTGTGAATTTTGAGTGAAAGCTGTGTGAATCCTAGGTGAAAACACATAAATAGACCCGTAGCATATATATAGTTGGTCTACAGGCAAGTGTTTTCTTAACAAGACTGGAATTATACCTGAAATATGAGAAAATGAGCAAGGTTAAAGATACACGAGGGCTCGGAGATTCACAGCCAGTTATTATCCACAAACAGTGGAACACAAACGACATATGTGAGATTATAAACGTTAACAGGCCTGTATTTTTTCACGTATCCTGTACTTTTAGCTAGGCTAATTATCTATGGAAATCTGTGAGTTTGTTTTTACAAGCATATCGCCCAGCTCTCTTGTCTATGCTTAAATAAAGAAGGTCATTATTTCCAGTAATTTACTACCTGGTATTTTAGCTGTTGTGTCTCCTCCAGACAGAATGTTTTCCTGTAGTTAATGATTTGCTTTTTTTGCAGAGTGTCATAAGCAGTACTGTAGAAATTTGCCTGTGGGATCCTTCATATCATAAAGTTAAAGCGCTCTCTACTGACACTTGAAGCCCAACAATTTGATTGTCATCTGATCTGCACATTCAGATTGACTGGATATAGTTTAATGACTGTCGGTCTTGTATGATCTAACACGGCCTTTCTCAACAATTTTAGATCTCAGGGAATTACTGAAATTCATTGGGGGTCAGTGGGAAAATGCTACTTACATTGACACCCTTACAGACCTATAAAAACACCACTGATGTCATGGTGCTGGCTCTGCCAAGTGGCATTGGCTCCAGCACTATGCAGGCACTGTCTAAAGGGAGGTCAATCAGCCAAAGCTCAAGTAACCCCTACCAACCTCTGGAAAACCATTAGGGTTCTTTGCAGTGGTGGCCCGTCCATTAGCGGTGGCCCTATCCATGTGTTCGGACCCCTGGATCTCCATACAGGACACTGGACCATGGATTCCAATGGGGGGAGGGGGGGGGGTTTGGCACGTAAGTGAAGCCAGAGGCTCTAAAAGGCTTTAAAAAAAGGGTGGACTCGGGCGCAATGGGGTAAGTGCCGACCGACCTTGAGCAGGCAATTGGGGGGGGGGTGACGTCGGCCGACCGACCGGGAGAGGGGGTGGTTGTTTGCCGCCCCCCCCCCAAAAAAAAAAAAAAACACAGGTCGCCACTGGTTCTATGAAACCTTGGTTAAGAATGGGCGATCGAATGTATCCAAGAGATACAACAGTTATGAGAATTGAACTAGCGTAGCACCTACAGTATCTCACAAAAGTGAGTACACCCCTCACATTTTTGTAAATATTTTATTATATCTTTTCATGTGATAAAACTGAAGAAATGACACTTTGCTACAATGTAAAGTAGTGAGTGTACAACTTGTATAACAGTGTAAATTTGCAGCCCCCTCAAAATAACTCAACACACAGTCATTAATGTCTAAACCGCTGGCAACAAAAGTGAGTACACCCCCAAGTGAAAATGTCCAAACTGGGCCCAATTAGCCAATTTCCCTCCCTTATTTAAAAGGCATGAAAACAAATAAAACTTCTGGCAGGGAGAAATGAAACAAAAAACTCCGCCGCCGTTTAAAATCCAATTGCGCATGTGCGATGCGTGCTCGCGTTGTGACCCTACGACCGTTTCGTCACAACTGACGTCATCACACCTGATGACATCAGTTGTGACGAAACGGCCGTAGGGTCACAACGCGAGCACGCATCGCGCATGCGCGATTGGATTTTAAACGGCGGCGGAGTTTTTTGTTTCATTTCTCCCTGCCAGAAGTTTTATTTGTTTTCATGCCTTTTAAATAAACCAGTGAGATTGTCCTACACTATCGGAGCTTTCTCTTTTCCTTTTTGGGGCAATTTTGATTCAATCCCTATTGCATCCGGAGGGAAACACTTGCTACACTCTGTCTGGAGGCCCCCCTTGGCTTCCCATAGGAATATCTGGAGAACATCGGGAAAGCATGGGTGAGGACACCATCTGGATTTGTACATCTCTACAGAGCCTGTTTTGACCCCCCTGAATAAGGGCGGTTGCAGGCTGTCCGGTAAGCCTCCAATTTGTCCTTTGGTGGTGGGCAACAGCTGCGGTGGAATATCGAACCGGATTTTGTGTTGGAGTGTTGTCACGTTTGGGACTTTTGGTTCATTATTTACTGGGACTTTTATTATAATTATTCACTTTAATTTTTCACTTTCATTGTGATCACTAAGCACGAAGGATTAATTAATAATATACAATTGAAATAAGTTTCTTATCACATGTCGATGTCATTTTAATTATCCACATCAGACTTATATGATATATTTTAAGTTTATTATATATTAATTTTCGTTTTGGATACATATTGGTGCATTTGATCTAATTACACGTATTTAGACACTTAATTGTCGCAGATTAAGTGGTACATGTTTTTTTCACATTCACTTATAAATATTGGGATCTTGGCTCTTTCGCATATATTATTATATGCGTATTTTTATTAGCCCAGCGCTACACTGTTGTATATATTGTCCATTTAGAACAGGCCTCACCATGGTCAACCAAAGAAGTTGAGTGCACGTGCTCAGCATCATATCCAGAGATTGTCTTTGGAAAATTGACATATGAGTACTGCCAGCATTGCTGCAGAGGTTGAAGGGTTGGGGGGTTGGCCTGTCAGTGCAGGAAGCCTCTTCTAAAGATGATGCACAAGAAAGCCCACAAACCGTTTGCTGAAGACAAGCAGACTAAGGACATGGATTACTGGAACCATGTCCTGTGGTCTGATGAGACCAAGATAAACTTATTTGGTTCAGATGGTGTCAAGCGTGTGTGGCGACAACCAGGTAAGGAGTACAAAGACCTTGCTTGCCTACAGTCAAGCATGGTGGTGGGAGTGTCATGGTCTGGGGCTGCATGAGTGCTGCCGACACTGGGGAGCTACAGTTCATTGAGGGAACCATGAATGCCAACATGTACTGTGACATACTGAAGCAGAGCATGATCCCCCTCCCTTCGGAGACTGGGCTGCAGGGCAGGATTCCAACATGATAACATCCCCATACACACCTCCAAGAAGACCACTGCCTTGCTAAAGAAGCTGAGGGTAAAGGTGATGGACTGGCCAAGCATGTCTCAAGACCTAAACCCTATTGAGCATCTGTGGGACATCCTCAAACGGAAGGTGGAGGAGCGCAAGGTCTCTAATATCCACCAGATCCGTGATGTCATCATGGAGGAGTGGAAGAGGACTCCAGTGGCAACCTGTGAAGCTCTGGTGAACTCCATGCCCAAGAGGGTTAAGGCAGTGCTGGAAAATAATGGTGGCTACACAAAACATTGGCATTTTGGGCCCAATTTGGACATTTTCACTTAGGGGTGTACTCACTTTTGTTGCCAGCAGTTTAGAAATGAATAGCTGTATGTTGAGTTTTTTTGAGGGGACAGCAAATTTACACTGTTATACAAGCTGTACACTGACTACTTTACATTGTAGCAAAGTGTCATTTCTTCAGTGATGTCACATGAAAAGATATAGTAAGATATTTACAAAAATGTGAGGGATGATACTGTATAATCAATGATCGTAAATCCCAATGACTGCTCTATTGTGCAGAGTACTGAAACATGCGCTGGAAGCTTCTTATATACAGCAGAACATCTTTATCGTGTAGACATGAAACAGGAACAAGGAGCATGCAAGTACACTGAGCTACTTTACATTACATGCTGTTGTCCTTCCAACACCCCTTCTCAACAGCATGTGCTTTGTCAAATTATATTCAGCTTCTTCTGGATATCACAATGATGTTTCTTCATCAAAGGTTTCATGAGTGCATCAGCAGTCATCTCCTCTGATGGGCAGTATTAAATGTCAATATCACCTTGCTCTTGATTGTCCCTCAGTAGGTGATACTTGACATCGATGTGTTTAGTCCTAGGATTGACCCTTTATGATTGCGTAAGCTTTATACATCCCTGGTTGTCTTCAAAAATGGGAATTAGTTTTGACATGTCTATCCCAATGTCCACAAAAAGTTGACAAATCCATATCGCTTCTTCACAAGCGTGTGGTGCTGCAATGTTTTCTGCTTCAGTTAAAGATAGAGCGGCAGTTGCTTGCTTACTAGACCTACTTATGGTTCCTTCCCCATACTTGAAGATGAATCCAATTGTGGATTTGCAGTCTGTGCAGTCCCCAGCCCAATCAGCATCCACATATCCGACTAGTTTTGGATTAGATGTTGCTGGTAACTATAACTTCATCTGAATTATTCCTTTGAGGTATTACATTACTCTTTTTACTGCGTTCCAGTCAGGCTGACAGGGTACTGAAACTTTCCTGCATAGTATGCCCACTGCTGCGGCTATGTCTGGTCTTGTCACAGTGGCAACATATAGCAGCTTACCAATTGCTCTGCAATACATATCAATGTTGGATAGCAAGTTTTTCTGTTTCAATGCTCTTTTGATAGCCTGGTTCCATAGGCGTTTTCACTTCCTTTGCATCTTGCATATGGAATTGTTCCAAGATTTTAGAGATTTTCGGAGATTGGTTGAGAAGATAACTTCCATCTTCTTCTCTCTCTATTTGGATTCCCAGATAGTAGCTAATGTTCCCTAGCTCTTTGATTTCAAAATTTCCTTTCAGTTTGTGAACTGATTAAAATCCCCTTCTTGTTCAAAACAAGTTATAATGTCATCAACATAGATAAGGATTTATATCCATCTGTCTTCTTGATTCCTGGAGTAGAGACAGCGGTCTGCTTTACTTCTTGAGAATCACTCTCTGGTAAGTACTTTGTTCACTTTCTCATTCCACATTCTTGCAGATTAAGACCATAAATCAGGGGTAAGCAACCTCGGCACTCATGCTGTGGTGAAACTACAAATCCCATCATGCCTCTGCCTCTAGGAGTCATAACTGTGATTGTCGGGGTCTTGCAATTTTTCATGGGACTTGTAGTTTCACCACAGCTGGAGGGCCGAGGTTGCCTACCCCTGCCATAGATGCTCTTCTGAAGTTTACACACAAGGTTGTCTCCTTGCTCAAACCCTGGTGGTTGCTCCATGTAGGGATCTTGCTTAATGTCTCCATATAGGAAAGCAATTTTAACGTCGACTTGCATGCCCTTCCCGGCTGCAATAATAAGAAGCGCTCTGATGGTGGAGTGTTTTATGATGGGAGCGAATGTCTCATCATAATCTTCACCGAATTTCTTCGAGTAACCCTTGGCAACTAGTGTGGCTTTGTGTTTGTGGATATTCACTTCTGTGTCTGACTTTACTTTGAAAGTCCATTTAATTCCTATAGTTTTAAGGCTAGGAGGGAACTCTGTGAGTGTCCAGGTTTTATTTTCTTGAAGTGACTTTAATTCTTCTTCTGTTGCCTTTCTTCATTTATTGGCTTCAGTTTTTCTATGTCTTCCCAGGATGTTGGTTCAAGTATGCTGTGTGTTTTGACAGTGTATGACGGCTTGCGGGGTGGTATTCCCTTTGTAGTACGAGTGGATCTTCTGACTTCCGTCAGCTCAGTAGGATCTGGTGGGGAACTTGGTTTAGGCATTGTGAGTTCCACCTCTTGTTCTGACTCCTGAGCAGGTTCGCTCTGATCAACCTTTTCTTCTGGTTTGCTGGGTATATTCACTTCACAGCTTTCAGGGATCAGTGGTTCTGGTGATGGGCTCTTGTCAAAATAAACACTACGGCGTATTGTCACTTTGTCAGTCTTTGGGTGTAGGATTCTGTAACCCTTTGGCTTGCTCGCTGTAGCCTACTAGAATGCCCTCTATGGCTCTGTTCTCCAGCTTGGATTGCTTTTCACTTGGAATATAGGCATATGCTTTACATCCAAACACTCTGATGTGCCCTATGCTAGGCTTTGATCCATGCCACATTTTTAATGGAGTACTTTGAATGGCTTTTGAGGGTAGTCTGTTCTGTAGGTAGGTTGCGGTCATGACTGCTTCTCCCCAGTACTTGTGAGGTAGGTTGGCATCCGACAACATGCACCTGGCCATTTCTATAAGAGTGCGATTTTTACTTTCTGCTACTGTCAGAAACCATGAAATCAGGCCGAGACAGAAGTACAGTTAAATCACACTTGTTTATTAATAAAAGTAAAAAGAACCAACGTAGTCAAAACATAGCCAAAGTTCAGTAACCGGAATGGATAGTCAGCCAAGCCAGAAGCCAGGGATCAATGTAGTGGAACAGCAAGCAGGATCTGGAGCCAGAAGGGATGTCAGCAAAGCTAGTCTTGAACAGGATCGCAGGAGAGTGTCTCAGTTTCTGTGATGTTGACCAAGGCAAAGGCAGAGCGCCTCTGGACTGGGCAGCTTAAGTAGGCAGGACTGATGAGCAGGATCATCAACAAGTGATTAACTGTGGAGAGATAAGAGTTGGCAATTAGCTGACAGCTGAGCAGCCAGCTCAAAGAAGGAAGGGCTGAGCCCAGCCCTGACAGCTACACCGTTTTGTTCAGGAGTGTATGGTGTGGTTGTCTGGTGTAATATTCCTTGTCTCTTCAGGCATGAGGCCACTTCTTTGCTTATGTATTCTCCCCCATTGTCGGTGCATATTATTCCTGGTTTGCTTTGGAATTTGTTGCTAGACATGGCAACAAACTCTTGAAGTTTCACTGATTTTTCATTCTTGTGTTTCATCAGATAAGTAGTTGTGTACCTGAAATAATCATCAATGAAAGTCAGTAAATATCTGTTCCCGCCTGATGTGGGAGTTTTCATTGGACTGCATACTTCACTGTGTATGAGCTGCAGGGGGGGGGGGGGGGGGGGGTTTTCTTTGAGATGCCTGTAGAAGGGGAGCATGTGTAGCTTTTGCTTCAATATAGCTTTTGCATTTCATGAGCACTTCGCAAGGCACTATTGTCAAATCTTCTGATAAACCTCTCTTTATAATGTCCTGTATAGCTTCTGGACTTCTGTACCCCAGCCGCCGGTGCCATAAGTGAATACATTTGCTGTGTAGGTCATTAGAGACTATATTGCTGGTCTGTGGTCATGAGCCTGTATAGGTGATCATCCAGTTTTCCTCATGCAAGGCATCGCTTATTATTGTGAATTGTGTATTCATGACCCTGGAACTTAACTGTGAGACCCAGTGGCGCCTGGTGAAGTTTTAGGATTGGGGGGGGGAGCAGACCCCTCCCACTTCTAAATAAATAAACTATAAAACATATCATACACAAATTAAAGAAGGATTTTAAAATAATTTAAAATCAAATTTAAAATAATTAAAACTAAATTAAATCCAATTGCTTAGGAGACAAGTGGGGTATTTAATAATACAAACAGCAATGTGCAAAATTATGTAGCCCATAGCAACTAATCTATAAGCGCCTTTCATTCTTCTGGTATAAATTATGCATTGCATATTGTAGGTGCTCCTTTAAATGCCCATATATTCATTGGTAACAGTAATGTTCCAAACAGAGTTCAGTAACATTTTTATGGACACGCAGTCCTGGGTCATTTCAGATAAGGCAAATATGCCCAATAGCAAACCTGAAGAAAAACATTTATTTTCCCTCTGCCAAAAAGAATTCATGCAGTTTCCCAAGCAGCATTTACAGGTATGTCCCCCATAGTAGCAGTGTTCTTTTGCCATGCATTCTCCAGGGATGTTATAATAAAAGTATGGGTGAACATGCAGTAAGGGCATGCCTCAGGTCCTACCGCCTGATGATACTTCTCCCACATCCAGCCGAGCTGGAGAGAAAGAGAGAGAGAGAGAGAGAGAGAGAGAGAGAGAGAGAGAGAGAGAGAGAGAGAGAGAGAGAGAGAGAGAGAGAGAGAGAACCTCCGATCCCCGCACTCACCTTCAGGCTCTTGTTCACTGCGTATGGGCTCAGCACTGTCAGCCCATCAGCCGCATCAGTGATCCGCTCCCCGCCTGACACAGGGTCCTGGTGTCTCCAACACTGGAAGTGAAAACTGAAAGTGACGCTGCGGTGCCGAAAAAGCACTGCCCAATCGTCCTCCGGTCCCGGCCAATAAAAATAAAGGACAGGAAGCGGAGACAAATGACAATAGAGTGGGAGTGTTTGCGGGCGCACCGCTTGCGCCCCACACACTCCCTGAACACGAGCAAATCAGCTTTAATCTAACACCATATGTGACAGAATCATCAAAGACTGCAAATAAAAATGTCACTATAAAACATATCATACTCAAATTAAAGAAGGATTTTAAAATAATTTAAAATCAAATTTAAAATAATTAAAACTAGATTAAATCCAAATGCTTAGAAAACAAGTGGGGTATTTAATAATACAAACAGCAATGTGCAAAATGATGTAGCCCATAGCAACTAATCTATAAGCGCCTTTCATTCTTCTGATATAAATTCTGCATTGCATATTGTAGGTGCTCCTTTAAATGACCATATATTCATTGGTAACAGTAATGTTCCAAGCAGAGTTCAGTAACATTTAATGGACACGCAGTCCTGGGTCATTTCAGATAAGGCAAATATGCCCAATAGCAAACCTGAAGATAAATATTTATTTTCTCTCTGCCAAAAAGAATTCATGCAGTTTCCCCAGCAGCCATTACAGGTACGTCCCTCATAGTAGCATTGTTCTTTTGCCATGCATTCTCCAAGGATGTTATAATAAAAGTATGGGTCAACATGCAGTAAGGGCATGCCTCAGGTCCTGCTGCCTGATGATGAGAGAGAGAGAGAGAGAGAGAGAGAGACTCCGATCCCTGCACTCACCTTCAGGCTCTTGTTCACTGCGCTTGGGCTCAGCACTGTCAGCCCATCCACCGTATCAGTGATCCGCTCCCCGCATGACACAGGGTCCTTATTGCCCTGTACACACGGTCGGACATTGATCGACATTCCAACAACAAAATCCATGGATTTTTTCCGACGGATGTTGGCTTAAACTTGTCTTGCATACACACGGTCACACAAAGTTGTTGGAAAATCCGAACGTTCTGAACGCGGTGACGCAAAACACATACGTTGGGACTATAAACGGGGCAGTAGCCAATAGCTTTCGTCTCTTAATTTATTCTGAGCATGCGTGGCACTTTGTCCGTCGGATTTGTGTACACACGATCTGAATTTCCGACAACAGATTTTGTTGTCGGAAAATTTTATAGCAAACTCTCAAACTTTGTGTGTCAGAAATTCCTATGGAAAATGTGTGATGGAGCCTACACATGGTCGGAATTTCCGACAACAAGGTCCTATCACACATTTTCCATCGGAAAATCCTATCGTGTGTACAGGGCATATGTCTGCAACACTGGAAGTGAAAACTGAAAACTAAAAGTGACGCTGCAGTGCCGAATAAGCACCGCCCAATCGTCCCCAGACCCGGCCAATAAAAATAAAGGATAGGAGCCAGAGACAAATGACAATCGAGTGGGAGTGTTTGCGGGCGCATCGCTTGCGCCCCCAACACTCCCTGAACTCCCGTATGTCCGGCACTCTGACACCTCTTAAAGTGACCACTTTTTTATTTTTTTTGACAAAAGCTTAGGGGGGGGGGGGGGGGGCGGCGCCCATGTGCCCCCTATTGACAGGCCGCCACTTGTGAGACCATTGTTTGCAGGACTTTTCACTGATAGAAGGCTGCCTTCTAGTTCTGGAGCCTGCAGCACTTTGTTTACAAGGATACTTTGCTTGTCTTGTGATGTAATGCTGTTCAGGAAGCCCTGGCCTTTGCCTTCTGAGGTGATGCTTTTCCTGTTTGCTAGGAAAACTTTGTTTTTTGCAGTGTAATCAATGTTTGTGAAGAAGGTCTAATCGCTAGTCATGTGGCTTGTCGCTCCTGAGTGCACCAGCCTCGTGGTTTGCCACTCTGTCACTTTAAAGGTGCCACTCCATGATGTATCTGCATTTTCCTTTGTGGCTGCTTTGACTTTTTCTTTTGTGGATAGCTTTCACTTTTGCTGCTCGGCTTTGCAGATAGAACAGTCCTTTATTAAGTGGCTGGTCTTCCTACAGCAAAAACAGGGTCTGCTTTCTTTGTTGTGCTTTGTACATCATAAGAGCTTTATCATCACGTTGCACATTTTCTTTCCTTCTGTCATATTCATCAATTAATTTGCCCTTGACATAACCTAGCATCAGCTCCTTCTGGTTTCTAAAGTGTTAATAAGAGCAGTATATGTCTCTGGAAGGCTGCAGAGGAGCAGGGCAACAATATGATTATCTTTGATGTCCTCTCCGATGTGATCTCTAGCATAGCTTTCACATGGTCACACATTTGCTGGCCTCCTTCAAGTCTCATCTTGTATAACTTTCGTAGCAAAAACAGTTTGCTGTTTAGACTAGAATGCTCATGCAGCTTTTGTAATGTAGTCCACATGCCTTTGGCTGTTTTCTCTGTTCTTATGTGGATAAGCTGGTCATCTTCCACTAGTAAGCTTATAATTGTTTTTGCCTGCCTATCCTTCCTGTCTCAGTCCTCCGTCTCTCCGTTTGTGGGTCTGCCTGTATGCAGCACTTGCCACAAGTCATCCTTGTTTAGTAACATTTCTAGTTTAAACTTCCACAGCTGGTAATTGGTATTGTTCAGCTTTGCAATTGCAAACTTCACATCTGAACTGCTTGCCATCTTTCAGCTGCTTGCATACAGTACTCACAGACTTGCAGTATCCTCTCCAGTGCCTGGACGCTGCTCGGTGCTGCTGGGGGTGCCTTGGTGTGCCTGGGACCCATAACCTATTGTGCTGTGTATTGAAACATGCGCTGCAAGCTTCTTGTATACAGCAGAACACCTTTACTTTCATGGAGGATACCTTTATCATAGCTTTACATCATGTAGACATGAAACAGGAATAAGGAGCATACAAGTACAGTGAGCATAGACAGAATGTACATCCTGTGACTACATTACCATAGAATTCACATTATAACACTGCTGGATAGAAAGGTATAATGCATACAGTATTGTTAGTTTATTAGCAACCATGCTGTTCTTTCCAACATGCTCAGCAGATGCCCGCCTTTTATTTATACAAAAATGAACAGCGCCTTTGGTATTTGTGTGCTATATGTTTTCATGGGCTGCTTTGGACATAAAAGTTACAATGAAGCTAATTTACTAAAGGAATTGCTATAACCTTCACTACATAAATTGAGTGAAGAATCACTTCAACTAGCCAATCATGTGAATAGGAAATGCCTGCATACGCATTTCTGTACATGTGTATAGCTGTCTGTTCAACGGAAGCTAATCTAACAACCGACTTCTGTCGAATGGCCCTGTTGGAAACTGTTAATTTAGTCTACAAACATATTTTCGCCATAGTTTTCGTCAGCTGCATGTTTTCAGTGACAGAAACTAAAGTAAAATAAAATTTGGAATTAAGTCAATTGATAAAAACTATAATCAAAATCAATTCCAATTTTCAACAATGAGCTCCACCTGTCTATTAAAGCCCCAGCCACCTAACTCTATTGGCAAGCTGTAATAGCTGAGAGACACTCCCATCAATTCTTTCCCTTTCCTATGCAGTTCTACACATTCCACTCATGCACACTATCTCTTTGGTGCCCTTTGCTGGCCTTTTCTAAATCAGCAACACAATTCCATCGCCAGCCTATAATAATAGCACGTTAAAGTTTAAACATGTATTGCACTACCACATAAGAATAAGTAGGGGGCATCTATTAAGCTGCTGAAAGAAAAATTAATCAAGAAAAATACTTTCTTGTTTTTTTTCTTAATATTTAATGTTGGTAACATATTCAGGTAATACGTGCAATGGCAATACTGCCAATAGACTTTACAGTTTTTTTTTTATTTGTTTTTTATGTTTTAAAGTTGCACTTCTGTTTATCAAAAAGCTATATTTTTGTTTGTTTATGAAACTTGTTTTTATTTATAAAGACATTATATAGCACAATGGCTAAATCTGTGTCTGTAGTGCATGTTCAAACCTTAATACAATAAATAATAACATTATTATTATACAGGATTTATATAGTGCCAACAGTTTGCGCAGTGCTTTACAATGTAGAGGGGGCACAGCACAATTACAATACAGTTCATTACAGAAGGGACAGGAGGGCCCTGCTCATGGAGCTTACCTTCTAAAGGGAGGGGGGTGGTACAAAAGATAATAGCTGCGGGGGATGGTCTGATGGGTGTGGCTCAGGTACAGTTCTTTGGTGGAGGTGGGGTAGGCTTCCCTGACTAAATGAGTTCATCAGGGATCTTCTAAAGGTGTACCGGTTAGGGGCTGACTGGACATACAGGGGCAGGGAGTTCCAGGTGATGGTAGATGCTCTAGAGAAGTCCTGAAGGCGAGCAAGGGAGGAGGTAACAAGGAAGCTAGAGAGCAGGAGGTCCTGGGAGGAGCGGAGGGGACAATTTGGGCGATATCTGTAGATGAGGTTAGTGATGTAGCTGGGGGCAATGTTGTGGATGGCCTTGTATGTTGTGGTTAGCATTTTGAATTTTATACGATGGGGGAGGGGAAGCCAAATAAGGGATTGGCAGAGAGGAGCAACAGTCATGGATTGGTTAGTGAGGTGTATGAGTCTAGCAGCAGCATTCATAATAGACTGAAGGGGGGTTAACTTGTGTAAGGGTAGGCCAGTGAGGAGGGAGTTGCAGGAGTCGAGGCGGGAAATAACCAAGGAGCGAATACGTTGTTTTGTAGTGTCGTTAGTCAGGAAGGGGCGAATTCTGGAAATGTTGCGGAGGTTGAGGCGGCAAGATGTAGCCAGCGATTAGATGTGGGGGCTGAAGGAGAGGTCAGAGTCGAGGATTACACCCAGCACCCCAATATGTCATTAGATTTTTTAATCCAGGAGTATACAGGTATAATGAGTTTGGCAATTCTATAGAAATGCTTAAATAATGCATTACCATTTAATTAAACCCATTCAATTTTAGTCAACTAAAATGTACTGGCGATTTTAGTCAGCTAAAATATGACTAAAACTAAAACAATTCAGATGACTAAAATACGACTTTAACTAAAATGGCATTTTAGTTCCAGCCCGGAATTGGGTTTTAAATGTATCTTTTTAAATGCAAGCAGTCACAGTACCTGAATTACACCTGGCATCAGCCTCTTGCAGTCCTTCTATAGCAGGGCTGGATTGTGACATGAAGAAGCATAATTAGGAGTCAATCAGTTCATGTGTGGACAAGAAGCATGCTGATAGGTAGGAAAAGTTGCTTCTGCTTATTCTTTCACTGTCTGGTAAAAAGCTGGGGTGGGTCCAGTATGGCCTGGGCTCAGAAGAAGTGGGCTGAATGATGCCAGCCAACAGACAGAGGACATCTAGCAGCATAAAAAAAAAGCACTCTTGTTATTTTAGTCTGCTGTACAGCTGAATTTCTGGCAGATATTCAAAAACTTCAATGAATGCAGTTTTTATGTGAAAATAATAAATTTATTTATGAAGAAACTTTTATAAATTCCTACATTTGACTTGAATGTCAGACTCTTGTAATCTCCTGTACAGCAATCATCATACTGGGAGAAGGAAGTACAACTATCTGAGCCAATCAGGTATCCTGCATTCACATCTCCCAAACATCCTTACAGGAAAAGAGAGCAGGGTGATGACCCTATCAGTCTGTTGCTTCTCCCTCACTGGCCAATCACAGACTGGGGCAGGGAGTGAACCTATCTAAGAAAATTCAGGACCCTAGGCTGACTGATCAGTCTGGCACACGACTGGATGGACAAGAAAACAGGTCTTTTAGCGGGTAAGAGAACAACTCCCATACATGCAATGTAATTCATCTGTGTATTAAGCTTTTCTTTTGCTTTTCTATTCAGTTTTAGCCATGTTGTTGCCCTGAAAAAATACAAAAAAATAGAATAACACAGGTTTATTTTAAACATTTACATAGTAAATGTTTAAAAGATAGTAAAAGATAGTATTTTTTTAACACTGAATATCTCTATAAAATCTAATTATGATTTTTGCAAAATTTACTGTGAAAATATGTTATTACAGATACTTGTTTTGTACATGAAAATTGTACCCTGCGTAGATCACGGTTATAATCTGCATATTGTTCATCGACCATGAGCGAGTTATTTGTCTTGCACATAAATCTACATAATAAATGGTAATAAGTGATATTTTGAACAGTGTCATAATTGTTAGCCAGAGTTAGCAACAAACAGTGGCCCAATCCAGGGAACCATCATCATAATGACTTCAGGCAATTGTCACTCAGGCAACACTTCATAATTATGTCTGAAACAAGAAGCTCACGTCGAATCCAGCACACAGACCTCTTTGTTAGTGTACAGCACAATGTTGTGTGAAAACCACGGCTCTCCATCACGTAGAGATCTTAGAATGTCCAGATTTGCTTTTCTATATTTACATACATGCCCTCTCAGTTTGACCTACTGGCCTTTGAATATGAAAGTCACACAAAAGTGAACATTTTACTGTTAAGATGGCTGTTATGTGATAGCTAGGTAAAGCTTAATACAGTACAGGCCTTCTCTTTCTATGCTTACGGCCAATGAATACACTGTATTAAATGAATGACTATTACCGAATATAAAGCTAACCAATAGATACTGTATGTATATGAAAAAAAAATGATAGTGTATTTTAATTTGTTTGCAGTGATCAAGTTTGTACGATGGTAAAGGTTTCTTTCAGGTACTCTGATTTCCTTTCACAATTCAAAAACATGCTGATAGGTTGGATGGATAGCAATGAGCCAAAACCCAGTTCAGCCCAAAACAGCACAAAGCTGTCACATGATAGCCGTCCGTCAGCCTGACCGTGTCCAAATGTGGCCATAAGAGATCATTTATTTCACCAGTCTCTAGGGTGACCACTTGTCCTGGATTGTCCGGGACAGTCCCGCATTTTGCAGGTCTGCCCCGGGGACTTTCATTCTGAGTCAATACAGTGTCCTGGAATGAAACTGACACAGCCACCTGACGAGCCGATGATGGAATCTGTCACTCCTTTCCCAGCCCAGGGTGTTCGGTGGACGTAATCAGGGCGCAGTAAAAGCTGGTTGTTAAGGAGTGGGGCTGGGAACCCCCCAGCAACCGATGAGTCATCAGCTGTCAATGGGCATCCCCGCTGACAGTTGAATAATAAAGCTGGGGGGTTGTGTCCCTAAATGGGAGTTTGGAAATGTGGTCACCCTACAAGTCTCCCCGCCCAATTGTCCCAAGCTTCAGCTGATTGGGCTATCATGTGACAGCATCCTGCGGGTTCAGACCGAATTGGCTTGGACCCAAATCTTAGCTCATCACTACTGATGGAATCTTATTTAAACTGACCATTAATTGTATCTAAAACCCAAGAATAAAAATGTAATATATTGCAGCTTATCCATTCCTAGATGGGATGGCTGCATTCATTTTTGTTTTTTCAGGCTTTTTTCCCTATTTTTATCCAGTGATATTGCCAGTAACACATTTCCTGCCCTAGGGTGACATCACTGACTCGCCACACTGTATCAATGTTGAGTAACGTTTTCATTCTAGGTCAGGAAGTGTGTTGGACTACATCTCTTCAACAAAGTGTAAGCTGGTAACAAAGTAGAAGCAAAGAGTACAGGAAGTTCTGAGAGCAAAAGATTTACGGCAGGATCAATAGGTATTTTTAAAGTGGAGTTCCTCCCCCCCTCCGGTGTCACAGTTGGCACCTTTCAGGGGGGAGGGGGGTGCAGATACCTGTATATTACAGGTATCTGTACCCACTTCTGGCGTAGATAGCCGCAGAATCTGCGGTTATTTATGCCACATCTTGTCGTTCCCCCCCCCCCCCTGTCTGCTGGGAAACACACGGGTCCCAGAGACAGCAGGGACCAGCTGTATTGCGCTGCGTGACTCGCGCATGCGCAGTAGGGAACCGGGAAGTGAAGCCGCACGGCTTCACTTCCTGATTCCCTTCCCGAAGATGGAGGCGGCAGCACCCGAGGACCGAGAGACGGTTCGGCCTCGGGTGCCGACATCGCGGGCGCCCTGGACAGGTAAGTGTCCATGTTTTAAAAGTCAGCAGCTGCAGTATTTGTAGCTGCTGACTTTTAAAAAAAAAACATTTCGGCGGAGCTCCGCTTTAAGTTCCAAATAACTTTAAATAGTATTTTTCTTTCAATAATTTTTATTGGTTTTATAAATGCATAAAGAAACATTGCGTACATTGTTCGTCGTACATTAAGTTGCTATAGATAAGATACATTGGTTAGGTGTAGATATATATCAAGGATATATGGGTAAAACAAACAGATAAGAAATTAACTTTAAAGGCCTTTGGGGTCATAGCTGATGCAAGGCTTTAGTCAAGGGGGATGTTGGTTCTCACTCCCGGACACCCCGTTAGGGAACTTGCTGTGTCTTGGGAGGAGAAACCACATCCCATCATACATTGTTTTTTTTCTATATTCGGTGCCTTATCTTATTTTAAATAGTATTTTTACCAGACCAAAAAGGACAAATAAGTTAATCGTTAGAGTGGACAATCAAATCACATGCATCAGCCTTTGACATTCTTAATAAACTGGGAATAAAAACTATAATAAAAACTAGATAAATAAAAAGTAGAAAGGGACACAACGAGTATGCTCCTTCCTAATCAATACGATTATTAGCAAATTAGATACAGAATGTACTTTCTTTGCTGATAATCTGTTTATGAACTCTGCTAGTCTATATAAAACTAATTGCGTATATTGCACAGGATTAAACAGAACAAAAGCAAGCGATGCTAGCTACAAAAGCAAGAGATGCTAGGGCATACATACACTTTAAAGCGAGGTCCACCCACCACTGCAAAAATTAAAAGCCAGTAGCTGCACATACTGCAGCTGCTGACTTTTAATAATTGGACACTTACCTGTCCTGGAGTCCAGTGATATCGGCACCGCAGCTGATGTTTCCATCAGCTGTCAGGTGCTGCCGCCTCTATTGCGAGTAAGGGAATCCGGCAGTGTAGCCTTATGGCTTCACGCCGGGAACCCTACTGCGCATGCGCGAGGTGCCGCACCTCTCTCCTACTGGCCCGGCGGCTGGGGAAGGAGGAGGGTGGAGGAGGGAGCCCCGCACTGATGTCAATATCCACGGCTGAGGCACCCTGAAGTGGGGACATCATACCTGTGAAATATAGGTATTCTAGAAAGGTGCCAAATGTGGCACCGTAGGGAGGAAGGAGTACAATGAGCGGAAGTTCCACTTTTGAGTGGAACTACACTTTAAAGTGTAGTTCCACTTTTGAAGTCAAATTTGAGAACTGTATGTTTGTTATCTGTTCCTATTCACACAGCATACCTAAAAATAATTATGTATCTTTTTTCAGTTGTTTCTTTACAGCAGGCCTGTGGGTAGACTGCAAGTTATTCAGAATAAAATTGGAGTGACAAAATTGAAGTGGGGGCAGACTCAGTAGCATACAATGCAGAGACCAAGCTTTGAGATCTTTAACTGTCACAAATGTCACGTCTACCCCAATGCAAGTGGTCAGACACTATAGCTAGCTACTGTGTGCTTCACAGTGCAGCCCCTCTTCCCTTAAGACAAGCAGGCCTTTGGTTGCCCCCAGGACTTATACACAATGCTATAGTGCCTGGTCACCACGCCAAGGCAGATGCAAACTGAGCAAAGCAAACAGATACTTGCGGTTTAGCAGACCGATAGCATAGTTCCATGACAGTCCAGGTAAAGGGCAGGCTGAGTTCAGGGAGTAGTCCTATATACGATCCAATAACAGTCCAGTTAAAAAGGCAGGCAGAGTTCAGGGAATAGTCCAATATCCGATCCAGGTCATACACAGGGAAATCCAGATTAGACAAACAGATTAGGCAAACGGGAGGCTTGATCAGGAACAATGCAGGTATACTGTCTCTATCACAAGCAAGGGATAGAGTGTTTTGTTTGCTTATCTCAGGTGACTGACGAGATCAATCACCTTCCAGGTGAACACAGACAGGGGGAATGCAACAGCCAACACCCGGATACCGGAATGAGCAGCAGGAGCACTAAGTGATCCTGACATTACCCCCCTCTGAGGAGGAGCCCCTCAAAGACAAGCTGGACATCCAGCACAGGACAATCAGACTGGGCAGAGGTCCATGGATCCACGAGGTCAGGCTGGTTAGCAGGGGACGTGTCACAGGGGTCAAGCCGGACAGCTGAAACATGAGCAGAATACAGAGAGCCCTGAAAAAAAGGTTGAAAGCCCCACCTGGCCGAATGAGGCAGTTTATCCAAAGGAAAACCTCTTGGACCAGTCAGAATGGGTGTAGCAGGAGTAGGGTGAGGCCAGGTTAAAGAAAATTATGATTAAGAAAAGGCAGGAGGCTCACTGGGTGTGGGTCGGACCGGCACAATTGATGCAGTGGCCGAACGAGCCGCATTGCCAAGCGCAACGACTGTCAGAATCGCATCACCAGAAAGTCCTGAATAAGAAAAAACAGGAAGTTCAATAGGCATGGGCTGGACTGGCATAACTGATGCAGTGGCTGACTGGGCTGCATCGGCAGGGGTAGCGACTGTCTGTCTGAATCGCATCACCAGGTGTAGCGACGGTGGAACTTGCGGACAAGTTAGCCTGGCTCAAAGGGAGTTTAGTGACAGGCAAAGGTAGTGGTAATCCAGTGGGCTTGACTTCTGAGGACTTAGCGGAACTTTCCAAACAGGGCTCAAGGATACGAGACAGTGGATAAGCTTGGTTTCTAGTAGGAGAGGGTTCAGGCTGTGGCAATTGGCTGGAGAGGTGATCTGTAGAGAATTCAATAGACTTGTCAGCGTCTTTTGTTATAACAGAGTCATATAAAGGCACATGGTTATGTGAACTGTAGTCACATTTGGAAATATTGTCGTCATCAGGATCTGAATAGAACTGTAATAAAGGCATGTGACTGGTACTGGCCACACAAAAGAGTTATACGTGGGCAACTGGTCAGCGATTTTAATGCAATTCTGGATGCAGGTCTGGGGCCAAGACCCAATCTCCTCTGCAGCCCAGTCTATGTGCGGGTTGTGAAGTGTAAGCCAGGGATACCCCAAGATAAGGAGATAATCGGGAGAGGAGATCAGGTAGAAGCTCCCTGTAAAATTCTCTATTGGTCAGGGTAATAGGTACTGTACACAAGGTCACCAGACCCATGGACAAGGGAGAATTATCAACGGCTAAGACTGAGAAGAGTCTGTGCACCTTAGTCACTGGAATCTGTAGACTGTGTGCTAGGTCCCTATCAATGAAATTGCTAGCAACACCAGAATCAATGAAAGCGGAGAGCTGGTGTGAAAACTTGGCAGACCTAAGTTGTGCAGGAACAAATAAGCCTTTTCTGAGGGAAACAGACACAGTGTGGTCTATAGAAGCAGACCCCACCTGCACTAGACTCTTGGCATTTCTCGGCTTATTAGGACAGCTAGTGACAAAGTGGCCGTGGTTGCCACAATATAAGCAGAGACCCTGAGATCTCCTTCTAGCCTTTTGCTCACAGGATAAATGGGTAGCGCCAAATTGCATGGGCTCATCTTCCTGGAGGGGCTGAGAGGGCTCATGAAATGAAGAAAAGGTGGGGAGCATACTGGGGGCAAAGAAACAAGCCTCTCTGTACACCTTTCCTGTAAACGCCTGTCAATACGGATGGCTACTTGCATGGCTTCATTCAATGACTTTGGTTCAGGTAGTGTACTAAGGAGTCTTTGATGGAGTCTGATAAGCCTAACCTGAACTGGCTTCTTAGAGCTGGGTCATTCCACCCTGAGTCAGGTGCCCAGCGGCAGAAATCAGAACAGTATTGTTCAGAGGTGCGTTTATCCTGACGTAGTGACCTAAGGTTAGCTTCAGCTGAATGGGCACGGCCAGGATCATCATACAATAAACCTAAGGCTTTAAAAAAGGCTTCAACTGACCCTCTAACTGGGTCATCTGTGGGGAGACTAAATGCCCAGAACAGGGGATCCCCCTGCAGCCATGTAATAATCGGGCTGACCCGCTGTGCTTCAGAACCAGAGGAGTGTGGCTTAAGCTTAAAGTATAGCATACAACTATTTTTAAATTTAGAAAACACATGGGGGTCACCATAAAAACGGTCAGGCGGGTTAACTTTGGGCTCTGGCTCCTGTGTTACTGCTAGAGGTGCGTTTACACGCACAGACAGTTCCTGGACTTGGCGTGTCAGTTTGCAAATTTTCTCAGCAAATAAGCGAGCCTGTACAGATTCCATCTTGACGGAAAATTTTTGTTAAAGGCTTGTGATAATGTCACCAATGTCACGTCTACCCCAATGCAGGTGGTCAGACACTATAGCTAGCTACTGTGTGCTTCACCTATAGCAGCCCCCTTTCCCTTAAGACAAGCAAACCTACCAGTACTTGGTTGCCCCAGGTCTTATACACAATGCTATAGTGCCTGGCTACCACGCCAAGGCAGACGAAAACTGAGCAAAGCGAACAGATACTTGCAGTTTAGCAGACAGATAGCATAGTTCTATCATAGTCCAGGTAAAGGGCAGGCTGAGTTTAGGGAGTAGTCCTATATCCGATCCAATAACAGTCCAGGTACAAAGGCAGGCAGAGTTCAGGGAATAGTCCAATATCTGATCCAGGTCATACACAGGGAAATCCAGATTAGCAAAGCAGGGCAGACAAACGGGAGGCTTGATCAGGAACAATACAGGTATACTGTCTCTATCACAAGCAAGGGATAGAGTGTTCGGTTTACTTATGTCAGGTGACTGACCAGATCAATCACCTTCCGGGCGAACACAGACATGAGGATTGCAACAGCCAATACCCGGATAACAGAATGAGCAGCAGGAGCACTAAGTGATCCAAACATTAACCCTTTTTTAGGACAGTGATCAAATGTAGCTTACAACTGATAGTGAGATCTTCCAGCACAGTATAAAAATGGTTAATTATGGTAACTCCCCAGACCCCTCCTTATCAATGCATAGTAAGAGAAATGATTGGCATTTTCAGAAAAAAGCAAATGAAAGTGTAAACAACAATTTTTAAATATTTTTTTCAAAGTTATGCTATGTGAACTTTTAAGTGGGGTGCAGTGTGATGTGGCGGCAATAATTCACACAGTCAGGTGCAATGTAAAACTTGTACTGAATTAATGCAGTAACAGTTCACAATAGACACGGTGGGATAGGTACCCGTCCAGGCACACTTACAGTTTCCAATAATGTGAAAAAGTAGGTTAAAGCTGAACCGACAGCATCTGCTGAGAGGGGAAAGAATGCGGTCTCATGCCCAATCAGGAAAATATTCAGAGAGATGCGACCCTAGGCCTTCCCTCCTCATCAGGAACCTTTCCCTATCGCTAACGCTGTCCCTAACAGATGGGGTGCCTTTCCCTACACTACCTACTCGCATAAAACGCACCAAACCCAGGGGCCAGGGTCTTAAATAGACTCTGCCACACCTTAGACGGCCACCACCTGGGCTTGGAGCACCCAATCGGATCGCTGCCCCAGTGACTCAGGAAACCAGCTACGGTTGAGTGCCAACTGCAGTGAAGACAGCAGACTGCCCTGCCTACAAACTGGAACATGTAACAAATATAAAGTAGGTGTAATCCCAATTTGGCTGCATAAGTGGAACTACACTTTAAAGTAAGCCAAATGCATGTTTATAAACTGGTTATAGGGTGAGCGAGTGTCTTCATTTGCTCCACTATGGATTTTAGGTTGTAATCTCCACTGCTTGTTGCAGTGATGTGGATATTTCAGTGAACCCTGAAAACTGCTTAATATAAATGGAGTTATTTAAAGAAATAAAGGCTAATACTAGGCTGAAAGTTGGAAGGGACAGTTTAGTTTTATGTGACAATCCAAGTTATCTTGGATGCAGAATTAATTTTTTTTTTTAATTATTTTTCTCCATATTGATGAAACCATATGTAACATAATTTTCCTAATTTCTTTGCCCTGTTTATTCAATCCAAAACAGATTTGCCCAATATTACTTTGCCGTATGTGTACAGCTACTGGCAAGGCAGCCTCAATATAGTATATGTGTCAACAGCTGCACTGATGAGACAGATGCACCATATGGCTGTGCATGAACAGACTTGTTCAACAACAGCTGAAATGCTCAGTATAACCTTTACAGGCCTTCTACACAAAACACGCTCAAGTGGAAAAAATATCAGTATGAAACACACAAAAATAAACCAAGACATAAGGTCATGAACACACACACACACTTGATTGGATGCAGTTGCTTTTTGCAGCAGTCAAACAATGATCCCAATGCTGGATACACCCAAATAATGCATGTGGACCATTGTGGTTACCGCAGATGCAGCTGCTCCCCAGTACTACTATGCTAGATGCAAGGATGAGAAGTAAGCTTCTGCTTTAGTAAACCTAAAAAAAAAAACACAAAAAAAAAAAACCTTTCCCCTACAAGGTAATGGCATAATGTGCTAGTATGCATCATATACTAGCATATTATGAAAGACTTACTTTAAAACGAAGCCCTCAAGAGGCACTCTGTCACCACTGAAAGGGCTTCCACTTTCACCTGGTCTTCCTTCCGGGTATGCAGGCTCCAGCCATTTGAATGGCAGAGCTGTGATGACGTCACTCTCATGTATGGAGCTCGGTGGGTGGAGTCATGATGTCAGTAGATTCCCCACCCACCTCTACACTCCCCTTGTCAATATGCATTTTCTCCTGTGTATTTCTTACACTGAACTTCTGCTATGATCTCTAACATCCAATGAAAAGACAGGAAAGTAACCACGACTTCAGCATGCCAAATCATGGTGAGGTGTGGAACAGCCAATCCTTGCAGAGCTGCTGAAGAAAGGAGTGGGGGAGGGAATTTAAAAATACTGCATGTCTCTTAGGCAAATGCACGAGATGTAAATCACCTGTCACTCACAGCAAGGGGGAGGATTTGACAAAGTTTTTCTCAGTTTGTCAAGAATTCTCTCACTGAACAATAAAAGAGGATTGCTCAGAGATGGATTAACTCTTTGTGGCAAGACTGGGCTCAAATGATAGGAAATCTTATACTCTACATTATGATAAAAAAATAAAAAAAATTCGGGTTTACATCCACTTTAAATAAAATTCTCCACCTGCAAAGGGGTTTCTTTTGATTTGTGTGGATCTACTGTGATCAGAAGTATTCCACTGAGCCCTCTGCTTGTTAAATAGATGTCACACGCAGAAGCTTAAAGGATAAGTTTACGTTTTAGAAAAAATAATAGATGCACATTTTTTGCAGGTAAAAAAAATGAACATTTATTATTAATATTGTTTTTGAGTCTGTAAAGCATTGCACCAGCTGGTGCCATGCAGGGCTGCTGCAGATCTATCAGTATATCTGTGTACTGGTACAACCCGTACATACCGTACGGGCAGGCAGATACACTGACAGGAAGAGTCAATGAACTACCATGGTGCTCCACAGCGCAGTGGTAGTTCATTGAGAACTGCAAATGGACAGCCGCAAAGGATGTCAGGGCTTTTAGTTCATTCATGCACAGAGCTGATTTCAAAAAGTGACAGCTAGTATGGGAAACTTCTCCCCGTACTGCTGTCATGGGGAGTGTGTGTGTTGTGTGTGTGTGTGGGGGGGGGGGGGGGGGATTGGGCAGTGGCTGCAGCATTGGGGCCATGTTACATGTTGCACTCTAAAAATGGGTGGAACATGTAACATGTTCCCAAAGTTGAACTCATCCTTTAACTTAATTCTCTTGACCTCAACAGCGCCTCCTATAGTTTGGTTTTGGTGCCTTTTATTGTGAACAGAAGTAGGAGGGCATATTGGTATAGGAGCAGAGGGAATATTTTTTTCCAATGGCATTTTGCCCTGTGCTGATTACTACTAAGTACATGAGAAATACAGGATTTATGCCAATTAAAATAATAGGGCTATTATCATGTACTGTAAACATGATAGAGTGAATATTTAGGGAACATTCCTATATTTGGGGGTGAGAAGGTCACAAGGCTGTACTGACTAATGATACATTGCCCTCTGAGGCAATGCCTGTTTTAACCTCCAAAAGCGCACACCACCGAGTGCATTGCACATGGCTGTGGGGCGTTTGCGGGGCTGCCCTATTCAGTTGATTAGGTCACGTTCTATGGGTGTTACTGCTGCTGAGCGCAAACAGGGGGTTTAATTCTTACTGCAGTATATGTATGCTCATGGCCGCTGCCTTTGCAGCTTAACTGCTTCAGCCCCAGGAGATTTTACTCCCTTCCTGACAAGAGCACTTTTTGCGTTTCGGCACTGCGTCGATTTAACTGACAATTGCGTGGTCATGCGACGTTGCACCTAAACAAAATTAACATCCTTTTTCCCCACAAATAGAGCTTTCTTTTGGTGGTATTTGATCACCTCTGCGGTTTTTATTTTTTGCGCTATAAACAAAAAAATAGCGACAATTTTGAAAAAACCACATTATTTTTAACTTTTTTGCTATAATAAATATCCCCCAAAAATATATAAAAAAACTATTTTTTTCCTCATTTTAGGCCGATATGTATTCTTCTACATATTTTTGGTAAAAAAAAATCGTAATAAGCGTATATTGATTGGTTTGCACTAAAGTTATAGTGTCTACAAAATAGGGGATAGTTTTATGGCATTTTTTTTTTGTAATTTTTTTAATTGGTAATGGCGGCGATCTACGATTTTTATCGGGACTGCGACATTATCGCGGACACATCAGACACTTTTGACACTATTTTGGGACCATTGTCATTTAAACAGCAATCGGTGCTATAAAAATGCACTGCTTACTGTGTAAATGACACTGGCAGGGAAGGGGTTAACCACTAGGGGGCAGGGAAGGGTTTAAATGTGTCCTAGGGAGTGATTCTAACTGTGGGGGGGTGGGCTTCAAGTCACATGACAGCGATCACCGCTCCCGATGACAGGGAGCGGTGATCTCTGTCATGACACAAGCCAGAACGGAGAAATGCCTTGTTTACAAAGGCACTTCCCCGTCCTGAGGCTCCATGACACGATCGCTGGGAGACCGGCGGACATCGAGTCTGCTGGTCCAGTGGGCACGGTCACGCTGTATGCTACGGGAGTGCTATCCCCGGCTCTTAAAAGGGACGTACAGGTACGTCCATTTGCCCACCGCTGCCATTGTGCCGACGTATATCGGCATGCAGCGGTCAGCAAGTGGTTAAAGTGATTGTAACGCTACTTTTTTTTTTTTAAATAACAAACATGTCATACTTGCCTCCACTGTGCAGTTTGTTTTGCACAGTGTAGCCCCGATCCTCGACTTCTGGGATCCCCCGGCGGCGCTGGTAGCTCCTTCCAGCATCGTATAACCCCCTAGGAGAAGCGCTGTCCTGGGGGGCTACCTTGCGGGCGCACTCCCAAGTCCAGCCTTTGCATCCATAGACGCAGAATGCCGGGCTCGGCCCGACCTCCGGCACACATGTCATTGGATTTGATTGACAGCAGCGGGAGCCAATGGCTGCGCTGCTATCAATCTATCCAATCAAGAGCCGAGACAACGGGCAGAGGGGAAGAGCGCGTCTCCGGCAAGGGAAATACGGGGCTCACGTGAGTAAAACGGGGGGTGGGCTGGGGGGGCGGTCAGTGACAGAAGTTTTTTCACCTTCATAGGATGCATTAAGGTGAAAGTACATGAGGGTTTACAACCCCTTTAAGGGGGAGCATTTGGGGTGTGGTAAAAACATGGCTCTACCACATGTTTTAACCCCCACCGCCCCCCATCAACTGCAAGTGTAAATGAGCCCTACAAGAAAAGCGCAGTCACGGACCTGCCCATGTGTTCTGGTCCTGCATCACAAAACTGGCACCCATACCAGACAGCTTTAAGATGTTTTTTTTTCCATTGTAAATTTAGATGTTTTTTCTTGAGTTCACATTCAAGGTAAATGTAAGTGCCTGATACTTCCACTCTTAGCGGGTGGTTTATTTTTCAGATAGTAGATTGGGGTTAGGCATATATAATTTGCACTGCCTTTTGGGAAAATGGGACAGACTGTGTGGCATTATTAGGGGCTAAATTAAATACGGCCCATATGAAAACTGCTAATTGCAATACTGGATAAGACGGTCCATCTGTGATCTATTGCATTGGAGCCATTTGTTGCCTTGATTCATCAAAACATGTGTTCAGCATTAACTGCATAGCTTATGTCAGTTGTTTTGGGACAAAGATGCCACTTCTTTTTTTTTCAATCTTCAAATCTGATTACATAAGATCTTCCAATGAATCCTGTGCATTTTAGGTCCCAAACTGTTACACCCCTGTGCAGATGTCTGGGAAAAACAAACAATCCTTGTAGGCATAAAGAAAACCGGTAAAACAGCAGCTGTTCATTGATATTGTGCTTAAGTAGTGTAACCAAGTCCATGGTGAAAGATAGACGGCTGAGCTCCATTATTGCCAATAGAAGGCTCAAGTAAATAGAACTATGAAAATATATGGACATGTTTACTGATTTGTACCACGCTGTCTTCTGAAGGTACGAGATCAAAGCTGTGTTTTCTGTATTGAAAAAAAAATGACATCAAATAAATCTATGATACATGAAATTCTACAGTGTTTAATCAGTATATTAAAAAATGATTGTAAGAAGGTAAGCCGGATATATAATTCATAAGAAAATAACTGCAAATTATATGATTTAAATAGTTTATTTCTTTTAATCTCACGTTTATATTTTTGCTCCAATCAAGGTAAGTGGAGCATTTCTTAAAGTGATATTAAAGGTAAATGAAAAAAAAAATAATAATAAACATGTTTTGCACAGAGTAGCCTCTAACCACCTCTTCTCAGGTCCCCCACTGGAGCTCCTGGTTCTTCTTCTTCTCCGAGTGCCCCCAAAGGAAGCCCTTTGCTATGGGGGCACTCGTGCATGCTCTGTCCTGAGCCCTGCTCTGTGTGTCCATAAGACACACAGAACAGAGCTTGGCCCTCCCCCAGCTCTCTCCTCACTGGCTGTGATGGACAGCAGCAGGAGCCAATGTCTCACAGCCAATGCAGAGGCAGAGATCTAGGAGAGCAGCCACTCTCATACACACTGCCGGATCGGCTTTTTATCTTCATGCATAGAATGCATGAAAGTAAAAAAAACTTCAACCTATAGAACCACTTTAACCACTCGAAGACCAGGCTTTTTCTGGCACTTTTTATTTACGTTTAAATCAGAAATTATTGATAGAAAATTACTTATAACCCCCAAATATTATACATTTTTTTTAGCAGTGATCCTAGGGAATAAAGTGGCCACCATTGCTATTTTTTATGTCACATAGTATTTGCGCAGCGGTTTTGCAAATGCAGTTTTTTTTGGAAAAGATACTGAAATTTATTTAAATAAAAAAAAATACCTACATTTTGTAAAATGTGAAAGATGATGTTATGCCGAGTAAATAGACACCTAAAATTTGCGCATGCTCGTGGAATGGGGCAAACTACAGTACTTGAAAATTTTGATAGGCAGCGCTTTAAACACCTTTATAGGTTACCTGTTTAGAGTTGCAGAGGTGCTAGAATTATTGCTCTCATTCTAACATTCGTGGTGTTTACATATGCGTGTGTGACTTGCGTATGCGTTTGCTTCTGCGCGCAAGCACGAAGGGATGGGGGTGTTTTACATTTTTATTCATTTATTTCACTTTTTATTTTTAAACTCTCTCTTTATTTTTTTTTAAACACCCCTTGTAATAGAAATAAAGATGACAGGTTCTCTTTATGGAGAGATCTGGGGTCAAGAAGACCCCAAATCTCTTCTTAACCTTTAAAAGCAAAAGATCCAAAAAAACAATTTTTTTTGATCTTTCGCTTTAAAAAAATAAAAATTGTTTACTTCCAGCCTGGACCAGAAGTGATATCATGATGTCGCTCCAGTCCTCCAAGTCCATAGAGGCGATCAAAGAGGATCTACTCTTTGATTGCCTCTGGGACAAGCCAGACGCACAGTTTCTCGGGCGAGCCGGTGGATACGGTAAGCCCGAGAAACACCGGCGAGCGTCAGGAGTGGGGGACATCTCCTCCCGCCACTTCAGAAAGCGTTCCAGCAGCTCATGAGCTGCTCGGAATGCTTCATGAGACAGCCAGCCTTCTGCTTCTGCGCGCAAGCACGAAGGGATGGGGGTGTTTTACATTTTTATTCATTTATTTCACTTTTTATTTTTAAACTCTCTCTTTATTTTTTTTTAAACACCCCTTGTAATAGAAATAAAGATGACAAGTTCTCTTTATGGAGAGATCTGGGGTCAAGAAGACCCCAAATCTCTTCTTAACCTTTAAAAGCAAAAGATCCAAAAAAACAATTTTTTTTGATCTTTCGCTTTAAAAAAATAAAAATTGTTTACTTCCAGCCTGGACCAGAAGTGATATCATGATGTCGCTTCAGTCCTCCAAGTCCATAGAGGCGATCAAAGAGGATCTACTCTTTGATTGCCTCTGGGACAAGCCAGCCGCACAGTTTCTCGGGCGAGCCGGTGGATACGGTAAGCCCGAGAAACACCGGCGAGCGTCAGGAGTGGGGGACATCCCCTCCCGCCACTTCAGAAAGCGTTCCAGCAGCTCATGAGCTGCTCGGAATGCTTTCATGAGAAAGCCAGCCTCCAGCTGTAAAAACAATACTTCAAAGCTGCAACGTACATATACGTTTTGCAGTCTTGAAGTGCTTGTCATTTAAAAGAAGCAAAAAAAAGTCTGACATGTAACTGTAATAGCAAAAAACAGCAGAGAATAAAGTCTCTTACAAGTATGTGCAGGAACCTCTGTACTTCATATTTTGGGGTCGATTTACTAAAACTGGAAAGTGCAGAATTTAGTGCAGCTCTGCATAGAAACCAATAAGCTTCCAGTTTTTTTTTTAAATTAAAGCTTAAAGTGATTGTAAAGTCTAATTTTTGTTCCTATAAAAATAACAAACACGTTTTACTTACCTGCTCTGTTGCAGTGGATTTGTACAGAGCAGCCCAGATCCTCCTCTTCTTGGGTCCCTCTTCTGTGATCCTGGCCCCTCCCTCCTGTTCAGTGCCTCCACAGCCAGCAGCTTGCTATGGGGGCACCCGAGCTGTGTCACACCTCCCTGTGTGTCCATTTAGACACAGATCCCTGACCCAGCCCTGCCCCCTTCTCTCTCCTGATTGGCTAGCTGACTTTGATTGACAGCAGAGGCAGCCAATGGCACCACTGTGGTGTCTAAGCCAGTCTGGGAGGGAGAATCTCAGATGGTGGAGACACTCGTGGACATCGCTGGACAGAGAGGGACCTCAGGTAAGTGTTAGGGGGCTGAGGGGGTTGCTGCACACAGAAGGCTTTTTATCTTAATGCATGGAATGCATTAAGATAAAAAAAACCTTCTGCCTTTACACCCCCTTTAATTGAACAAGCTGAAGTTCGAAGCTGAATAGCTACCATGCACAGCTACACCAGATTTCGCACTCTCCAGTTTTAGTAAATCAACTGCTTTGCGACATAAGCTTTAATTAAAAGTCATGGTATACATGCAGGGATGACTGAAGGAAAAGACACTCCGGTGTCTTCAGGTCCTGTGCTGAAGGTTTCCTGTCCTATAATCTATACAAAAGTGGTATACAATTTGTATGTTCTTAGTATGCATAGCTGCCAAGTGTGCCAGATCCTGCGGGAAAGTCCAACTTCTTTGGAAAAGCATTGTATTGCCATGTCCCACAGGATACAGGACACTGTGCAGAGTGGCAGCATGTGCTGAGCACTGGACACACTGCAGTTATGCTGGAACTGTTAAATAGACTGATTTTCTGTCGGACAAGTAAGCATAGTTTAAAGCTTTAGCTTTATCCATGCAAATGGTTGTTTTAACCACTAAAGGACCAAGCCTATTTTTTACACTTGGTGTTTACAAGTTAAAATCTGTTTCTTTTGCTAGCAAATTACTTAGAACCCCCAAACATAATATATATTTTTTTCAGACACTCTAGAGAATAAAATGGCGGTCATTGCAATACTTTGTCACACCGTATTTGCGCAGTGGTCTTACAAACGCAATCTTTTTGGTAAAATACACTTTTTTGAAGTAAAAAATAAGAAATCAGTAAAGTTAGCCCAATTTTTTTCTATATTGTGAAAGATAATAATGGTACGCAGAGTAAATTGATACTCAACATGTCATGCTTCAAAATTGCGTCCGCTCTTGGAATGGCAACAAACTTTGACCCTTAAAAATCTCCATAGGCGATGTTTAAAAATGTCTACAGTTTACCAGTTTTGAGTTACAGAGGAGGTGTTTTGCTAGAATTATTGCTCTCACTATAACGATCACAGCGATACCTCACATGTGTGGTTTGAACACGTTTACATATGCGGGTGAGACTTATGTATGCGTTCACTTCTGCGCGCAAGCTCAGAGGGACGGGGCACTTTTTTTTCTTATTTATGTTACTTTTTTTTTTTTTTACACTGTCCCTTAAAAGAAAAAAAAAATGGATCACTTTTATTCCTATTACAAGGATCGTAAACATTCCTTGTAATAGAAAAAAAGGATGACAGGGCCTCTTTAATGTGAGATCTGGGGTCAAAAAGACCTCAGATCTTACATTTACACTTAAAAGCAAAAAAAAAAAAAAAAATTTGTTCAATAAAAAAAAATGGTCCTTTTAAGGCCGTTGGGCGGAAGTGACGTTTGACGTTGCTCACGTCATCCAATGGCATAGAGTCGAGTGGGGGCTATCATTGCTTCCCTCGACTTCCTGCCCATCAGTGAAAAAGATCGTCTCTGCCGCTACTGACGGTTCTGGTAAGCTGTGGAGATGACCGTGACGCGGCAGGAGAGGGGGTACCTCTCCCGTCTCCGGTAAAAGTGATCTTGCAGCAAATCTGCCACGGAGACCACTTTTATCATGAAGCAGACCGCCCACTGTTGAAAAAAATACCGAGGTTATGGCAGCTATCTGCTGCCATAACAATGGTATTTAATGTCAAAGTAGCGACGTAAATCTCACGGTGGGCGGTCCATAAAAGACAACTTTGCTGTGTGTATAAAATGCATTTCTGTACAAACAGAGACTATATGTGTCATTAGAACACTCTCTGTTCCTACTGGAAAAATAGTGAAGAATAGATGGGAGGGATGAGAGGGGAAGCATCTCTTCCAGCAAGCATAACATGCACAGGAAGAAATAAGTTTACATCACTTTCAATCTGATGGCTTCCCTTTGGCGTTTCTGGACAAAATGCAGACGTGTTTGCCCACAAAGAAAACCACTGATTAATTCCAGTGGAAATTCTTGCTTTTTTTTTTCATAAGGCTTCAAAAGCGTCTATTCATAGTAGTTCCTGGTTAGCCTGAGAAAGCAGTCTCATACACTAAAAGAAAAATATGAACTACTACAATATACTGCCTGAACTTTAAAACTGAAGTGGGGCCAATAACTATTTTTGTATATTTGCACAGTAAAAATAAGTTACCTCTAACAAAGTGTACCCCATCTCTGGTTGCTGCAGCGTTTGCCAACCTCTTGCCTTTCAGTGGTCCTTTAAGTGGGTCCTAATGCTAGGAGATGGAGGTGGTGTCTAGATCACTGTGAATAGCTCTCATAGCAGTCACCTAATCGTAAGTTCAACCATCTGACTCCCGATCGGAGCAGTCAGTGTGCAGCCACCAACCCCCCCCTTTCGGAACACAATAGCACAGCAGGGGAGGTTGCATAGTTAGTACAGCGGCTCCTCCTGAGCTGTAATTTTTTTTGTGAGATATGCCCTGCTGGGTTGGATGAAGAAAAAAAACGAGTAGTGTGTACTAGGCTCAAAACGTTTGTTACCCCAACACTTCATATTCCTGATATGTGCCTGTTGTACCATGTACTTGTATGAGAAAGTATCCTGTTCTCTTTGTATTGCTTTCTTTGTGTCAAATCCCTGGTCGGAAAGGGTGGACATTGTCGGGCTCTCTTTATGAGAGCCTATGACAGCCCCTTAGTTGTGTTAACCCCCTGCTGTACCTAAAGATTGAGGGGTTGGGGGGTTCAGGGACAGAGGAAGATTTAAACTAAAAGAAGATTTAAACTAAAAGAAGAGGAATCAGGATAAGGGACACATCCTACTGACTTTAAGTTATGTCCCTTGTGCTAATCTGTTTGGCTTACCTACAACGGAGAGGAACCGCTGAACAGCTGTTTTTTCTCTTCACAGAGAAAACAGAGCTGGAATTCGCACCGGACTGGTGTGAATCCAGCCTGAAGAGGATTGATTGGCTTGAGAAGGCCCTGAATAGAAGACTGGACATTGCCAGAATAGATGGTCCTTGCAGAAAATGAATTCAGCAATTCCGTTAGAGTGTCTTGACCATATGCCTAATTTTGACAACTTGGTCACCATCATCTTAATCACAGCCTGCCTGAACAAAGTAGGAATCACATATTCATTCACCTCTACTTGGGAAGAAGCTGACAAGGGTTAATTTGCCTGAGGAGGTTCTGAGACTACTCATTGGCACCAAATATGACCCTGTCACAGAGTGAGTGGAAACGACTCCTTTAGAGTGTATTGACCACATGCTTAATAAATATGACAACTGGTTAGGTGTCGTCGTAATCTTTATACTTGGTCGCTTGAACAAGGCAACATTCTTGCAGTCATGCTCGTCTGTCTTCTCTTTGGAAGAATCTGAAGCAGATTGCTTGCCTGGGAAGGCTTGAGACTGCTCAGTAACCCTTTCACAGGGTGAGTGGAAACACTCCTTTAGAGTGTACTGACCACAGGCTTAATGAATGTGACAACCTGTTAGGTGTCGTCATCCTTATTCTTGGTTGCTTGAACAAAGCAGAATTATGCAGTCATGTCCATCCGGAAATTCGGAAAATGGGCTGTTTAACCTGGTCAGGGGCGGATCCAGAGTCTAGTCTCGGGAGGGGCACTGCCAGAAAATATATTTTTTGGGGGTACATCTATTGGGGAAATGGCTGGTGTTGGCGCTTGAATCATCACGGCACCATGGTTGTTATGGTGTCAGGATGATTGAAGCGCATTATTACTATTATTACATTGTTATAAAAAATTAAATAGTTTAACTCACCATAATGCAGAATCAGTGGGAGCCCCGAGTGTGTCACTTGCCACGTTACTTGTCACTAGATGCAGATTGTCACTTGCCACGTCGCCTGCCACATGTTGCGGATTGTCTCTTGCCACGTCGCCTGTCACCAGATGAAGATTGTCACTTGCCACCTGCTAAGGTGGTCTCTTGTGTCCCAGAGACAGGCAGCAGAGAGATGTTGTAATCCCCATTAGTATAGAACCCCCCTCAGTGCAGAACCCCCATTAATATAGAATCCCCCCTCAGTGCAGAGCCCCCCATTAGTATAGAATCCCCCCTCAGTGCAGAGCCCCCATTAGTATAGAATCCCCCTCAGTGCAGAGCCCCCCATTAATATAGAATCCCCCTCAGTGCAGAGCCCCATTAGTATAGAATGCCCCTCAGTGCAGAGCCCCCCATTAATATAGCATCCCCCTCAGTGCAGAGCCCCCCATTGGTATAGAATCCCCCTCAGTGCAGAGCCCCCCATTAGTATAGAATCCCCCCTCAGTGCAGAGCCCCCCATTGGTATAGAATCCCCCCTCAGTGCAGAGCCCCCCATTGGTATAGAATCCCCCTCAGTGCAGAACCCCCATTAATATAGAATCCCCCCTCAGTGCAGAACCCCCATTAATATAGACCTCAGAACAGCGCGGACTGGACGATACACACACACACAGCCGTGTCCCTCGGGCTCCTCCGCCTGTGTCACAGTCACAGTGTCACAATCACTGAGTTACTGCTGTCTGCTCTCTGGCCTCTGCTGTATGTAATGTATAGGAGGCGCTGCTCCAGGCTGTGTGTGTCACACAGTCACACACTCACACCGGCCGGTCGGCTGAGAGTGTGACTGACGCTGACCTGACTGACGTCACTCTTTGCTAACGCCAGGGCCGCCTGGCGTCTAGCAACGAGTGCAGGGAAAAGGCTCCGCCCACCTCCTTCCTTTAGTGTCAGTGACCGCCGCCGCCCGTACCACACGCGAGTCTCTCTCTCGGCGCCGCTGCTGATCGGCACATGAGAGAGAGTGACTCGGGCCGGCACAGCGGAGCGGCAGCAGGATATACAATAACATTCAGTGTCAGTGTGCTATTATTTCGGGGGGGGCAATTGCCCTGTTGCCCCCCCCCTGGATCCGCCCCTGAACCTGGTATGGCTAGGCAGCTTCTCATTGCCAGAGCTGGTAACCCTTTCAAAAGGTGAGCAGAAAACACTCCTGTAGGGCTGGTTCACACTGCTGCGGTGCAAATTTTGTGCAAATCTGATCCGATTGCGTTGCAAATTTTCGTTGCGAATTCTTTATGTGCTCTGGCGAATGTACTGCGATTCTACGGCAAATATTGCATTGAATTCGCATCACACATGGATCAAACTCGCACAGGACCCTTTTTGTACGCAGCTTAGATTCGCAACGCATTGATGTGAACGGCACTAATGGAAAACGATGTTATTTAAATGACTTGCGAATTTGAGCGATTGCAACGGCTCAAATTCGCAATAGATTTTGCAGCAGTGTGAACCGGCCCTTAGAGTGTATTGACAATGTGTTTATTGAATTATGACATTCTATTAGGTGTCATCCTTATCCCTGGCTGCTTTAGCCAGTGGGATACATACTGTCATGCCCATCCGTTAATTACTCTTATGCCCCGTACACACGGTCGGATTTTCCGATGGAAAATGTCCGATCGGAGCGTGTTGTCAGACATTCCGACCGTGTGTGGGCTCCATCGGACTTTTTCCATCGGATTTTCCGACACACAAAGTTTGAGAGCAGGCTATAAAATTTTCCAACAACAAAATCCGATCGCGCCAATTCTGACCGTGTGTGGCCTGTTCCGACGCACAAAGTGCCACGCATGCTCAGAAGAAATTCCGAGACGGAACAGCTCGGTCTGGTAAACTTAGCGTTCGCAATGGATACAACACTTTCGTCACGGTGCAATGTTAAAAATGGTTTAATACAGCGCACTCTCTTCTTCTTTATAATGTGAGAAGAATGAAGTAATTTTGCTGCTCATATTCACACAGACTTCTCACAAACTTATTTCTTTATTATTTATCGGGATTCCCTTAATATATTTTGATTTGTCACATCTGACAAAATGTTTTTTTTTTTTTTTTTTTCTTAAAGGCAGATTTTTTATTTATTTTAGGTTTGTATTTTTTCCAAGGCTGATCTTTGTTTTATTTTATTTTTAGTTTTACTCCAGAATATTTTTGTGTGTGTTTTGTGTGTCAAGTTACCACAACACCATTGATATATTGTATTATTTAATCTCAAGGAGATTGTTTGGTGTTGGTGTCCCTTGTTAATTTCACATTGTATTTTTGAAATGTACCTGAATCCTCACAAACAAACTGTCCTTTTTGAAGGAAAACACACATAGGCAAGTATAATTGAAACCAAAAAGCCTTTATTAAGGGCTCAGAACCAAAGAGGGAGGCGACGCTGGAGAAACAGCAGAAATTAGCGAAGCCTCGGACCCCCAGGGCAGACATCAATTCTTGAAAATCAAAATTGGTGGCCTGAGGAGTCCATATGTAAGGGAGTGCAGTCTGGTCCAGAAGTCCCAGAGACCCGGAAAGCAGCAGATGACATCTGTGTCCCCAGGCTGTGGTACCACAAGAGGCTGCATCTTTTGCCAGACCAGACTGGATCCAGGGTCATCACTTTCTGGTCTTCCTTCCACGCTTCCTTCCTGGCTGTGGCTCTGCTGTTGGAGATGTGGCAGGAGGACTAGTAGGACCTGGAGGAGGAGGAGGACTAGTAGGACCTGGAGGAGGAGGAGGAGGAGTAGTAGGACCTGGAGGAGGAGGAGGAGGACCATGTGTGAGGTCACAAATGTGGGTATCAGATGTTATTTGGGCCCTCAACCCCTTATTGAGAGCTTCCAACATTAATGACTCACACAGGAGTTGTTGGCCCTCCCCCATCCGCTGCATTTTACAGGCAATTATGGCAGCAAAGTCCTCCTCCACAGTGTGGGGGGCTCCCAGGGCCTCTGTAACCTTTCAAAAGAGGCCTATGGCAGCCTCCTCTAGGGTACACCTCTTCCTGCCACTTTCTCTTTGCAGGTGTAGGGGAGGGACCTGCATATCAGGCAGCCTGCTCGGCCCAGCCACCTCCTGGCTGAGACTTCCCTGTGTATGAAAAAGGGACATGGTTGTAATGTTTTGCATCATCAATCACAATCATAAATTAGTACTCCAAACTAACGTCTAGTTAACATCATTGATTGGACAACCTGAAATATTTAGAGGAATGCTATACCTGGCTCAAGCTGGGCTCCTCCACATGTTGCTGCCTGGAAGGCCCAGGTTGGGCGTCAGAAGCCTCAGTTGGGGTGGAAGGAAGCGTGGAAGGAAGACTGGAGAGTGATGACCTGGGTTCAGTCTGACCTGCCAGAAAATGCAGCCTGTCATAGTACCACATCCTGGGGACATAGATGTCATCTGCTGCTCCGGATCTCTGCGAATCCTGGACTTTCTTGCGCTCCCTTACATATGTGCTCCTCAGGCCACCAATTAGGATCTTCAAATAGGTGATGTCTGCCGTGGGGATCACCTGCTTCACAATTTCCAACAATTGATCCAGCGCTGCCTTCCTCTTTGTTTGGTTCTTATAATGTGGGTGGTTGATCTCCCACAGACAAGGCAGCTCCCTGAACATGTCAATGAATATTGCCATGAAGTCGGTATCGTTCAAGATATCCATTTTCACTGCAAGACACAACACAAGACAAACCCTAATGTCAGCCAAAACTCCCCTAATCTAGTTACAATATAGGCCTCAATCTAGAAGCAGTATAGGCCCAAGTTTGGCTCTTACCTTCGTTATCACGATCGACGCCTCCGATACTCCTTCCTCCGCTCACAGATCGTACATACTACGCACCCGTGTTACGCTTTATACACACTGCGCATGCGTGTAACTCCGCCCGCCCCTGATGTTCTTTCTAGTCTATTCCCCATCCCTTTTCGTTCAGCGCAGTGGGTGAATAGCACATGGCGGAGTCAGAGCAGGTGTGTGCTAATTATAGCAACGAGGAGGAGGAAAGCCCGGATCCGGAAACGTCCCGATCCAGAAGGAGACGATTTAAGGCCTCAAATATGTCCTTTGGGGAGATGTTGGAGATGGTCGACATCCTGAAGAAGGCCGACTATGATGGAAAGTATGGACCTTACCCCAACCCCAATATCAGAAAGGCCAAGATCATGGCGAAAGTGGTCAAAAGTCTGCACCGGAATTTTGGGGTACGACGATCGAAAGATCAGCTCAGGAAGCGGTGGTCGGACCTGAAATTAAGAGAGCCCGAGCAGTACAGAAAGATCCAGAGAGTGCTGCAAAAAAGTAAGTAGTTGTGCTGTGTTCCTATTCTTTTTGTCTTTATTACGTTCGTGCTGCTCCATGTGCTTTTCTTAAGTGTTGTACAGTTTAAAATGGCAACTTTCATGTTCATGGGCCCATTATTCGTTCGTATCAAACATTTTTCTTTTGGCCTATAAAACACCATATGCATTTGCCAACATTTTTTAGGGCCTACTTATATGAAAAATATTTGGTTGTGTAGATGGGTTTGTGACTAGAATGAAATGCAAACTAGATTCTGTGTAAGGAGAGGACACTCAGCAGCTGTTTTTACATCTGGACGCTGGAGCACTAGTGTGAGACACAAGAACACCCTTTTTATTAGGGGGCCCACACAGGTGCTCCAGTGTATATTATAGGGGGGTCTCCATCTGCGAAGCTTGTACAAGACAGGTAAAGTCTTGAAGCTTGACAACGGACAATAAAAATGCTACATCTTGGAACTTTGCCAAAATAGACAATTGTACCACACTTCCAAGCAATGTTTCATCTTTATTTTTCGGCCATCAAATATCTGTGTGCTAATTATACCATTTTTGTTTTACATAGGGGAGAAAAGACTCGGAGGACACCCTTCATCCGAGGAGACCACAGACCCCCTACCTCGGGAAGAAGGGGAAATACCCCCAACCCAAGCAGAGCAGGAGGAGGAAGAAGACGTGGTGGAAATTGGCACCACAACAGGTGAGTGTCTGCGACCACAGACTCAGGTAAGAGATGGATGCCGGCATATTTATAATACCTGTTTTTTTGTGGTTTTCTCTCTTTTTAGGTGATCGTGATGTTGTGGACCCAGGGCATTTCACCTCTGAAAGTGCACAGATCCTGATTGGGGAGATCATGGGGTGTAATTTAGCTCTGGAAAACATCAAGAAAAACATCAATGATGTTATTAAAAAAAATAATAACATCATTGATGTTTTGGGGAGAGTTTAAAACCCCTACAAATCACTTTGTTTTTTTGTGTGCTACAATGGTAAAAATGTTTTAGCGATTTTTAGAAAAGCCAAATTTTGAGGATGCACACAGTGTGCCAATATGTGCTATCTGCCATCACGGGAGATCAATGGACGCGTTTTGGGGGTGCAACCCCTTCCTCAATAATAAAGTAGCTGAGAGGAAGGGGTTGCTCCCCCAAAACACGTCCCTTGATCCCCTGTGATGGTAGCTAGCACATGTTGACATTCGTAAATTGGTGTGCATCTTCAAAATTTGGCTTTTCCTGGGGTGACTTCACCCCATCTGAATGCAATATCAAACACAGTTCCTAAATACTCATGTCTGATATTGCCTTCACGTTTTACCATATGTGAACTTTGTAAGTTCAAGATTTGTGTCTTTCTTGTTGGTTTGACACATGCCTGTTTTATCTTAAATGGACATTTCTATTTTTGATAATGCCACCCCAAAAATTGTTATACAACAAACATGTTGGTTTGTTTTAAAAACCTTTTCTAAATGCACATGTGATTGTGCAGGTATTAAAAAGATTGTTAATCAAGAATGTGTGGATTATTGTCTCAAACACTTTTGTGGTGATGTAATTGCTGCTTTCTGTGAAAATGGGGGTTATTTCCTAAGGGCAAATCCTCTTTGCACTACAAGTGCAGTTTCAGTGCAGTTTCAAGTGCACTTGTAGTGCAGTGTGTAAATAACACCCAACAGTGCTTTGTATAAGGTTACACAATCACGCCATTTTCAGGAATCCCCACATTGCTGTCAGGGTCAGCTAAAACAAACACAAGTAGTAAATGTCACCAAAGATTTGTTTTTTTTTTTGATTTTATTTGATAAAGGCTTCACAAATTTTCTGGCATATTGATGGCCCCCCTACCCGCAAAGAATCTTAATCGGACATCACGGGCACTCAGGGAGGGCAAGCCAGGACGGCCACTTTCAAGGGCCGTCAGGGTTGTTTCATTTATCATTCCGGCCTCAGGCTCAACTAAGCCAGCATAGTTGGCAGAATGTTGGCGTAAAAAGTTATGTAGAACACAGCACGTCAGGATTATATGATTAAGTTTATACTCCGCCATATGGATAGGTGTCAGAAATAGGCGGAACCGGCTGGCCATGATTCCAAATGTGTTCTCCACCACTCTTCTGGCTCTGGCCAGCCGGTAATTAAAAACCCTCTGTTCTGGGGTGAGTGTCCTCATCGGGAATGGCCGCATAAGATGGTCCCCCAGCGCAAATGCTTCATCCGCAACGAAGACGAATGGGAGTCCTTCCACATTCTCTTCTGGAGGTGGCAAGTCCAAGCTGCCATTCTGGAGACGCCTGTAAAACTCCATCTGGGTGATGACTCCACCATCGGACATCCGGCCATTCTTCCCCACGTCCACATACAGGAAGTCATAATTAGCCGACACCACCGCCAACATCACACTACTATTGAACCCCTTGTAATTATAATAGTACGACCCCGAGTTGGGTGGTGGGACGATGTGGACGTGTTTCCCATCAATTGCCCCTCCGCAGTTAGGAAAGTCCCACCGCTGGGCAAAGTGGGAGGCCACAGTCTGCCATTCCTGTGGCGTGGAAGGAAACTGTTGAGGAAAACAAAAAAAAAATTAGTATTTTTGCACATAAACATGGAAAGCAGATTAGACACAAACATTCTTGGCCAACATCCAGATAACATTTATTAAGGGGAATTTTACAACACCAAAGTATAAGGGACACCTATCATATCCCCCCCCCCCCATGGGCCATTTCTAACATTATAGGGGGGGGAATCTTGGACAGGTAACCCTCTTCACTTCATTGAGAGATGAATGCCTAAATACAGGGTATTACTTGGAACAGCCGCTCCTTAGTTACACTATTGGCAGCCCACTGGACAGGTAAGAAGTGTCAGAATACAAAGATATAAATACACACTGTACACATTTGAGCACATTTGGACATTCTGCTATTACCTATCAAGATAATAATAGGATACAAAAACTTTAAATGGTACCATTTGAAAGTATACAGGCAGGCCCTTGCACTACATGCTTTGGGGAATTCAGCCATACATCTGAGCACAAAAGAGGTGGGTGTGTGGGTGTGTGTGTATGGGTTTGGCAAAGTCAGCAGATAGATGATTGAGGATAGATAGAGAATTGGTATCAGCTGACTTAGCAGTTGGGGGGAGGGAGGGTTAATAAAAATGATTTGGGGACACTACAAAAAAAACCTCTGGCACTCTGCCTGAATTTAAAGCACAAATCACATTTATAAACATTTTAGGGGGTGTTTGGGGTAAAGCACTACTATGGAGCTGATAAAATACATTGATAAGTGACTACATGATGTGAATATAGGGCATGAGAGCATGCTGGGGAGGTAAGTGAAGGCAAATATGTATGAAGGACAAAAAAAACCCATAAAATTCAAGCATGCATGAGGACAAAGGGGACATTCACAGCATATTACAATCATGGTAATTAGGGAATGAGTAAAGAAATACAATATATTAGCAAACATTCAATACAATAAAATGTGATATTAAAGGATAAAAATCTTACCTTCATATACTCCTTCTGCAGGACCTGGATGATGGCAGAACAGGTCTCTGGGATAATGATCCCCAGAGCCTGGGGGGAGATGCCTGTCGAGAACTTGAGGTCCTGCAGGCTTCTCCCCGTCGCCAAGTACCGCAGGGTAGCGACGAGCCTCTGCTCCGGAGTGATGGCTTACCTCATGCAGGTATCCTGCCTGCTGATATAGGGGGTCAGCGAAGCCAACAAACGGTGAAATACGGGGTCCGTCATCCTGAGAAAGTTCCTGAAATCATCAGGATTATTCTCACGGATCTCACGGAGCAAAGGCATATGAGAGAACTGGTCACGCTGAAGCAACCAATTCTTGGTCCATGAACTCCTCCCCACCCTGTTCATGGACTGGACTTGTGTCAAGGTCAGGACCCCAACACCAAGCCCCCGCACAGCACGAACTCTACGAGGAGTACGTATACGCAACATGGCTAGAAAACGGTCGGCTGCTCAGAACGAAGTAACAGAACGCACTGAAGAACAGCAAGGCCTGTGAAGAGCGACCTGAAAAACAGTAACGAACGAACAAGAACACAATGACAAGTCAATGGTAAATGCTGCATGCACTGAAGAGCAGATACAAACCCACAAGTACAAACTGAACCGCAGAAAACGATCTGAAAGCCACGAGTCTCAAAAAGCGCGAATCGTCTCTCACCAAACTTTTACTAACACGAGATTAGCAAAAGGAGCCCAAAGGGTGCCGCGCTTGGTTCTGAACTGGCCTTTTCTAGTCTCGTCGTACGTGGTTGACATTACCGCGTTGTTGGCGATCGGAAATTCCGACAACTTTGTGCGACCGTGTGTACGCAAAACAAGTTTGAGCCAACATCCGTCGGAAAAAATCCTAGGATTTTGTTGTCGGAATGTCCGATCAATGTCCGACCGTGTGTACGGGGCATTAGAGTCTGAAGAGAGATGTTTTGCTTGGGAAAGCTGTGAGACTGCTCCTTGCCAGAGAATTCAACCCCTTCACAGTGTAAGTGGGAATAACTCCTTGAGTGTATTGGCCACTTGTTTAATAAATAAGACAACCTGTTAGGTATCATCATCCTCATCTCTGGTTGCTTAATCAAAGCAAAATTCACACAGTCATGTTCCTCCACATCTTCCCCTTTGGAGAGTCTGAAGAGGCTGATTTGCCTGGAAAGGCTATTAGACTGGTCAATGCCAGAACATATAAACATATAAAAGCAAGACTCATACAGTTATGTTCATCCGCATCTTCTTTATTGAAGAGCCTGAAGAGGGTTGTTTTGCCCTGAGACTGGTAATTACCAATAGATAACCCTTGAACATGGTTTTGCATGCCATTTATCAAACCAGCCCATAAAAATAATTAAATGCAGTAAAATAGTTTGCTTAGTAAAAAAAACCCTAACGGGTTAACCACTGCTAGAGGGAGACTAAAGCCTCCATCTACAGCCCTGATTCACCAGTTTGTTCAGAACAGTGACAAAAAAGGTAGGAATTTAAAACAGAATTACAATAATATTCTGTAATGTACACAAACCAAGGGAATTGTAGACATCATAAACATGCTTCTCCCCATTTTTTTTTTTTTTTTGGTGAAAAACTGGAGAGCCAATCTAAATATAAAAGGATATCCTATATCTCAACAGGCCAAGGCTGTCTCCAGTAGTCATCCACAGGTGACTTCTCTACCTTCTCTGGAAATGATGGTCTTTTGAGGGGGTTGGCATAATGGCACAACAGTAAAGCAAACATGAGAAGCCACCAACAGGTTCTTGCCATGTGTGAGCAGACAAAGTGTTACTTTGTGTACCTGTTATGCAGAGTACTCCCTGTGGAGGAGCTCAGGCTATGCATACAGGATGCAGGGAGCAAGGCACCACAATACTCAGCAATGCAGCATTAATTTGGATACAAAGCATCTTTTACATCGCGGTTGTGCGTGCATAGGGGAGACTCTGCCAACACCGCTGCCCACTTTACATGGACCCAGCGGACCCCAGACAAGGCTTGATAAAAGCCGCCCCGAGGACCAGCAGCGGGGCTCCCTGGATTATGGGTCATTTAGCCGAGACACCAGGGACTGCGTGCAGTCTAATCCACACATGGGCGGATGGCCAGCCATTTAGACCAGCCAGGTAGAGGAGCACACCTAGGTCCTGCACATAGGAGGAAAAAAGAAGAACGCCGAGGCTGTAGGTGGGCTCAAATTTATATGTGTTAAGTCCTGGAGGCATGGGGATGGCGGAGCCTATACCCAACTCTGCTGACATGGAGCCGTCAGGAAACAAATTAGAGCATAAACTTGATTCCAAAAGTGTTGCACTGTTGGGCACAGCCACCAAGTATGAAACATTGTTCCCTCATGCCCACAACCCCTGAAACATAATGGAGAAGCCCTCATGACATAAAAATCTAACCTTTATCGGGCTGCATCTCACCAAAAAGTGAGCATTTGATTTTTTTGTTCAACACCCTGGTGGTGTCTGTGTTCGTCTTCTCCCCCTCAGCTCCCGCACCGCATTTCTGCTGCTTCCGTTCCTTGGGAACTCAGCTATGGGTACTTTGGCTTTGTCCACTGGTAAGTATGGGGTTGCTTTGCATTTCGGCCCCTTCTACCATTGCCTGGACATTCACCACTGTGATACATTTTTTTGTCTATTTTAGATACATACTATCCACATCGACCCCTGAAGTGCGAGCAATTGGTCTCGCGAAACACGTCGGGTCTCTTTGATGTGTGTATATGCATATATACTATATTGTATGATGTGTACCATTTCATCATGTACAGTCTATTGGCTGAGCTAATACTCTTATGATTCATGTATGTATATTAATTTTTCAATAAATTATTTCACTGTATCTACTTTTGTTACACAGTGGCTGTGCTCATTTCATATAAAGTCCCAGGGCGATCCTTTCTGTATATATGTTATAAAAGGGATGGAGGTATGTCACTGGTGACACTAGACCTTTCTCATTGTTTTACATTTTTTTGTTCAGCAATAAAATATATAAAACTAAAGAGTGATCTTACAGTGTATTATACATTTTTTTGTACTTTTAAACATTTACTGTAGTTTTTTCAGCTTTGTTTGGGGCTCTTCTTGCCAGCAATTTTGCCTCAATATCTTGCAAAGAGCTGCACCATGGCTATATACAGTATCTCACAAAAGTGAGTACACCCCTCACATTTTTGGAAATATTTTATTATATCTTTTCATGTGACAACACTGAAGAAATTACACTTTGCTACAATGTAAAGTAGTGAGTGTACAGCTTGTATAACAGTGTAAATTTGCTGTCCCCTCAAAATAACTCAACACACAGTCATTAACCACTTCAGCCCCGGAAGATTTTACCCCCTTCCTGACCAGAGCGTTTTTTGCGATTCAGCACTGCGTCGCTTTAACTGACAATTGCGCGGTCGTGCAACGTGGCTCCCAAACAAATTGACGTCCTTTTTTTCCCACAAATAGAGCTTTTTTTTGGTGGTATTTGATCGCCTCTGCGATTTTTATTTTTTGCGCTATAAACAAAATAAGAGCAAACAAAAGAAACGCATTAATTTTTACATTTTGCTATAATAAATATCTCCTAAAAATATATAAAAAAAAACATGTTTTTTCCTCAGTTTAGGCCGATCGTATTCTTCTACATATTTTTGGTAAAAAAAATCGCAATAACCATTTATTGATTGGTTTGCACAAAAGTTATAGCGTTTACTAAATAGGGGATAGTTTTATGGCATTTTTATTAATATTTTTTTTTTTACTAGTAATGTCGGTGATCAGTGATTTTTATTGTGACTGCGACGTTATGGCGGACATGTCGGACATTTTTTACATGTTTTTGGGACCATTGTCATTTATACAGCGATCAGTGCGATTAAAAATGCACTGATTACAGAGTAAATGACACTGGCAGTGAAGAGGTTAACCACTAGGGGGCGGGGAGGGGTTAAGTGTGTCCTAGGGGAGTGATTACTAACTGTAGGGGGATGGGCTAGCAGTGTCATTACTCTGATCACTGCTCCCAATGACAGGGAGCAGTGATCAGTAACACTTGTCACTAGGCAGAACGGGGAGATGCTGTTTACATTAGCATCTCCCCGTTCGTCCTCTCCGTGAGGCGATCGCGGGTTCCCCGAGTCCGTGGGACCCCCGACCCGACTCACGGAGCTCCCGGTGGCGCGCACGCAATGGCACGGCAGGGAATTCAAATGGACGTACCTGTAAGTCCATTTGCCCAGCCATGCCATTCTGCTGACGTACATCGGCGTGCGCCGGTCGGGAACCGGTTAATGTCTAAACTGCTGGCAACAAAAGTGAGTACACCCATAAGTTAAAATGTCCAAATTGGGCCCAAAGTGTCAATATTTTGTGTGGCAACCATTATTTTCCAGCACTGCCTTAACCCTCTTGGGCATGGAGTTCACCAGAGCTTCACAGGTTGTCACTGGAGCTCTCTTCCTCTTCTCCATGATGACATCACTGAGCTGGTGGATGTTAGAGACCTTGCGCTCCTCCACCTTCCGTTTGAGGATGCCTCACAGATGCTCAATAGAGTTTAGGTCTGCAGACATGCTTGACCAGTCCATCACCTTTGTCCTCAGCTTCTTTAGCAAGGCAGTGGTCGCCTTGGAGGTGTGTTTAGGGTCGTTATCATGTTGGAATACTGCCCTGCGGCCCAGTCTCTGAAGGGGGAAGATCATGCTCTGCTTCAGTATGTCACAGTACATGTTGGCATTCATGGTTCCCTCAATGAACTGTAGCTCCCCAGTTCCAGCAGCACTTATGCAGCCCCAGACCATGACACTCCCACCACCATGCTTGACTGTAGGCATGACATGCTTGTCTTTGTACTCCTCACCTGGTTGCCGCCACACACGATTGACACCATCTGAACCAAATAAGTTGGTCCCATCAGACCACAGGACATGGTTCCAGTAATCCATGTCCTTAGTCTGCTTGTCTTCAGCAAACTGTTTGTGGGCTTTCTTGTGCATCATCTTTAGAAGCGGCTTTGTTCAGGGACGACAGCCATGCAGACATATTTGATGCAGTGTGCGGTGTATGGTCTGAGCACTGACAGGCTGACCCCGCACCTCTTCAACCTCTGCAGCAATGCTGGTAGCACTCATACATCTATTTCCCAAAGACAACCTCTGTATATGACGCTGAGCATGTGCGCTCAACTTCTTTGGTCGACCATGGCGAGTCTGTTCTGAGTGGAACCTGTACCGTTAAACCGTTTTATGGTCTTGGTCACTGTGCTGCAGGTCAGTTTCAGAGTCTTGGCAATCTTCTTATAGCCTAGGCCATCTTTATATAGAGCAACAATTCTTTTTTTCAGATCCTCAGATATTTCTTTGCCACAAGGTGCCATGTTGAACCTCCACTGACCACTATGAGAAAGTGAGAGAAATAACACCAAATTTAACACACCTGCTCCCCATTCACATCTGAGACCTTGTAACACTAACAAGCCACACGACACCAGGGAGGGAAAATGGCTAATTGAGCCCAATTTGGACATTTTCACTTAGGGGTGTACTCACTTTTGTTGCCAGTAGTTTAGACATTGATGGCTGTGTGTTGAGTTATTTTGAGGGGACAGCAAATTTACACTGTTATACAAGCTGTAAACTCACTACTTACTCGCTACTACTTACATTGTAGCAAAGTGTCATTTCTTCAGTGTCGTCACATGAAAAGATATAATAAAATATTTACAAAAATGTGAGGGGTGTACTCACTTTTGTGAGATACTGTGAGATACTTTTGTGAGATACATTAGGAAAAGTTGTATGAGCTCCTACTCACTGGAGAAAAAAAACCACAATACATACATATACCAGTTTAGCATAACATTATGAGACAAGTGACTGCAGTTCCCCTTGAGCCTCATGCACAATGGACATTTTTACAGCTGCTGCTTTTCGCTTTAGGTGTTTTTTTCTGCAGCCAGTAAACTCCTCAGCATGTTATTCTGTGTCCATGCACACATAGGCTGTTATCAGCGTTTTTTTGGCAGTGGTGTTTTCTCGCTGGAAACCCCCCCCCCCAAAACTAGTGGGTTTGAAAAGGAGTTTTTGAGCCGTTAAAGAGGAGGTCGGCCCACCCCCGCAAAAATTAAAAGCCAGCAGCTACACATACTGTAGATGCTGACTTTTAATAATAGGACACTTACCTGTCCTGGAGTCCAGCGATGTCGGCACCGCAGCTGATGTTTTCAGCAGCTGTCTGGTGCTTTCCTGCCTCCATTGAGGGTAAGGAAACCCAGCAGTGCAGCATTATGGCATCACGCCAGGTTCCTACTGCACATGCTCAAGGCACTACTGTGCTCTCCTACTGGCCCAGCAGCGGGGGAAGGAGGGGGGAGCCAAGCTGCTGACATAATTCGCCGCGGCCCAGACAGCTGGGGACAGGATACCTGTCAAAGACAGATATCCGCTCCCCCTTCCCCCCAAAAGGTGCCAAATGTGGGGGAGGAGACAAATGAGTGGAAGTTCCAATTTTGGGTGGAACTCCGCTTTAATATGCTCTAACTCTGAAAAATGCTGAAAAATATGGCTTTTCAGCATTTATGAGTATTTTTGAGCCATAAGCTTTTGTGGGAGTATAGTTTTGCTAAAAAGTGCATGAGGCCTAAAAAGCACCATAAGAAGCTTAATAAATACAACTACAAGTGGTCAATGAAACATAAAATAAAAGTAAATTAAGTGTATTTTGTGACTTAAGCATAGTGCATATGTTTATTGGATAGCATTACCAATTCACAGATTGATTTCATATGCTGCCTGGATTTGAGCTTTAAATTACCTCCTGAGACCAATCTTAGTGTGCCGTGAAAGCTGTTAAACATGCACACAGACCTTTTTTTTTTTGATTGTATACTTTTCAGACTATACACTCAAATAGTTTGTTTGTGCTCGGTATACATAACAGAAATTCTGTGATCCTGTCCACATAGTTATGAGCATATGGTAAAACCACAGTAAAATTCAAGACACACAATGGTTTCATTCAGTAGGTTAATGAATTCTAAGCCTGACCTCTTGCCAGTTACGTGTTCATGAGGTTTACATAAATGGATATTCTGAACATTCTGAGATAGGGAGATATGCAATACATTAATAAGCTGAATGACTTCTTTGTATAAGTAAAGTCAATTTACTACAGACCAGTAACATAAGTCAAGCAAATTTCAGCTTCAAATCTCAGGCCTGTAGTAAACACCAAGCCTAAAACACTGGGCTGGAATGGAAAGGAACCGAGTACAACATTGTATTCCTGGATAGTCTAAGACCAAGGCATAGGGCAGCATGGTTGCCAGGGCTGAGCACAGACAAACACACCATAATGCTGATCATCAGTGACGCATTTCTTGTATAATAAAAGATTCCAGGAAGCCAGAACAATCCAGTGGGGTCCTTTACAGTTTGTGCATTTTTGTTGGTGAAAACTCCTAGATGTTAGGACTTTTAAGACTAAACTGCTAGCAGAGCAGAGAAACAGGTTGTTGTAGGTCTTATGCACACTGCATCTCAAAGAAGCTCAAAAGATTTTTTGCGCTCTCATTTTTTTCTGCCTGGAAACTCCCCTCCATGTTAGCCAATGTGTTCATGCACACTGTGGCCTTTTCAGGAGTTTGGGGAAAAAATGATCCACACTCCGGTTTTTGCTCTTAAAATTTCTTCATTTTTTTGAAAAGCCGCAGTGGACAAACGCAGATTAAGTCAGTTGACGCGTTTCAGCCTATAATGCCTTAGTCATAACCCAGGAGTTTACAGGCATATGCTCTTAAGCTGGATACACACTATACAATCTTCTTTAGATTTTTTTCCTTTAGATTTACCAAAACCATATAATATGAGGTCAAAGTTTAAGAGTTTCAATTTGTATGCAATCAGGCAGGCCCTTGCACTACATGGTTTTGGTAAATCTAAAGGAAATCAGACAATAAAAAATGTATAGTGTGTATGTGGTCTCACAGGCAAACCCCCCCACCACCACCACCAAAGAAAGGAAAAAATTAGCCGAGGGGAGGGTTTGTGAAAAAAAGCGCTTACGCTCAAAAATTCTCAAATAAGCTCAATAAGAACACACAAAAAATGAGCACAACAAAGCACAAGCTTCTTCAAGAGAAATAAAGCTCAAATGCCTGTAAAAGCAGCTTTTTTGTAAGCTGCAGTGTGCATGAGCGCTTTTACTTTAATTAAAGTTTCTAGGAGTTCTGATGAGTGGGAAAAAAATTTTCAGTCCGTTCGGTGGTTTTCAGTCCCTCTACCATTGCAGTAGAGGGTAGGGGCCTGGCTGTGCAGTTTAGCAGATCGCTCTGTAGCACTCAAGGTAGGGAAAAACTTATAGGCATAATGGGGGTTATTTACGAAAGGCAAATCCACTTTGCACTGCAAGTGCACTTGGAAGTGCAGTCGCTCTCAATCTAAGGGGTAAATCGGAAATGAGTGGAAGCTCTGCTGATTTTATCATCCAATCATGTGCAAGCTAAAATGCTGTTTTTTATTGTCCTTGCATGTCCCCCTCGGATCTACAGCGACTTTACTTCCAAGTGTAATTGCAGTGCAAAGTGGATTTTCCTTTAGTAAATAACCCCCCAAATGTCATGCTTGTGTTGCTTGAGTGGGGTTCTTAAGGCATTCTTATTCAAAGCGATAACTATTATGGGACCCATCCTAAGGCAGGCCATACATAATTCATTTTCTTTCGTTCAACCAGTGGGTTGAACGAAAGAAAATGAATTGATTTCCCCATCTACGCATTTGAGGTGAATGAGGAAATCCCTCCAATGGAGCTTTTGTATTCTGACAAAGGGGAGGCTTCCCCACCATCAGAATACATTCACCACACTGCTATAGCCAGCGGCACTAATCAAGTACAAAATCTTCCAACAGGCTTGTTGTACAGAAGATGATCAAGAGATCAACTTCTGTACAACCAGCCTGCCCATTGATGAATCAAAATTCAGCCAGTTCCTGCTGAACTGTCTGAATTTTGATCCATCTTTGATTTAAGTATGGAACATTATCTTTGATGTATTACTCAGGTTTGAATAAATGCTTGTAATTTAAGTCTCACTTGTATGGTGAGCTCATTCAGGCCAAAGAAACAGGTTTGATTTAGGCCCCCATATATTCCCAGAATCTACTTTCCTTTACTCAGAGCCATCATGTGATTCGCTTGTGACAGTGCTGAGTCAATCAGTATGGTCAAAAGGGAGCCCATAGCCCTGTGTAATAAACTATAGGGTGGGTTTACTAAAACTGAGCACTCAGAATGTGGTGCAGCTGTGCATGGTAGCCAATCAGCTTCTAACTTCAGTTTGTTCAATTAAGTTTTGGCAATAAAATATGGAAGCTGATTGGTTTCTATGCAGAGCTGCAGCAGATTTTGCACTCTTCAGTTGTAGTAAATAACACCCTATGTCTCCAGCACCACATAGCTTACATCGGACGTTTTTTTTTTCTCAGCAGCAGAAGAGTGAGAGTAAGCGGAGCAAATGCTGCTGGGGAGGTCTACATTGAAGTGAGACTGTTGATTTGCCCCGCATGGGCAAAGGACAGGTTCACTTTTCGTTGGAAATGTTTCCACGTCACAATGGTCTGGCTGGGGCCATCTGTTATGCAATAGGCAACCTCGGCACTCCAGCTGTGGTGAAACTACAAACCCCATCATGCCTCTGCCTAGGGTTGCCACCTGTTTGGGATTCACCTGGACAGTCCGGGTTTTGAATCATGTGTCTGGGTTTCAGATGGACTGAAACCTGGACACATGATTAAAAACCTGGACTCTCCTACATTATTTAGACAAGAATGTGGCTTGAAACAGGGCCTGACCAGAGGCCGAGGGGGCACTATGCACCACATTACTATTCTCTTTGGAGCTTAAAGGTGTCCCAGGTCTGTTACAATCCTATACTATATACAAAAAAAAAAAAGAAAAAGTTGCTGTGCGCCACTAAAGTGTTCTTGTTTGGATTGAAGAAAAAGTGGCAACCCTACCTCTGCCTCTAGGAGTCATACCTGATATTGTCAGGGTCTTACAATGTCTCATGGGCCTTGTAGTTTCACCACAGCTGGAGAACTCCTCTAATCTTTACTTTGTGTCTTCAAGAACCATCTCCAGGTCAAATAATTGAAACTGTTTATTGTTAGTGTTTTGGGTGCTCAGTTCCTGTTATCCCCAGTTGTTGTCATTAAATAAAGGGTGCTATGGCCATGAATTCCAATCATTCTGTGCGGCCTTTATGTCAAGGAGCCATAGTTGTTAAGTTACTGGGGATGTTAGGCAAGTTTAATTGTGATTAGGTGGAAATAGCAATGTTACTGTAGTCAGTTTTGTAATATTGTCCCTGGTAAAAGTATTCCTCCTAGCAACACAAATATCAGCATAGTTTACTACCATTATTAATGAGCGAAACAAACATGATTTCCTTGACCTATGCATCGATGAGAAATCACTGAATGTCTGTTTACTGTTGTGGATTATTAACCAAGCTTCTGCATGTTATGTCTGCCTCGTATTCAAAGCACCTTTGTCTTGTTCTTAGATGGATTTTTTGGTAATTTGCAACACATCGCCTCCTCTTTGCTGCTATTATGACAATTATAGTTTATTATCTGGCTGGATAGAAAAATAGCAGATGATGGAAGAATTCGATTTGGTCGATTGGCCTTGCTTTCTCAGAAGACTGCAAATATTTGTCACGAACCATATATATCATACAGGACGTGACTTGGAAACAACATATGATGCTTTAGTAAGAATTCAGATAATACAGAACTATGGCAAATACTAAAAATACTGCAATGTTATCTAGTTATTTTAACCTAAAATGAATACATAGTCATTTATATTTTGAAATAAACATGATATAAGGGATCAGCTTGTCAGAAATCTTATATTGTATATTTATTTGAAAAGCAGAACTAAGCTAGGGGATGGGTAAGCAGGAGTGCTTGCTATAATGAGCGAATGTGCACAGTATACATGCACATTATTGCTGACTTACCTGAGTTTGCTCTCTTCTAGTAAAGAGAGGTCAGTGCTCTTCATCAATCTCTATCACCACATCTTCTTGGATCCTTCATCCACCCACCTTCACTGACCATTAAGCAGCCTGTGACGATGCAACCCCCACATATTGTACAATGGACTATCAACATCCAGGCTCCACGCTTGGGAATTTTACAGATTTAGAGAGTGTACACCGCAATGTACAAGTGCTACAGACAATGTATAAAAAAAAAATTAGAAAATTGCTAGTAAACAGAAAAAGACGTTTTTTTGCGGCAAAAGAAAAACAAAAAGAATTTTTTTCAACTTTAGTTTTTTAAGGTAAACTCTTTAAAATTCCTCAATAATAACAAAAGATATGCCAATTACTATTATTATTATTATTATTATACAGGATTTATATAACGCCAATAGTTTGCACAAAATGAAGGCAGACATTACAGTTACATTACAAGATGAATCAGAGGGCCCTTGTTTTGTCACATTCGGCTAGCCATCACATTTTGCTACCCGCTGGAGTGCGCATGCGCGACACTGCCATATGCGTTTCAACACTGTTGTAAGACACCACTTTGCCACAGGGCCCCTCGTGGGCTCACTTCGCTGGCCACGCTTCGGGCACGGCCTCGCTTCGCTCGGCATAATTATAATCTAGCTCTATGTCCACTTGGATGGTGGGGCTTGAACCTGAACTCAGGGGTGTGGCCACAAAATTCTGAGCAAGCGCAGATCGCCACAGTGTTGGAACGCATGTGGCGGCATCGCGCATGTGCAGTCCAGCGGATAGCCATATGTGATGGGTCGCCATATGTGACGAAACACCCTGCTCATTAGAGCTTACAATCTAGGAGGGAGGGTCAATTGATACAAAAGGTAATAGCTGTGGGGGGTGAGCTGATGGAGAAAGTAAAACACTGTATTAGTTTGAAAATTAACTATACTTTAAGTCAGTTAAAGCAGTATTAAACTCTCATATTTCACTTGTACCTACAGAAGAGTTTAGAAAAAGGCTTTCCTGTCGGTAAACTTGCAGTATTTAAAGTGGAGGGTCACCCTAAAATAAAAAATAGTATTAAAATTCTAAAAAAAAAAAAAAAAAAAAAAAAAAAACATTTGAAAAAAAAAAAAATTTAACTTACCTGAAACCCCTGTTGCTAGGCAGTCTTCCTAATCTGCCTCTTCCTACTCCGCGGCGTTTTTTCCTCTTCGGTGAGCGGCCCCGTTGCCTTCTGGGAACTGTGTGTGTCCCAGGAAACAACGGGGCCATTCATAAAGCGCCGCGTGACTCGTGAATGCGCAGTAGGAAACGGGCAGTGAAGCCGCAAGGCTCCACTGCCTGTTTCCCTTAGTAAGGATGGAGGCGCCGGCGGCCGATCCGATGGATGGATCGGCCTCGGGGGGCCGACATCACGGGCTCACTGGACAGGTAAGTGTCCTTATTAAAAGTCAGCAGCTACAGTGTTTGTAGCTGCTGACTTTAAAAAAAAAAATCGTGACCGGAACCCCCCTTTAAGAGATATTCAGATTGGCTGGAGCCCATTACATCACTGTGCATTCGTGCTCTGCATCTACTGTACATAGAGTGTGCTGAGAATGCAGAGAGCACCTTGCCTCAATCAGGACTCCTGCTCACATGAGCGGAAGTGACATTATGACGGCCAAGACATTTGACCGGCCAGACAGCGCAAACCCAGAAGATAGAAGCTCCTGAAGCTGAGACAGCGCAGTGCTGGAGGGCTCGGCTTGAAAGGTAAGTCTACCATAATGTGCTCGTATGCACTGCATATTAGCACATTATGGCATAACCCTGCAGGTAGCCTATTTTTTTTTTTATTTTGTTAGCAGAGTTTTATACTGCTTTAGTTACTATTACCGTGTGATGCAACTCTAATATATATTTTTTTAACAGACACAGCAATCTGTTTTGTGAAAAGAAAACACTGTTTACAGGAAGTGTATAGTTCTGACAACATACAGTTGTGCTCAAATGTTTGCAGACCCTTGGAGAATTGGTAATACTGTATACAGTACAGTGCCTTGCAAAAGTATTCACCCCCTTGGCTGTTTACCTATTTTGTTACATTACAGCCTTTAGTTCAATGTTTGAATCGGAATTATATGTGATGGATCAGAACAGAGTAGTCTAAGTTGGTAAAGTAAAATTAGAAAAATATATACATAAAACTATTTTTCAGAAATAAAAAACTGATAATTGGCACGTGCGTATGTATTCACCCAGTTTGTTATGAAGCCCATAAAAAGCTCTGGTGCAACCAATTACCTTCAGAAGTCACATAATTAGTGAAATGATGTCCACCTGTGTGCAATCTAAGTGTCACATGATCAGTCGTTACATACACACCTTTTTGTAAGGCCCCAGAGGCTGCAACACCTAAGCAAGAGGCACAACTAACCAAACACTACCATGAAGACCAAGGAACTCTCTAAACAAGTAAGGGACAATGTTGTTGAGAAGTACAAGTCATTGTTAGGTTATAAAAAAAAATCCAAATCTTTGATGATCCCTAGGAGAACCATCTATCATAACCAAATGGAAAGAATATGACACAACAGCAAACCTGCCAAGAGACGGCCGCACACCAAAACTTACGGAATGGGCAAGGAGGGCATTAATCAGAGAGGCAGCACAGAGACCTAAGGTAACCCTGGAGGAGCTGCAGAGTTCCACAGCAGAGACTGGAGTATTTGTACATAGGACAACAATAAGCCGTATGCTCCATAGAGTTGGGCTTTATGGCAGAGTGGCCAGAAGAAAGCCATTACTTTCAGCAGCAAACAAAATGGCACGCTTTGAGTTTGTGAAAAGGCATGTGGGAGACTCCCAAAATGTATGGAGGAAGTTGCTCTGGTCTGATGAGACTAAAATTGAACTTTTTGGCCATCAAAAAAAATGCTATATCTGGCGCAAACCCAACACATCACATCACCCAAAGAACACCATCCCCACAGTGAAACATGGTGGTGGCAGCATCATGCTGTGGGGATGTTTTTCAGCAGTAGGGACTGGGAAACTGGTCAGAATTGAGGGTAAGATGGATGGTGCTAAATACAGGAATATTCTTGAGCAAAACCTGTACCACTCTGTGTGTGATTTGAGGCTAGGACCGAGGTTCACCTTCCAGCAGGACAATGACCCCAAACCCACTGCTAAAACAACACTTGAGTGGTTTACAGGGAAACATGTAAATGTGTTGGAATGGCCTAGTCAAAGCCCAGACCTCAATCCAATAGAAAATCTGTGGTCACAAGCGCAAACCACCCAACTTGAAGGAACTGAAGCAGTTTTGCAAGGAGAATGGGCAAAAATCCCAGTGGTAAGATGTGGCAAGCTCATAGAGACTTATCCAAAGCGACTTGGAGCTGTGATAGCCGCAAAAGTATTGGCTTTAGGGGGGTCAGTGGTGTCTCCAGCTTTCATATTTCGGGGGGGAGGCACATGGGGGGACAGTAACAAAAGTAGGGGGGCAACTATAAAATGCAATTATAAAATGCAATTATATATATATATATATATATATATATATATATATATATATATATATATATATAATTGCATTTTATAGTTGCCCCCCTACTTTTGTCCCTGTCCCCCCATGTGCCCCCCCAAAATATGAAAGCTGGAGACACCACTGACCCCCCTAAAGCCAATACTTTGTAGAGCCACCTTTTGCGGCTATCACAGCTCCAAGTCTGTAGAGCTGTGATAGCCGCAAAAGGTGGCTCTACAAAGTATTGGCTTTAGGAGGGTCAGTGGTGTCTCCAGCTTTCATATTTCGGGGGGGGGGCACATGGGGGGACAGGGACAAAAGTAGGGGGGCAACTATAAAATGCAAATATATATATATATATATATATATATATATATCCTGGGGCCCTTTACTACGATCCCACAACGGCCCTTTCACATGTTCTGCAGTGAGCTCCCTTCCTACTGTATTGGGCCCCCCCCCAGGGTGGCAGGAAACAAGAGATATATGTCACCAGCATGCCAAGAGGGTCCAAAGCAGTGGGAGAACTATCAGGGTTGCAAAGGTTGTCTTGCCACCGGGCTCTGGTGTTCTGCCACCGTGGGGTTCCCCAGCCTCCTCTTGCTGTCCTGCCCCTGCTATTGACAGCACTGGTCTGGCATCTCTTGGAATTTATAGGCTGGTTCTCCTGTCCTAAGGATGGGAGAAATCAGTTTGTTTTTTCAGTAACTGAGAGTCCTGGTGGAGTCCTTCCAGCAACTCTCTCTTCTCCCTGCCAATGAGGATGCAGGGGAAGGAGCAGATCAGGCGGCCGTGGTTGTGTGAGCACTCGCATTATGCAGTGTCAGTGAGCAGAGGGAGGGGGGAGGAATCACCTGCAGGATCACCTGCGGACACTCTCCCTCTTAGACATTGCCTTTTTGTAAAAAAAATAAATAAATAAATATATATTTTTTTTAATTGGGGGGGCGCATGGTGGGGCACAGCGCATGGTGGGGCACAGCGGGGTGAATAGTTATGCACATTGACATTTTCTGTTATTTTGTCCTATTTGTTGTTTGCTTCACAATAAAAAAAAAAAAATCTTCAAATTTGTGGGCATGCTCTGTAAATTAAATGATGCAAATCCTCAAACAATCCATGTTAATTCCAGGTTGTGAGGCAACAAAACATGAAAAATGCCAAGGGGGGTGAATACTTTTGTAAGGCACTGTATGTACCATTTTTGTTTCAATTTTGTTCTCTTAAAGCGCAAGTTCATCTTTACACAAAATCTGTAAGGCGAACTTTTCCCATCGCACCTGGTCTTGCTAACCTGGAGTCCGGCGATCTCCCATTCTGACAGAACGTATCGCCACTTTACCAGTCCGCGGATTTGAAATCTGCGGCTTTCTCTCCTCTTCACCTGCGGTGACATAACGGGATACACGGGTTCTGATTGTTCAGCGTCGCCCATGTGGCGGCTCCGACCAATTAGAATGCTCCTATACGTACCTATACGTACCTCCTTACGAGGTACGTTTAGGAGATTAATCCGAGGGGATTTCTAAGCCCCGGACCAGTGAGGCGTCTATACGAGGTCTCCTAGCGAGTGATCGCCGGGCTCCAGGTCAGCGGGACCGGGTGCGATGGAGAGAGGGTATAGTGTAAGAGTTCACCTTATAGATTTTTCTGTAAAGGTGAACTTACCCTTTGAAGTTTTTCAAATATATAAAAAAAAAACAGAGCTTAAATTTACAATAGACAAAGAAGTATATACAATAGACAAAGAAGTGTAATATATATATATATATATATATACACGGTGTCTTGAAAAAAGTTTTCATAATCCTTGAAATTTCACATTTTGTCATGTTACAACCAAAAACTTAAATGTATTTTATTGTTTTTTTTGTGATAGACCAACACAAAGTGGCACATAAATGTTTTTCAAATTTTAAAAAAAAATATGTGAAAAGTGTGGCGTGCATTTGTATTCAGCCCCCCTGAGTCAATACTTTGTAGAACCACCTTTCGCTGCAATTACAGCTGCAAGTCTTTTTGGGAATGTCTCTACCAGCTTTTGGACATCTAGAGAGTGAAATGTTTGCCCATTTTTCTTTGCAAAATAGCTTAAGCTCTGTCAGATTGGATGCAGAGCGTCTGAACAGCAATTTTCAAGTCTTGCCACAAATTCTCAATTGGATTTAGGGCTGCACTTTATCAGGGTCATTTTAACACATGACTATGTTTTGATCTAAATTTCATTGTAGCTCTGGCTGTATGTTTAGGGTAGTTGTCCTGCTAGAAGGTGAAGATTCCAAAATGTGGAAAATTTCAAGGGATATGGTTACTTTTTCAAGGCACTGTATAGATTAAAAAAAAAGGGAAAAAAAAAAAAATATATATATATATATATATATATATATATATATATATATATATTTTTTTTTTTTTTTTACCGCAACACTTAGGATCAAGCATTATAATTGAAAATTGGGTAGTCTTATATTCCACAGTTGCGTTTGGGGATACATATGTGTATTGTATTTTTTTTTCTTACCGAAACTTCAATCCAAAAGGAAAAAAAAATTAAGAAAAGGATGGGAAAAGATAAAAAGAAAAAAAATGTAAGGATCTGGGGAGGGAAGTGGAGGGAAACATGGACGCAGGAAATAGCAGGGACACTCCATCATGGCTGGGAGAGAACAGTGACAGGGTCCATTTTAGCCCAGGTCAGAAATTCAGATGAACTTCAGAACTCTGACCAAGTAGTCTAAGTGTAAAAAAAAATTATCCTTTTTTTCTTTATGTACCTTTTTTAAAGAAAACATGAGTGAGCAGGCAAAACACATTTATTTTATATCTTATGGGATTCATACTGCAGGTCATAACAAAATAGCACAATCATAAAACAAAACATGGCAATAAGTAAACAAATGAAATTACCCCTGTTCAAAAGTCTGCATACCCTTAGTTCTTAATACTGTGTATTGCCCCCTTTAGCATCAATGACAGCGTACAATCTTTTGTAATAGTGGTCTATAAGCCCCAAACTCTTGCAGGTGGTATAGTTGCCCATTTGCCTTGGCAAAATACCTCTAGATCATGCAAATGGCTCCCGCTGCTGTCTCAGCCAATGAGGAGGGAGAGAGCTGAGACTCTCGTGGAGGAAGATCGGGCTCAGGTAAGTATTGGGGGGGCTGGGGGGCTGCTGCACAGAGGAGGTTTTTTTACCTTGTATGCAAACATTTGAGCCTTTACAACCACTTTAAATAAAAGACAGATTTTTGGCATGATCAGTCATATTTTCAATATCAATGCCAAACTTTTACAATTTCTGCCAGGCTACGCGAACTTTTGAGCACAACTGTACACGAGGATACAAAGAAGATGTGGTAGTGTCTCATCCTCACCATGCTATAACTGAATAGACCTGAATGAAGAAAATGTATGCCTTCATGAAACAGTGGGAGCTCTTTTTCCATGTAATTCCTGATTGCTTTCCACATCATGCAAGCTACTGTTTGCCAGTCACTGAGATGGGCGACCTCTCTAAAATGGAGGTAGCTGGAGATGCCCACTGTTTAGGGTAAGCAAGACTTTTTCCTCAACTTGGGTGGTCGTAGACAGGAAATTATTGCGTTTTCTTGATAAAGTATATCATATGATCTGCGCATTCTTATACCTGTTACACGGAAATTGTTCGATGGGAGCTTGTTGTCAGAAATTGTGTGTGTAGTGTGTAGGCTCCATCGGACATTTTCCATCGGAATTTCCGTCACACAAAATTTGAGATCTGGATCTAAAATTTTCAGACAACAAAATCCGTTGTCGGAAATTCTGATCGTGTGTACACACTTCCAACGCACAAAATTCCACGCATGCTTGGAATCAAACATTTTTCTTCGCTCGTCGTACGTGTTGTATGTCACTGCATTCTTGACGTTCGGAATTTCCGACAAGATATGTGTGACCGTGTGTATGCAAGACAAGTCTGAGCCAACATCCGTCGGAAAAAATCCATGGATTTTGTTGTCGGAATGAACGACAGTGTGTAACGGGGCATTACAGTTACAGAACCTGATCCAAGATTATTAATAGTTTATATTTAGATTGACACTAGAAACTATTGAGACATTTGTGTTTGGACAAGAGTTATTTAATTGGACTTCTTCAAAAACTGAACATTCAACGTTGCCTCATTAAATCATGAAAATGTCTTATAGATGTAAATGAGTTCATTAACTGGTCTGAATGAACAGCGTCCTTGTTCTAAGGTCACTTGAATGGCTACTAAATTCATTCTGACGTGTGCCACCTTGGCTCTCCTGTATGCAGTGAAGGAGTGTGTGTGTGCATGTGCTTTTGCTTGGAGGTAAAGGGCACTCAATATTGCTATAGCTGCCTGCATTGTTCACTTTTGGCACAGAGATAATATTATTTTAATACCACATTACTCATACGCTCTTGATAGCTAAAAGGTCATTACATTACTGTGAATCTTATATCAGAAGATTGTTGTGAAAGGGCCTATAGTTTTAAGTTCCACCTTAAACCATGAAGAAATGTTTAACATTAATATATACAGCACGCTATCATTTTTATTGATATTAGTTTATCTTTAAAGCAGGCTACTGTATATATAATATGTGCATCATTGATAATGCCTGTAAATTGGGTTATCAAGTGAACTATCAGTAAATCATCTGTAGAACTGCAGCGAATGGTGACAAAAGAACAAATCAGTTCTCACTGGATTCAACTACTGAGTGGCAAATATTAATGGACATATTTTTGTGTTGAATAAAACATTTAGGGCCCAGTACCAGCTTGGTTTCCTGGTGCATTGCTTTAATGCATTTGTGTTAACACACTTTTTTCATGCATTGTTTTAAGGCATGAAATGAACGAGCTGGCAACACACCAAAAGTTTCCAAAAAATGGCCATGCACATTTTTGGCACCACAGTGCACTACAACACATGGTAGTGCATTACTATGCATTATTGTGCACTCCAATGCATGTGGGTTTAAACCACATTGCCTTAGTGCTTTGGAGTGGCATTCAAAATGAATGGCAATGCAACACACCAAGGCAGAAAGCATTACTGTAATACATACACACATGTATTAAAACATACACAGATGTGTTAAATAGACATGGGCATGACAAAAAAAATTTGTTTCATTTAGTTTAGATTCGTTAATATAGCTTTTTTAGTTTAGTTAAATTTGTTTGCTTCGTTCAATTTGTATTCGGGATTTGTATTTGGAATTCGTATTCGGAATTCGTTTTATGTCTTTTTTTAAAATTTTCTTTGCATTAACCGATTTTTTTCTATTCGAAACGTTTGAATCAATAAATTTTAAATCGGCCAAATCGAAAACTTTCGATTTTTTTTTTTTTGGGTCGGATGTGGCAAAGTAAAAAAAAAAACAAAAGAAAAATCTTCATCAAATGATTACAATGGTGCTTTAAATCGCCTTTGGCTTAACTAAAACAGCATTATTTCGAAATAGTGCTCTAATAATACACAGAGGAGGATATTTACTAAAGGCAAATCCACTTTGCACTACAAGTGCACTAGGAAGTGCAGTCGCTGTAGATCCGAGGGGGACATGCAAGGAAAATAAAATACAGCATTTTAGCTTGCACACGATTGGATGATAAAATTAGAAGAGCTTCCTCTCATTTCAGATCTACCCCTCAGATTTAAAGCGACTGCACTTCCAAGTGCACTTTCAAGTGCACTTGCAGAGCACTTGTAGTGCAAAGTGGATTTGCTTTTCGTAAATAACCCCCATAGTCTTTAATTTCAGAAACATGTTTGCAGTTCGAATTTGACTGGAATTCGATGTAAAATTTATTTCGAATTTCAATTCGAATTTGGGAAATTTGGATGATTTTCGTTTCATTATTCGGACCATTCAGTAAAGTTTGTTTATACTGTAATTTGGGTATTTGGATATACCAGAATCTCCGAATAATGAAAAATTTGACCAAATATTTATTTGGAACGAAACGAACCACATTATATCTTTTCATGTGTCAACACTGAGGAAATTACACTTTGCTACAATGTAAAGTAGTGAGTGTCAAAGTGTCAATATTTTGTATGGCCACCATTATTTTCCAGCACTGCCTTAACCCTCTTGAGCATGGAGTTCACCAGAGCTTTACAGGTTGCCACTGGGGTCCTCTTCCACTCCTCCATGACGACATCACAGAGCTGGTGAACGTTAGAGACCTTGCCCTCCTCCACCTTCCATTTGAGGATGCCCCACAGATTCTCAATAGAGTTTAGGTCTGGAGACATGCTTGGCCAGTCCATCACCTTTGCCCTCAGCTTCTTTAGCAAGGCAGTGGTCGCCTTGGAGGTGTGTTTGGGGTTGTTATCATGTTGGAATACTGCCCTGCGGCCTAGTCCCTGAAGGGAGGGGATCATGCTTTGCTTCAATATGTCACAGTACATGTTGGCATTCATGGTTCCCTCAATGAACTGTAGCTCCCCATTAATGGCTGTGTGTTGAGTTATTTTGAGGGGACAGCAAATTTACACTGTTATACAAGCTGTACACTCACTACTTTACATTGTAGCAAAGTGTCATTTCTTCAGTGTTGTCACATGAAAAGATAGAATAAAATATTTACAAAATAGTGAGTAGCCTACTCACTTTTGTGAGATACTGTATATATACACACCGATCAGCCATAGATTTAAGGCTCATGAGCCTGCCTCCGTTTTAAACCCCTCTTGCACTGCTTAAGTACTTGTGTGTCAGCTGGCATGGGTTTGCCTGGGTCCAGTAGCTGCTGTATTCCCTTGAGCTTTATTCTGCTTGATGTGACCCTGTGTGAGGCTGAGGCACTTATCGGCTGCTCAGTCAGATGCCTGTATGTCAATAACTCTGTCTCACACAGAACAGAGAACAGGTAGAAGCTCATGGGAAAACAGCAACTGCTAGCCTTCAACATACAGGCTCTTGAAAATATATTACATTTTCATTTTCCTAGTTTTTTTAAACATATAACAGATGCAGCATTGTAACCATAGGGTTTGGATATACTGTATGTTGGTACCTTAATTTCAAGCAATAAAGTGACACGTTTCATGTATCACATGTTGTTAAGGTACATTCTAAGAAATGTGAATACCAATGACACAGCATATGAAGCAAGAAATCAAAAAGCTGGAGAAGGGTAGACAAAGCATACATTGTTTACATATGGTTTGATTTACCAAAACTGGAGAGTACAGAATCTGGTGCAACTCTGCAAAGAAACCAATCAGCTTCCATTTTTTTTTTTATCAAAGCTTAATTGAACAAGCTGAAGTTAGAAGTTGATTGGCTACCATGCACAATTGCACCAGATTTAGCACTCTACAGTTTTAGTAAATCAAACCCATACTCTCCAACTGTAACATTGGAATATATTAGGCAAGCATTGGACATCCTGATAGCTAAAATGCGTGTTGGAATGCCTGATCATAGAGTGTTGAGGTCTAGGGTGTGATCACTTGGTGTATAGTAAAAAGTGAGGTCAAGGATGTGACGCCTTGGTGTACAGTAAAAGATGAGAGAAGTGTAAGACACTAAAAAGAAAGTTCAGGTATAACAAAAGGAAAGGTGTATAGTGTTAGAGTCCCTTAGCTTTCCCTCTCCATGGCTTTGTTCAATATAAAAATATAGGGCTGTTGGCAGATATAGAAAATAAAATATAGGTAGTTTGTTCTGAGGTTTATTGAGGGAGGGGAGTTGGAGATGGAGGAATGCCAGCCCGGGGTCTTTGGGGATATGAGTATGAAATAAGCTTTGTAGAAGTTAGAATATTTTGGTCCGGAGTCTGGTTAGCATCGGGCAAACTCACCAAATGTGCATGACATCTATGGTTGCATCTTCAAAAATATTTATCAGATTATGCAGAATTAAGATGCACCAGTCTAAAGGCTACCATGTACCAGAATGTTAGGACTTAGGAGCCTATTCTAGGAAAATAATATTAATAGTGCTAGTGGTGACTGTGGACTAAATTTGTTGCCAATCCTCCTCAGATTTGGATGCATTCAAGTCTTTCTTTCATGTGTTATTACAGTACAGGCTTGAGCAGTATGAGTTGGTAATGGATTAAGGTGTGAATAAATGGTAGACATAAGTTTGGGCATTAGAGAGTGTGGTAGCAAATGTTACCACACTCAAAGTTGGTTAGCTGGCCAGAAACGTTTTTGTTACGTGTGAGTGATGCCATCCAGTACCTTATTTGCACATTTCTATTGAATTCTGCATTGGGTGCTTGGAGTTTATCTTTGATGGCCAGTTGAGAATGGATCCTCTGTCCAAGAACGAGTAAACAAATGTAACGTTATTAGAAATCCACCGTCAGAATGCGTCTGGTGACTCTGGTGGCCACATGGCAGGAAGTCCACCAAAAGATCCAGGCCGAATGCCACCAACACCCTAAAAAGTCGCAAAAGTCACACTTGTAAAGAATAACATTTAGAAACAATGCATACATACCACATTTATCTTGAACATTAAATAACATATATTTTTACCCATATACAGTACAGCAGAATATTTTTTGGTCAGTTTGAGGAAATTATGGACCTCACATACTGTATATTAACCTTCAAACACACGGTTTAAAGCTAGAGAAATTAAAGCCTTGTAAACACGATTGGATTTTCGGCAGGGAATTGTGTGATGACAGACTGTTTTCCTGAAATCTGACTGTTAATATGCTCCTTCAGACAATTGTTGTCCAACTTTTCAGCCAACAAATGTTGGTTAGCAGGCTAGTAGATTTTCGGTGGACAACGGTCTGTTGTCAGATTTTCGTATCGTGTGTACACAAATCTGTCGCACACAAGTCCAAAGTACAGACACGCATGCTCTGAATCAATGCTCACCAAACACAACATTAGCAAAAGGTGGCACTCAAGAGCTGAAATTCCACGTAGTACGTCACTACGTTCATGTTTGTTGGCCAACAATTGTGTGCCGTTAGTATGCAAGACAAAATCCAGGCACACGCCCTTCGGACAAAAGTCTGACGCTTTGTCTGCCGAAAATCTGATCGTGTGTACGAGGCTTAAGGCTCAGGTTGAAAATCCATTGGGTCTCTTTTTGCAAGACAGTTCTATTGAAGCCTTCCCCTCTTGTATTCAAGTGAATTCTATCGAGGGCTAGAGACATTATACCTTCAGACCTACAGTATATCTGAGGTTGAGAGCATAGTGTCTCCCAATCGGTGTATCTAGGCTATCACCAGAGATGTGGTCATGTATTCACTTCAAAACATTTTTGTTTTCCCTACATAGTTGGCTTCACAGTAGTACCTATTTTTCACCAAATTTCTGGTATGAATAAGATGTTGTTGTCAAAGTAAGAGTACAGTGATTAGAAACAGGTTGTTTTCATAGTATATTCACATTGCTATGTATATCTGTGGAATATGTAAGCCTGCTGCCTTTTATTTTGATTGAAATGTTTTGGCTGACACATTTCAAGCTTTATTTTTCAGTCTCTTTTCTTAAGCTTCATTCAGCACGTCTGTGAAATAATAGTATATAAGATGTGACCTATTTTAATGTTCTGCTCTTTATCTGTCAGCCTGTTCTGTATGCATGACTGAACATATGGTACTGAATGGAGCTACAACAGCTGCTTTTAATTCTCTCTGCACATGTTGCAAACTATCTTAAGAGGTGAGAAGCATGCTTAACTTTTAAAGGATTGATTGTTGATGAGGTTGGTGCATTTGATTTCAGTTGTTTTTCTTGTGAGGGATTAAAAACAACATACTGTAATATTCGTTATGTAAGGTCCTATTAGAATATTTTTGTGTTTTGTTTTTTTTTTTTATATTAGAAGATAAAACAACACAAACGCTCTGCTATTTGTTTGGTTGAACTGACCCAGAAAACCAGAGTTTCAAGATGACAATGTTAAAAACCAAGACACCTCGGCCTCTAAATTTACCCTGTTTTAAGACTAATATGAAAAGCTACTTGATAAAGAAATAAAGTACCTTCATCCTAAAACTGAATATAGAAATCGAAAATTGTGGACTTTCATGGTACAGTATAGACTTACACAACAGGGTTACAAGAATATAAATTTATTATACAAAAACATACATTGTTAAAAACATAGACGAGTAGATACTAAACACTGGATGCTACTTTTTAGGGAGCACCCAATTCTCTGACGCAATCTAGGAAAAGAGAGATCAAATACATTCCGCGATTGTGTACACGGAAGCAATTCTCCAGTTGCAAACTCTACATATTTTTCACGGTTACCCTCTTCCTCAGGAGTATATTGTCAGAGAACAATCTACAAAAGAAACACAGATAAGCCAACATATACAATTTGGGATAGATGATCATGATCAGTTAACGGACACAGAATGAGTCACCAACCAACATGGTGAGATGTCATATATCTGTACACTAGGGTTTACATAAGAACCGTAGTATACCCCCTCAAGTACATTCCTATTGGGCCTTATCCTTAACACTAGGGTTGACCTTGAGGGGGTACAATTTGGCCTATTTGTGTTTCTTTTGTAGATCATTCTCTGACAAGTATACTCCTAAGGAAGCGGGTAACCGCAAAACATGTAGAGTTTGCAACTGGAGAATTGTTTCTGTGTACACTGTCGCGGAATTTGTTTGATCTCTCTTTTCCTAGATTGTGTCAGAGAATTGGGTGCTCCCTAAAAAGTAGCATCCAGTGTTCAGTATCTACGTGTCTATGTTTTTAACAATGTATGTTTTTGTATAATACATTTATATTTTTGTAACCCTATTGTGTTTTAAGACTAAGGTAACTGCAAGATGGAGCCATATCTGTAGTTTATTTTTGATTCCCCACATTTGAAAAGGGGAAATTATTTTTTTCCAGGCATTTAAAAAAAATCTTACACTGGTCAAATATGGACAGACTTTCAAGGTATCATTGATTTTGCTGTGTGCAGGCTCTTCCTATGCTTATTGCAGCATGGAACTACAGATGATTGGAAACATGCTCAAAGGAGTTGAACAATTTTGTCCTGTTCTCTGCTGTGCTCTGTTATTTACCCAAAACAGGTTATCATTCACTTTAGAGAACTTGCCTGAAAAGCACAGGCCAAGCAACAGTTTTGTTTCAACGTTTGATCGTCAGCAGTTAAAATGTACCTTCCCTTCCTCCCTTGCAGCTCTATTCAGCTGCCAGGTGTAACGAAAATATCTTGCACTTTCATGTAGGAGCATGTGACTCATTCCCCTTCCCTTTATATTTTCAGCGCTGGTGCTTGGTTATTTGCTCAGAACTGCCATATGAGGGCAGAGACCATGTCCTGAGTTTAAAGCCCCCCAGAAGTAGGACTTTACAACTTTTTTCCACTGGCTAGTGATCTAATTAAGGGCTTTAAGTAGTAGATAGGTTATATTGTTGAATATCTCAAACTGACTTCTCTCTAGAGCTACTTGTTTTACTGTGTAGTTGCCTATTCTGCATTGGCATTGTTTGTGGGCTTCTAGAGCGGGGGAGACGCCACTGAGCTGCCAGGGGAGACCTAAGCGAGCCGCGGCTGGAATTATTCAATGATCCACGGGCAGAGCAGGTTTGGGGGTGAGAAGAGGAGCCAGCACCATCAGTGCCAGTGGCTCCGTAATCAGACCTAGAGGAACGAGTTGCAGCCCTAGGAGGGCTGGGGCTCAGTCTGGAGAGTGGGCGGGTGGCCCTGCGGACCCTGGAAGCTAGCAGCCTGCCAGCCTCGGAAGCATCTATGGGAGGTGAGGTGAGGGCTGGGGAAACAGTCTCACCGGTGAGTAAAGGTAGGAGCCAGTCCGCTTGACCTCTTTCCAGCAGATCCCTGACCCTCTCGATCAAGGAGTCAGTGTCCATGGCGAAGCTGGCAGGAAGGCAGGTGGGCCAACTCTTGTGATATCAAATTCTCTTGAAAGTAGTGGGACGTGCCTCTGCATAGCCTTTTCTAGAGTTCTGGCTCCACCCAGTCACCTCGTGCCATTGTAGCCAATCCCAAGAGAGCCACTCCGACTCCCTGATTAGGTTGATGCCCCGCTTGATTGCCAAGCATCCAGCAGTCAAGGCTCCCTTTCCTTAGGGTGGGGCGCCTCAAGGGGCCTTCATTAGTGCTGTCATTGTTGCATTCAAATAAACTAAACTTCCATTGCAGGGTTGTTCTTGGTCCTAATAAAAACCCTTTGCATTGCTACTGGACTCTTGGTGAGTGTTGAGTTTTGCTCAGGGTGGGTCACTACTGGAAGCGGTCTTAACCAACCACTCAGCAGCTGCCTAGGGAGGAAGTGGTGCACATGTCTATGAGCTAGCTGCCTTACTGAAAACAATGCGTGGTTGACATTTCATCTCAACATTTGTGACGAAGGAATGCAGAGTATTATAAAGTGATTGATTGCCCCCTGTACTAGCTAACATAAAAATACAATCTCAAAAACATGAAGCACTAACTTGTTATTATGAAAGTTATATTATAAGTTATATAATATTCTTTTAGGTCCCATTCACACTTGGAGATTTTGAATTGCTGGCAGACTCGCCACGACTCTAAATTACATTAAAATCATAGTAAAATGCTTGAAGTGTGTTTGGATGCCATTCCTTCTTAATAGAACACCAAAAGCAGTGTGATTCCGCTGCGCCTGTTATGTGACAAAATTGAGCGTAAATAGCAGCAAAACGCGCCTTTAAAAACTGTGTGAAGCTCATCGCTCATCGTTTGTTGCCCAAAAGAAGCAAGAGCTTCTTTTGGGCAACAAACACGCAGAGGGCAAATCATTGAAGTGAATGGGCTGCCCTATGTGCAACACATAGAAATGAGTGTAAATCATGCTTAAAAATTGCAATTTGATCGGGGGTCTGAAGGTAAACATTGCACTCAAGAAATATAATTTTCCTTTAACAAATATTCGTAGCAGGCAACAATAGGAAATGTTTGATGGTTCTTTCTGAAATAAGGAACACATTTTTAAAACATTTTAACCCCATTAGGGATCATTTACAGCTATCCCCTGTTCAGTCCATCATGAATGCTACTGCCAGACTCATCCACCTTACCAACTGTTCAGTGTCTGCTACCCCACTCTGCCAATCCTTTCATTGGCTGCCACTCACCCAATGAATAAAATTCTAAATACTAACAACAACTTACAAAGCCATCCACAACTCGGCCCCCAGCTACATCACTAGCCTTGTCTCAAAATACCAACCAAATCGTTCTCTTTGTTCTCTCTCTAGCTCCCTTGTCACCTTCTCCCATGCTCACGTCCAAGACTTTTCCCCGAGCCTCTCCCATCCTATGGAGCTCCCTACCCCAATCTGTCCAACTATCTCCTACTCTGTCCACTTTTAGGTGATCCCTGAAAACCCTTTCCCTCAGAGAAGCCTATCCCTTCTGCTTTTAGAACCACTTAAATCCAAGACATTATGTGAGCTAGAGTTAAACAATGCTCATCCAATATCTAAGACTGTGTTTTGAACGACTTATTATTACTATTTTTCCTGTAATTTGAAAGAAAATATTACAACTAATACTTTGTCCTAAAAAAAAAGTATGCCATCCAAACCAATTTTGTGATAACAAGCAGAATCCCCCGCTGCTAAATGATACGTTCCCACTGTTTCCTCTGCGTTGTGACATTGTGATAAGAAATGGAAAATTACATGTAGACCTTTTCTGGTTATGTTAGCACAAAGACTGCTGTCAGATGTGCGAGATAATCTTGTATTTGGTACAGGATATGACATTCAAACAGCTGATTAGTAAAACCTTGCAGTGCTGTGGGCTCAGCAAACACAAATAATGTGGTTAGAACACAAGTTCAGCTGTGCGCTTTACATGTTCAGGAAATGCTGCTAGTTTGCAACACTTCTATTTTCAGGTGTTCGTTTTACACTTTAAATATCAAAATGTGTTGTATATGTATAGTCTAAGGCTGGTTATACGTGTCAGGAAACTGACATGGAAAATCACAGTACAATTGTGTAGCATTACCTGTGTGTAGCGGGCAGGAAAGATTATTGAAGGATATTGTTGTTCTTTTTTTTTAAGACTATTTAAATGCTTAAAGACCACTCCAGAGCAGTTCTACTGCCACAGGATGTCTCTCCTGTGCACAATCACGTATATATAGATGATTCTGTACTTCTGCCTGCAGGGAGCGCTCAGGTACCTCCGGTGGGCAGCTTCTGCTGTGATTATTCACACCCGCCGATCATCAGTAAAACACACAGAACGGGGATCTGCCTATGTAAACAAAGCAAATCTCCGCTCTGACAGGGGGGAAGGGATGGATTCTGTGTTCCTGCAAAGCAGGGAACAAAATCCATCTCTTCCCTTAGTAAAATCACCTCACACAGTACACAAAAAGAGTGGCTAGGCACACAGTCAACCCCTTGATCTCCCTAGATGTTTAACCCCTTCCCAGCCAGTGTCATTAGTAAAGTGACAGTGCATATTTTTAGCACTGATCACTGTGTTTGTGTCGCTGGTTCCCTAAAAGTGACAAAAGTGTCAGTTAGTGTCCAATTGTCCCCCACAATATCGCAGTCCCGCTATAAGTCGCTGATCGCCCCCATTACTAGTTTAAAAAAAAAAAATCCATAAATATATACCACAGTTTGTAGACGCTATACCTTTTGCGTAAACCAAAAATATACACTTATTGTTTTTTTTTTTTTTACCAAAAACATGTAGCAGAATACATATTGGCTTAAATTTATGAAGAAATGTGATTTTTAAACATTTTATAATGGATGTGTTTTATAGCAGAAAATAAAAATATTGTTTTTTTTTTCAAAATTGTCGGTCTTTTTTTGTTTATAGCCCAAAAAATAAAAAACGCAGTGGTGATCAAATACCACCAAAAGAAAGCTCTGTTTGTGGGAAAGAAATTACATCAATGTTATTGGGGTACAGTGTCGTATGACCGCACAATTGTCAGTTAAAGTAATGCAGTGCCATATCGCAAAAAATGGCCTGGCCGTGAAGGGGGGTAAGCCTGTGGTCACACCCGGTACGATTTAAAGTAGTGCAATTTAAAGCCCAACTTCAACCACTACTTCTGCAAGATTTGTAATGGTTACTTCAGTGAGAGTGGCTGTCACAGGGAGGAACAGTGATGTTATGAACAAAATTTTAACTAGCAAAGGGTTAATGTTTAACTTCTTTCAGGCTCAAGTAGTGCTGATATAGACACAGGTACGATTTGCAGCACTATTTACATTATAGTCTATGGCAGTGTTTCTCAACTCCAGTCCTCAAGGTGCCCCAAACAGGTCATGTTTTCAGGATTTCCCTTAGATGAAACAGCTGTGGTAATCACTAAGGCCGTGAAACTGATCGAATCATCCGAGCAAAATAATGGCAAGCCTGAAAACATGACCTGTTGAGGTACCTTGAAGACTGGAGTTGAGAAACACTGGTCTATGGCAGTGAAATTGTGCTTAAGTCCTGAAAAAGTTATACATGAACTACTTCTCTAATCGCACTACTTGAAATCGTACCTATTATGACATTGCCATAGAAATACATTAAATGCTACTTCAGGTACGATTTGTAAATCGCATTTCATACCTGAAATCGTACCGGTGTAACCGAGGGCTAAATCTTCCGGAGATCAAGTGATTAATCATTTAAAAAATGCTTCTCATATCTAGTGGTCCCCCACCTTCATTGGACCCTTCTGGTTGCAGATCTTCACAAAATATCAACAAGTGACAAGCCTTTCCATCCCAGAAATACCAGAAAGTACCCTCCTTTCTATGCTTCCAGGATCAATTACAAATGCCAACAAAGGTCACCTTCACTTTTTTTCTTATAGTAGCTAGAATGGTAATACCCTAAAAATCTGAGAATAACTCTCCTACTATGGATGGGTTATTGAACTTACCCACTCTTATTTTCTTATAGTGGCTAGAATGTTTATACCCAGAAAAAGGAGAATGAGTCTCCTACTAGGGATGGGTTATCAAACTTACCCACTTGAAACGCATGGAAGAGCGGACAGCCTGACTCCAAGACAAATCAAACCAATATGTATCTGCCTGGAGAATTTGTATTCATTACATAAGCACCGACAGAAGCCATTTGAGACACCACAGATTTCAACCTATTGAAGAGAAAGGAAGGTCACTCCTCTCAGTGGCTACTCAACAACCTCACCTATCCTCTTGTTCCTCCTCTCGTCCTATCTGATTACATTTCCCTCTATTACTCTATACTCACTCTCTAACCAGATCCTTTCTGGGTCCGTACTCCTAGGTCACAGGATCTCTCAATACATATCCCTACTTACTCACACCCAGATCAACCGCATACACAACATGGGAAGACAATTATAACATTAACAGGGTTGTTGAAGTGTCTTTTTAATGATTTTGTGCATAACTGACTTTCTTTATACAGTAAAATCTTTGATTGGGAGCATAATTCGTTCCGGAAACATGCTAATCCAAAGCACTTATATATTCAAAGAAAATTCCCCATAAGAAATAATGGAAACTCAGATGATTTGTTCCACAACCATTTATTCATGTCCTTCATGTTTGTGTCAGGTCCTTCAGTTTATAGTCCATATAAAAAGATTACAGCAATATGATAGGTTGTGTAACCATAAAATGTCCATCCACAAATGGAAGACCCCACAAGGGGATTGGAAGCAAAATCCATATTTTTGCAAGAGAAGCACATTTTTTTAATACATTTTGACTTGATAAACGAGTGATGTCTTGATATACAAGTAGCGTCAAATCACAACTGAGTATAAAAGAGAAGAGAAGCGCCTCTAAGTGTAGTAATATGGTTACATTTAATGAATGTACAATATTTAGCAACTCACATGGTTGATGATTAAAAGAGGCACATCTAACTATGCAGGCAACGTTATCCCTTCCAAGCTGCACTCCATGAGCACTTCAAGCCTCACCCTGCAGTAGAGCGATCTTAAAGTGAGGCTTGAAGTGCTCATGGAGTGCAGCTTGGAAGGGATAACGTTGCCTGCATAGTTAGATGTGCCTCTTTTATACTCAGTTGTGATTTGACGCTACTTTTATATCAAGACATCACTTGTTTATCAAGTCAAAATGTATTAAAAAAATGTGCTTGTCTTGCAAAAGAATCGCAAACCAAGTTACTCTCAATCCAAGGTTTTTCTGTACCTTGTTTTGTATTAAATGTATTTATTAAACTCTTACCATTTTAAAATAAAAATTCTTCTCATTGCCTTGTGATACAAACGGCTCGGATTTTAAGGCTGTACCAAAATGATGCGAACTCTTTTATAGATATTTAACATTTAGTGTAGTGCTTTGAAAGTATTGCTACATAGGTGACAATTCTCATACATTTTATTCAATTTACTTGTCTGGGTTCTAGTTCAGCCATACACAATCTTGGCGTGCTGCCACTTTTGAATCTACTTAGCCAAATCCAAATTAAAATGGATTATCCTGAATAGGTGGGCAAGTGTAAACCCAGTTCACCAGTGAATACAGAAATACATCTATGCCATACAGCTTGTAATTGTACAGCTCTAAGGTAAACTAAGGCTTGCTAGAAATGGGCTCACAGTAGCAAGCAGTACTCCTGATTTTGAACTTTGTGATAGAGCCATTTCTGATGTCCAGGGGGAATACAATGGCACCTCCATTGGTCTGCAATACTCATCACACAGGAAGATTTTCCAATCTTTGAGAAAATCCATTCAAAAATGGGCCCTAAGCGATGTCTCTGGCGTCACTTCCGGGTCAAGCTCTCGGTGTCCCTGGCTAGCTCAGCTGGGAAATAATGTTTTGCAATGAATTGCAAAACATTTAGTGGAGCACATGGGAGACATGCAGGGTCTTTTAGACCCCGCATATCTCAATAAAGAGAACCTATCACCCCAAAAAAAAAAATAGGGACTTTTTGTCCCCTAAGTAAAAAATGTTTTTATTTTTTTTGCAAAAAAAAAAAAAGTTACACCCCCACATATACACACACGCACCTATGTAAACGCATGTGTCGGGGCACCTATGCATGAAAACATTTGATTGCGATACACATTTTACATATCGCCGCGTATGCCGGAGTGAGAGAAATAATTCTAACACAAGACCTCCTCCGTAACACTAAACTGATACCTATAGGGGGCTTTTGAAGCGTCGCCTATAGAAAATTTAGGGAACTGAAGTTTGATGTCATTTCACGGGCGCACAAAAATGTAAGGTTTGGCATATTGGGTATCTATTTTCTCGGCACAACCTCGTCTTTTATATTTAATAATTTGGGTAATTTATTGCGTTTGTTTGTCCTAAAATTTACTTTAGTGTGTTTTTTACTGAAATTTTGCATTTCCTAGACCTTTGCAGTAATATTGTGACATAAAAAATTGGTACTACCACTATTTTATTCTCTAGAACAGTGATCATCAACCCTGTCCTCAGGGCCCATTAGCAGGCCAGGTTTGCAAGATAACTGAAATACATCACAGGTGATATCATTTGCTGCTCAGTGATTGCCGTATTCTAGTCTGCATCTCCCCAAGGTAATACATAAAACCTGGCCTGTTAGTGGGCCCTGAGGACAGGGTTGATGACCACTGCTCTAGGATATCTGCTTTCAGAAAATATATAATATTTGTGGGTTTTGTGTAATCTTCAGGCCTAAAATGTTTTTTTAAACATGTGCGTAAAAACGGCAAAAACGGCTCTGGCAGCGAAAGGGTTAAGGGCCTCAAGAAATGAAATAGGCTCTCCTCAGTATATCAGGATTGATCAAATTTTAAATATATAAACCATAGTTTGTAGACACTATAACTTTCACTCAAACCAATAATATACACTTATTGGGACTTTTTTCTTTTATCAAAGATGTGTAAGAGAATGCATTTTGACCTAAATGTATGAAGAAATTTGTTTTAAAACAAAGTATTTTTTTTTTAAATAAAGTTTCTACATTTATATAGCAGACAAATAAAAAACCCAGTGGTGATAATCAAATACCACCAAAATAAAGCTCTATTTGTGTGAAAAAAGTGTACAGTGTCGTATGACCACACAATTTCCAGTTAAAGTAGCACAGTGCTGACTAGCAAAAAAGGGCCTGGTCATGAAGGGAATAAAACCTTTTGGAGGTCAAGTGGTTAAAGATGAAATTGGGATGTAGTGGCATTTACACATGAGCAAACATTATACGTTTTTGGGATTGTTACAGTCAGGTAAAGGAAGAGTGATAAAGTCCCTGACTACACTACACAGGCCTATTGTCGCTGTTTGCATTCACAAATTGTATTTGTAGTATCATACTTACATCATCTACACTAGAATGTTGGCTTAAAGGCCCTCATCTGTATGTATGGTGAGAAAAGTCTGGAGTCTGTGACTTGTTATATTTTGGGGTTTCCTCTGCCCTAACCAACTCTCTTGCCTTCATATTTGTGCAAATATCTTCCAGAGGAGGTCAGTCACTCACCATATAAATATTTATTGAGAGCTGTGGGACAGCTGTAGGACAGTTTACCTGTGGACAGGCTAGAGCGGCCCATTAAACTCAATGACTCCTGGGAGTGAGCACTACACAATTATATATTGCTCAAACATATTTTACCCCCACAAGGCTATTTCAAAAGAGGAGAATTGCCTTGACTATGCTTGAGATCAATGAAAAATATTGGGCCCAACTGAACATTACAGCACCTCATCTCTAGAACGTATAAGAGGAACCAACAAAAGGAAGAGTGAATGGGATTATTAATGGTGGCGAAACCCCTTCCACGATTCTGTGGTGGTGGTGGTGGTGGTGGTGGTGGGGTTCAGCACCAATAATAATACCATTTACTCTTCCTTTTGTTGGTTCTTCTCTGCTTGAGATGTTATCAGCCACAAACTGATTTTTCTGATATGACTTGAGAATGTCAAATATTTGCATTGGCAACATATCCCAAAGTTTTAACAGCCTGTCCTATGTGACCCTCTGATGTGTCTTTTAGGTATCTTGGATAAAGAGTTACGATCCCACCATAATAGGATATTCCTTAGGGAAACCCTTTGTTTTTTTGGCCTGAAAAACAATGGATGAATTGACTCAATGGTGAACCTCAATCAACCAAATTCCGGTAATTATGTATAAAAAATTATAATTGATCTAAATACCATACGATCTGGGATGTGTGAGCTATGTAAATAACTATCAATATTTCATTGCGCACATTCCTGGATTGGGCTAAGAAGTACAACGTAAATGGTCGCCGCAGCATACATATTTGCCAGCACACCACCGATCTTCTAATAAAGTCGAAACGTTTTTACCCAAAGTGAACCTTGCAGGACCCCTTTGTCAGAGGTAAATAAATCAATTTTCTAAACTGGGGCTGTTTGACATACAGTAAACTACATAGGGTGTTTATGCTATGGATATTTTCAACAGAGGTTTATATGCAGACAATTAGTGTATCACAACTGGACTCATATTGTACTCTTAACGTACATGCATTGCATTATAATTGTGATTTACATGATATGCAACTGAAGCTTCAAAAAAAAAAAAGAAAATCATTTTGATGAATATGTCAAAATAACCTAAATGTACAAGATGTACAGCTGTAAGTAGTGTGGGCAGTATAACATATTAATACTGTAATAACATTTTTTAAATGATTATTGATTTCATTGTCAAGTTTGTGGCTATGTTTATCTCTGGATATGCATTAATGATCTTAGTGATCCTATTAACAATTTACTAATATTTTTCATAACGCTTTAAAATAATATTACCTAATATTGTGTGTATGTTATCTTTCTGATTAAAAATTGCTAAAAATTTAACTATTCTTTTCCTTTCCTGCAAAGCCTATTATGCAAAATATAATGACAAACAGTGTCATCTGCTGGTAGAATTTAAGTACTGCTATTTCTGTAGTAAGTGATCCCTGAATTGCGTGGAAAATGCTTACATTTGCAATTTAAAGCACTTACTAATTAAACAGCTGTAAACAGAACATTTGCAATATATATGCTTATATTATGAAGTTGGATTAGCAGTATATTTGCAGGCGAAACAGAGGAAAAGTAAAACGCTTAGTTCACACCTATCCATAGGTGTGCGTAGTCTATTGCAATAGGATGTGTACCGAAAGCTCAAACACACATGCCTTTCTCTGCAGCCTCACCTGTTTGGGGCAGTGAATGAATGGGAAGTGCTCTGTGCTGAGTGGCTTCCTTGTTCATTCACAAACTACTTCAGTTATGAATGGACACAGTGAGCAAGTGTGTTCACGGTATTTATTTAGAAAAGGAACTATTTACTAGCCCCTTCCACCGCTCTCCATCCTGAAACATCCCCCACAGCAGCCAGGGGGAGATAAGAGGAGGGAAGCCAGCAGGGTGGGGGGAGTATTGTCAACGCACATAGTGATTAGGGTGTGCCCAGGCACACCTGGCACACCCCTTGCACATGCCTATGCACCTATCCTTTTACCCCCTATATAATTTTAATGCTTAAAGGAAATTTTTAAAAAAAGAGAAAAAACTGGGAGCTAGCCAGTTGGAAGCTGACATAACCAAGTACACCTCCTAACTCATGAGAGATGTATTCCTGTATGCTGGCTGCTGGAGAGCTTTAGCTGTGTAGCAGGAAGGGAGTTGAATTGTAGAGCTGCTTCTCAGCAGAAGTAATTTCTCTAGACCAGTGGTCTCCAAATTGTAGCCCTGGGGCCGGATGTAGCCCTTTGCTTACCTCTAACTGGCCCTTGGGGCACTATTCCATCCATAACTGACACTAATGATGGGGCACTAGAATGGGATGCTGTTCCTCCCACTGCTATTAACAATTGGGTTCTTTTCCTTCCACTAAAACCAATGATGGGGCATTTTCTACTCCCACTGGCCACAGCCCAGCCCCCCAAAAGTCTAAAGGACAATAAACTGGCCCATTGTTTAGAAAGTTTGGAAACCTCTGCTCTAGACCCTAGAGCAGCTTGTAATTGTTGTCACATGTGTAAAAGCCAGCAGGGGGACAAGCTACATGGTACACACCTCTCCTGTGCAGCATTTCTGAGCCGGTGTTGCCTAGCGTGCGAACAGACTCCACCAAGACCAGCAGCCATCACCTCCTCCCAGTGACTCTGATATGCATGTTTAGGCCCTGTCTGATATCACTGGCTGCATATCCTAAACTTCAATATGATGTTATGTCATCATACTTAGTTATGTGCCCTAGGTGCACTCTCCAGGGCACATGATCAGGACACTTTCACATTCATACATTGAGCTAATTAGAACTCTTCCATGAGCCAAATTTGTATTTAATTTCACATGCCTGGTGTGACCGGAAATGCCATATCACAGTAAAAAAATGATCTTTATGACTGTTTGATTAGTTTTAGGCTGAATTTTGGTAATGATTACAAATACAAGTTCCTCAATGAAATGACAAATATTTGAGTCTCATTTTCATTCCTAGATATATAGGAACTAGGGTTCCTAAAACTGCCCCTCATAAATGGACATTTGTATGCATCCACTTAATAACTTGTTGGGAAAACTTTCAGGGCTTTATGGAATAAGATGGAGGGGGCAGGGCTTGTACATGGTACATGGGGAAGTGAGTGCTCATACCCCTAGGGGCTGCCAGAGGTATATGCCAGGGTCTGGTGTAAAGTCGGCACTCTCCGTTATGATGTCACTTCTCCCGTGGACCCTTCATTACTTGGATTTTATGGCTTAGTTCACTCCTTTCTTCCACTGAACATTGCAGATGACAGTTCCTTTATACACTTCTCCTGTGCAGCATTTCTGAGCCGGTGTTGCCTAGCGTGCAGACTCCACCAAGACCAGCAGCCACCACCTCCTCCCAGTCACACTCATATGCATGTATAAATATACACTTCTCCTGTGCAGCATTTCTGTGCCGGTGTTGCCTAGTGTGCGAACAGACTCCACCAAGACCAGCAGCCACCACCTCCTCCCAGTGACACTCATATGCATGTTTAAATATACACTTCCCCTGTGCAGCATTTCTGTGCGGTTGTTGCCTAGCATGCAAACAGACTCCACCAAGTTCAGCAGCCATTACCTCCTCCCAGTGACTCTGATATGCACATTTAAATCTTTACTCTTTTACATTTGTGTGTTTGACCGCTATTTTCAAATCCTACTGTTAGATTTGTATCCCAGGTTAGATTTGTATCCCAGGAAGCACCTTTACCATTTGCTATCTGTGCTCCTGATCTCTGAGGCCTCATTCTGTCTTCCATGACTCCCAGGCTGGGTCCCTAGGATTCCTGCACTGCAATTGGACCCAAGTTGGGGTTACTGATCGCTGGGGAAGGAACTCAAACACACATGCTTCTTCGCTACCAGGGACCTTGGTCACCTATTCCAAGTCACCTCGGCTATCCAGACTGGCTGGCTGCTATATTGCACCTAGACACTTGTACTGTAGTCACTGGCAACAACCACCCTTCCCTCCAAGGGTTCACTAAGCTGCTTTTAAGACATATGTACTGTATCTTCTCTGTGCAGTGTCTGGCTCCCTAAGGTGCCCATATGCGTTGTTACGCCAAGCATGCATGCTTTTTATGTATACTTGAATCACTTCAAACCAAGCAGTTGTTGTAAAAAAACTTGCTTTTACTATAGACACTTCATCCATTACAACTTTACATTACATGTGTAGCAAGGTCCCGGATCTCCAAAGGCCTAATGGTGACCTCCAGAGTCAGGGATAGCTTACATCTGTCTTTGTAGAGTGGGTCACAAGGCATGGTGGATGTGATAACAGATGGAGTGATGAGCGCCAGACACTTTTTGAATGCAATAGAGATTTTTTGTCTCTTAACAGAACTGTGGGAGAGCGGGTTAGGGCCAGGATACCCTTAAGTAGATGCAGTGATAATTGGCAGACTCCGGAACTTCTATAGGTAGACAGCTATACAGTGGAAGGCCTCCAGCCGGATGCCACATCTGTATAGGTAGGACCGCTGTCTCCTATGGCAACAAATCTTGTAACAGTCACTAATCGTATTGTATTTAACTATTGGTAACATAGTTCTCCTCGCACTCTACAGTCTCTCACTGTAGACTTTTACTCACTGAGCTCCCAGTCTCTCACTAGACTCTCGGACCCACTGGATCCCCTGAGCTCTTCCACTTCCGGTATCTTCCTCAAGCGTCACCCCCGCTTCCCTGCTGGGTCCCTGGCTTGGCACTTGCAGATACTCTTCAAGCGTCACCCCTGCTGACCCGCTAGGTAACTGGCTTGGCACTCACTGATGCTCCTCAAGCGTCATCTTTTCTGCCCTGGCTTGGCACTTGTAGATTTCCCACTTCTTCACCGTCCCCGGCTGGTGAGAAGTCTGCTCTTGTACTGGCTCCAGCTTACTCACAGTGGTCTCCGGTAACAAGGTGGATGGTCCCTTAGTGGCGACAGTTACCCCTCTACCTTCGACCACAACTCATTCCCCGTCCAGCTGAACCTTTACTCTTGGTTGGATTCCAATCCTGCAGTCCCAACCCTGCGCTGCTTCTCCTGCTTCTGGATAGGCCTCAGACAGCCTAGCAGCCAGATGTCCCCGGGATAGGCCCCAGGATTCCGGCCTAGCAGCCCGGGGCAGCATAACACACGTCCACCCAGACAGCTGTCCAGGTGGCACAAAACCCCTGATCACCTGAATCCACTCAAATAAATAGGCTCTCCCAGCAGGCCAAGGGGCTTAAAGTAACCCCTGCCCATTGGCTGAGACACCCTATCCATTTGTAACCTGACCTTGCTAAGCCCTTGTCCATCCAATGTCACCAGCATAACGCGACAAAAGAGAGAAGGTGCAGCAAGTCCAGAACTAGAGAGGAATCAGTGGATTGCTCTAGCTACTGGTGCCTCCCAGTATCCCTGCCCCACAGTAGCACAGACATCAGAATGTAAGAAGTTTAAATAGCCCATTTACTGGGAACTCAAACCGTGTTCCCATCAAGAGGAAATGAAAAGGCAGATTTTAATCACTTTGCAACACAACCTCCTCTTTGGTTTCCATACACAGAGCGAACCCCAAGGCTACGATTCCCTTGTATTTACAGGCCACCAGCAGGGGGCAGCACCACGAATACCCAGGAAACTGGGCAGCACAGTTAACCCTTCCTACCCCTGAGGCACCATCTAAATACACCTACATCATACAAATTAACCAAATCAACATAAGGTATTGTAAGGAGTCAAGTAATATAACACAACAACCTGATTAGGCACCTGACTGTATAAATGTGCCAAATAGCTGTATTATGACGAGATCTGTATGTTACACATGATCACAGATAGTGTTGTATGACACTTCCTATATGTCTGTAGTGCCAGACCTACTCCAAGCCACAGAAAGACCAAGTGAATGTCATATTATAACAATAAAAACAGAGTGCACTGGATAATGCAGTAAAAATTACTTTGCTAAATGAAAAATAATAAAATTGCACTTACAATGTAGTTACCTGATCAGGGAATATCACCAAAGAAGCCACGGGAGCACCCGGACGTGCCACTAGTTGCTAGACAATCTATCATTATTTAACCAGCAATAGGGGAGGAAGTTAGGTAGGATGGTAATGCTGATATGGTCACTGGGAGAACCTAAATGGAACAGGATACAAAAGCATCTCAGCTAGTGTGGAAAAAGGGAACCACAGCAGCTTCTGTGGGCCATTACACAGTCCTGTGCAGCCAGTTTAATGCATTGTGTACCTCTCCTCTTCCACTCTAAAGAAGGGGCATTGCTCTGAAACATGTCAGTGCTTAATGGAGATACAGCACTGGTCCCCCTTTGCACACCAGCATCCTTTTCTTTTTTTAGTTCTCACAGTAACACAATCAGCATTACTATAATAACTAACTTGCTCCCCTAATGCCAGATACATAGTAAGAAATTGTCTAGGAACTGGTGTGCCTTGTACACACAATAGGATTTTCCGACAACAAAATCCTGGATTTATTTCCGACGGATGTTGGCTCAAACTTGTCTTGCATACACACGGTCACACAAATGTTGTCGGAAATTCCGAACGTCAAGAACGCGGTGACGTACAACACGTACGACGAGCCGAGAAAAATGAAGTTCAGTAGCCAGTGCGGCTCTTCTGTTTGATTCTGAGCATGCGTGGAATTTTGTGCGTCGGAATTGTGTACACACGATCGGAATTTCCGACAACGGATTTTGTTGTCGGAAAATTTGAGATCCAGATCTCAAATTTTGTTTGTCGGAAATTCCGACAACTAGCTCCCATCGAACATTTGTTGTCGGAAAATCCTATCATGTGTACAGGGCATTGGTGTGTCCAAGTGCTCTTGTGTGTAATATATATATATATATATATATATATATATATATATATATATATACACACACACACACACACACATGACACATGTAGCACCCTCTGCTTTCAGGTAGGTGCTAGATTAGTATTTTTCTAGTAATAGGGCTCAGAGATAGGTAAATTTAGCCAGGCCTGTGTTTCATGTAAGGCCTGGTTGTTTTGATCTGGGAGTGGGAATGTTAGTATAGTGGGGGATGTGGCCACCTACACTTTGGCTCAAAGATGCCTGCTCTGCTTCTAGAGGAATTGTTCTGGAAGTGAGGCTGGACTTGAGACCTGAGTGGCAGGCAGCTCATGTGAGGAGCTCTGATCAATCATTAACTTGTATTGGCAGGGGGCAGGCCTCCTATATGAGCTGGGGTCACATGCTTCCAGGGAGGAGGTCGGGAGTCGAGAGTTCCAGGAAAGACAGCATGGAGTAAGAGAGGTGCTGTCCTGGGTGTCCCCATGTGGGGGACACGCCATGCGCCGAGGAGGAGGGATGTAGGAGCCATCTGGGAGGAAATTAAAGATAAAGATCTTCAGCTCTGCTGAGTGCATTGGGAACACAGAGCTTGGATGGGAAGAAGATCAAATGAAGGAAGTAGAAGTAAAGCGGTGGAAGTAGATCAGCATATCGGATTTCTGTGAACAGGGAACACAGGACTTTGATACAAAGGAGAAGGTCAGTGTAACGTTGAAGAAGCAGAAGTACTGGAGAGAGTAGCGTAGCATGCTGTGTGACCGGGGAACACAGTATGGACAAAGGTGGACAGGCTGGGAACAGTAGCTTGTCGGGTTTGCCATGTGCCAAGTCATCAGGAGGGAAGACTCTGTGTGTGTGCAGTGGTGATAACTTCCAGAGACTGTGAGGCTGTTTAGTTCTTTGAGCCATGGAAGATAGGCGGTATAGGCCTTTGGCTCTCTGATATGCAACATGAAAACCACATCAGTCTAGAGGGGAATTATTCCGAGTGATTCTTCTTGTTTAACTGGAAGCAGTGAGTAGTAAATCTTCAGTCAGATATGCCAAGTAACAGAAGAAGCAATAGTCTGCAGTGAGGATTCTACAGGAAAATCCATTTACTAGGCCAAAGCCATGGATGATATCCTGCAAAGTGAAATCTTTATGGGCATCTCATACTTCCTTTGATTCTTCCAAGTTATACCCCAACGATAAAAGAGAAAGAAAACCAAATCATTGATTGTTTAATGTCTTTAACACGGTGCATGGGAGGTTGGCAGCAGGGTGATTGGCGGATCGCTATAACCAACTCAGCAGCCCTCACGAGGGTACCGCTACATACAGTATCTCACAAAAGTGAGTACACCCCTTACATTTTTTGTAAATATTTTATTATTCCTTTTCATGTGACAACACTGAAGAAATTACACTTTGCTACAATGTAAAGTAGTGAGTGTACAGCTTGTATAAATGTAGATTTGCTGTGCCCTCAAGATAACTCAACACACAGCCATTAATGTCTAAACCGCTGGCAACAAAAGTGAGTACATCCCTAAGTGAAAATGTCCAAATTGGGCCCAACATGTCAATATTTTATGTTGCCACCATTATTTTCGACCACTGGCTTAACCCGCTTGGGCATGGAGTTCACCAGAGCTTCACAGGTTGCCACTGGAGTCCTCTTCCACTTTTCCATGACGACATCACGGAGCTGGTGGACTTTAGAGACCTTGCACTCCTCCACCTTCTGTTTGAGGATTCCCCACAGATGCTTTATAGGGTTTAGGTTTGGAGACATGCTTGGCCATTCCATCACCTTTACCCTCAGGTTCTTAAGCAAGGCAGTGGTCGTCTTGGAGGTGTGTTTGGGGTCGTTATCATGTTGGAATACTGCTCTGTGGCCCAGTCTCCGAAGAGAGGGGATCATGCTCTGCTTCAGTATGTCACAGTACATGTTGGCATTCATGGTTCCCTCAATGAACTGTAGCTCCCCAGTGCCGGCAGCACTCATGCAGCCCCAGACCATGACACTCCTACCACCATGCTTGACTGTAGGCAAGACATATTTGTCTTTGTACTCCTTACCTGGTTGCCACCACACACACTTGACACCATCTGAACCAAATAAGTTTATCTTGGTCTCATCAGACCACAGGGCATGGTTCCAGTAATCCATGTCCTTAGTCTGCTTGTCTTCAGCAATCTGTATGCTGGCTTTCTTGTGCATTATCTTTAGAAGAGGCTTCCTTCTGGGATGACAGCCATGCAGACCAATTTGATGCAGTGTGCTGAGTATGGTCTGAGCACTGACAGGCTGACCCCCCCCCCACCTTTCAACCTCTGCAGCAATGCTGGCAGCACTCATACGTCTATTTCCCAAAGACAACCTCTGGATATGACGCTGAGCACGTGCACTCAACTACTTTGGTCTACCATGGCAAGGCCTGTTCTGAGTGGAACTTGTCCTGTTAACCCACTGTATGGTCTTGGCCACCGTGCTGCAGCTCAGTTTCAGGGTCTTGGCAATCTTCTTATAGCCTAGGCCATCTTTATGTAGAGCAGCAATTCTTTTTTTCAGATCCTCAGAGAGTTCTTTGCCATGAGGTGCCATGTTGAACTTCAAGTGACGAGTATGAAAGAGTAAGAGCAATAACACCAAATTTAAGACACCTGCTCCCCATTCACACTTGAGACCTTGTTACACTCGAGTCACATGACACCGGGGAGGGAAAATGGCTAACTGGGCCCAATTTGGACATTTTCACTTAGGGGTGTACTCACTTTTGTTGCCAGCAGTTTAGACAGTAATGGCTGTGTGTTGAGTTATTTTGAAGGGACAGCAAATTTACACTGTTATACAAGCTGTACACTTACTACTTTACATTGTAGCAAAGTGTCATTTCTTCAGTGTTGTCGCATGAAAAGATATAATAAAATATTTACAAAAATGTGAGGGGTGTGTATGTATGTATATATATATATATATATATATATATATATATATATATATACACACATACAGTGTATATATATATATATATATATATATATATATATATATATATATATTATACAGTGGGGGAAATAGTTATTTGACCCCCTGCAGATTTGGTAAGTTTGCACACTAATGCCCCGTACACACGGTCGGACATTGATCGGACATTCTGACAACAAAATCCTAGGATTTTTTCCGACGGATGTTGGCTCAAACTTGTCTTGCATACACACGGTCACACAAAGTTGTCGGAATTTCCGATCGTTCTGAACGCGGTGACGTAAAACACGTACGTCGGGACTATAAACGGGGCAGTAGCCAATAGCTTTCATCTCTTTATTTATTCTGAGCATTGTGGCACTTTGTGCTTCGGATTTGTGTACACACAATCGGAAATTCCGACAACGGATCTTGTTGTCTGAAAATTTTATAGCCTGCTCTCAAACTTTGTGTGTCGGAAAATCCGATGGAAAATGTGTGATGGAGCCTACACACGGTCGGAATTTCCGACAACTAGGTCCTATCACACATTTTCCGTCGGAAAATCCGACCGTGTGTACGGGGCATTACAAATCATAATCATAATTATCATAAGTGTATTTTAAATGATAGCGACAGAATATTAATGAAAAATCCAGAAAAAACATGATATAAATGTTATAAATGGAGTTGCAGTTCAGTGAGTAAAATAAGTATTTGATCCCCAAGCAAAACATGACTTAGTAATTGGTGGAGAAACCTTTGTTGGCAAGCACAGAGGTAAGACATTTCTTGTAGTTGGTTACCAGGTTTGCACACATCTCAGGAAGGATTTTGGTCCACTCTTTTTTACAGATCTTCTCTAAATTCTTAAGGTTTCTTGGCTGTTGCTTGGCAACTCGAAGTTTCTGCTGCCTCCATAAATTTTCTATAGGATTAAGGTCTGGAGACTGGCTAGGCCACTCTATGACTTAATGTGCTTCTTCTTGAGCCACTCCTTTGTTGCCTTGGTGGTATGTTTTGGATCATTGTCATGCTGAAAGACCCATCCTTGACCCATTTTCATTTTCATGGCTGAGGGAAAGGTTCTCATCCAAGATTTTACAATACATGGCCCCATCCATTGGCCTCTCAATGCGGAAAAGTAGGTCTGTACCTTTAGCAGAGAAACAGCCCCAAAGCATAATGTTTCCATAGGGTCATAGTCAGCATTTTTCTTCCTCCAAACGAGGCAAGTCCCCCTCATCAAGAAGGCACATGTACAGTCATGTCAATGAACATCTAAATGATTCAGAGAAGTATTGGGAGAAATTGCTGTGGTCAGATGAGACCAAAATTTTGCTCTATGGCATTAACTCGACTCACCGTGTTTGGAGGAAGAAAAATGCTGAATATGACCCTAAGAACACCATCCCTACAGTCAAGCACAGAGGTGGAAATACGATGCTTTGGGGCTGTTTCTCTTCAACAGTATTGCAAGAGAGTAATTGTCATTAAAATTATCACAGCACTGGAACCTGAAAAATGGCCTGGTAATGAAGGGGTATTACAGGCTGGTACTCAAATGGTTTGGAATATTAGCAGTTATGGACAATTATGGGCTCATGACTAACAAACCAGCACTGTGGGAAGGTTAGACTTGCACAGCTGGAAATATTGCATTGTTGTCCCTTTGAGTGGGGAGATCAGCACTGGGCCTTCAAGTTAGAGTGCTTACACACCTGCATAATTGGAGCATTATTTTTAAGTGTTCTTAGGGACAAGTAGGATCTATTCTGGTAGCCTTATAATTTTCTCCTATCCAATCACCTTCCTATACCTAAGGCACTTAAAACTCTTGGCTTAAGGACAATCATATCATGAAGAGCTTATCACATGGTCCACCTTTCACAAACAGGGAACTGTGGACAATATAAAGAAAGTGGTACACTGAATGTCTCAGAAACTTTATTCAGAATAGTCATAGCTGTGGCTGCATCTGCTTCTAAACTATTGTAGAAAAATCTGTGAAATAATTAATTATATGTCCCAGCGGTATTAATAAAGTATCGGAGAATGCTGGGCATGTCCTGTTTTGAGAATGCCCTTTAGGTGAAGTGCCTGACCTGTTCAAACAATCACTTCCTGGCCAGGGCTTTTTTTTGCCATTCTGCAACTGCGCTACTTTAACTGGTAATTACACGGCCATGCAACACTGAAACCCAAACGAAATTTTGTATCCTTTTTTCACACAAATAGATCTTTCTTCTGGTGGCATTTGATCACCACTGGGTTTTTAATTTTTTTGCGAAAAAAATACATATTTTGTTTTTAAGAAGACCCAATATTTTCTACTTTCTGTCATAAAAAGTATCCATTAAACTCAAATTTCATCATAAATTTAGACCAAAATATATTCTGCTACATGTCTTTGATAAAAAATCCCAATAAGTGTATATTAATTGGTTTGTGGGTTATAGAGTCTACAAGCTATGGTATATACGGTATACTGGAATTTACGCAGCTTTTTCTTTCTGACTGCCTATTTCTTGAGGTGCTAAAATGCCAGGGCATTACAATAAAAAAAATACCCAATTGACCCCATTTTGGAAAACAGACACCAAAAGGAATTTGCTGAGAGGCATGTTGTGCCCATGGAAGATTTTATTTTTTGTCACAAGTTTAAAAAAAAAATACAAAAAAAAGTTTTTCTTTTTTTTTTTTTTTACACAAAGTTGACACTTAAAAGATATATTGCTCACACATGCAATATGTGTTCTTGTAATGTATGTAATGCATGTAATATATGTATGTAATTCACAGGGTCAGGGGAGGCAGATGAGGCAGGTGAGACAGAGCCTCACCTACCATGAACATGAAAAAAAACAAAAAAATGATCGAGCTTTAATGCCCCGTACACACGGTTGGATTTTCCGGCGGAAAATGTGTGATAGGACCTTGTTGTCGGAAATTCCGACCGTGTGTAGGCTCCATCACACATTTTCCATCGGTTTTTCTGACACACAAAGTTTGAGAGCAGGCTATAAAATTTTTCGACAACAAAATCCGTTGTCGGAATTTCCGATCGTGTGTACACAAATCCGACGCACAAACTGCCACACATGCTCAGAATAAATAAAGAGATGAAAGCTATTGGCTACTGCCCCGTTTATAGTACCAACGTACGTGTTTTACGTCACCGCGTTCAGAATGATCGGATTTTCCGACAACTTTGTGTGACCGTGTGTATGCAAGACAAGTTTGAGCCAACATCCGTCGGAAAAAATCCTAGGATTTTGTTGTCGGAGTGTCCGATCAATGTCCGACCGTGTGTACGGGTCATAAGGGTCATAGCTCGGCGACCTGGGGGGGGGGGGAGGGGTTGGTGGGTAGATAGCTTAAGTCCTATCCCACCACAGGTCAAAATTTGAGGCTCCTACAACCTATGGTTTCGGAGATAAGGGGCTCCTTGCGCAGCCTGTCAGAAGCTACATACAGAGCGACCAGTTTAAATACAAGCTGGCACACTCTGTTTGCAGCAGACTGAGAGGATGAGCTCACAGTGCCTCTAACTTCTTGTCAGAGGCACTGAGCTTAATGGATAGCTTGGAGTCTTGGACCAATGGTAAAGTACCATTGGCCCAAGCTGTATTTTTTTGCTAGAAAATTACTCAGAACCCCCAAACATTTTATATATATATATATATATATATATATATATATATATATATATATATTTCAAACCCGTTTTTTTGGGAAAGAAACTTTCATGAATAAAAAAAAAAACAGTAAAGTTAGCACAATTTTTTTGTATAATGTGAAAGATGATGTTACGCCGAGTAAATAGATACCTAACATGTTATGCTATAAAATTGCACACTCTTGTGGAATGGCACCAAACTTCAGTACTTAAACATCTTCATAGGCAACGCTGTAAAAATATTTACAGGCTACATGTTTAGAGTTACAGAGGAGGTCTAGTGCTAGAATTATTGCTCTCGCTCTAAAGATAGCGGCGTATGTAACCTGTGTGTATCTGGCTCTGATACTAGCCTCACCAGCCATTGACCTCACCACACGTCCCTGATTCTGCTACTTCGCTTGAGTATGGGGATACCACATGTGTAACACTTTTTGGGAGCCTAGCTGCATACAGGAGCCCAAAATCCAATGACCTCTTTGAAAGTCTAAAAGTGTGTTATTTCCTCATTTCACTACCCATCACAGTTTCAGATGTTCTGAAATACCAGGATAGCACAACCCCAACCCCTTCCCCAAATGACCCCTTTTCGGAAAGTAGATACCCAAAGCTATTTGCTGAGATGCATGTTGAGTCCATGGAAGATGATTTTATTTTTTGATACAAGTTTTTTTTTTTTTTTATACAAAGTTTTCATTTTATATGATATGTGTGACACTTTGAGAGCCTAGCCACGTACAGGCCCCCAAAATCTAATGACCACCTTCAGGCTTTCAAAGGGTGTATGTCGTCATTTTACTTCTTCACAGTTTCAGAGCCCCTAAAATGCCAGGATAGTTCAAAAAAAGTAGACAACCCTAGCAATTTGATAAGAGGCATGGTGAGCATTTTGCAGATCTAATTATTTGTCACAAGGCTTTGAAAAATAAAAAAATAAAATGAAAAATACATTTTCGTTTTCTTTCTTTATTTTCCAAAAATTTGTGCTAACAAATGATATCTACAAAATATTCACCATGCCTCTTGGCAAATACCTTGTGTCTACTTTCCAAAAAGGGGTCATTTGGGGGTGTTTTGTACTATCCTGGCATTTCAGGGCCTCCGAAACTGTGATAGGTAGTCAGAAAGTGTAATAAGGAAATAGCGCCCTTTAAAAGCTTGAAGGTGCTTATTGGCTTTTGGGGTCCTGTACGTGGCTAGACTGCAAAAAAGTCTGTCACATGTGGTATTTCCATACTCAGGGGTAGTAGCAGAATGTATTTTGGGGTGAAATTCCACATATACCCATGGCATGTGTGAGCAATATATGATTTAGTTGACAACTTTGTGTAAAAAAAAAAAAAATATATAATAAAAATGTTGTCATTTTCAAAAAACTTGTGGCAAAAAATAAAATCAACATGCCTCCCAGCAAATACCTTTGAGTGTCTACTTTCCAAAAAAGGAGTCATTCAAGGGATGTTTGAACTGCCCTGGCATTTTATGCCCAACATTAAAAGCTTATGACACACACCACCCACTCTTCTAACTGCTTGAAGACCAAGCCTTTTCTGACACTTTTTGTTTACATGATAAAAATTCGTTTTTTTTAGCTAAAAATATACTTTGAACCTCCAAACATTATATATATTTTATGTCCCACAGTATACAAAAATACACTTTTTGGAATTTTAATGCACAAAAACAATATATTGCACAATTGTTTGGTAACATATAAAATATGATAATATGCCGAGTAAATAGATACCAAACATGACATGCTTTAAAATTGCACACGCCCGAGCAACGGTGTCAAACTATGTACATTTTTAATATCCATAGGCAACACTTTAAAAGCCTTTACAGGTTACCACTTTAGATCTACACAGGAGATCTAGTGCTAGAATTACTGCCCTCGAACTGACATTCGTGGTGATACCTCACATGCATAGTGTCTGTAGGCTGAACGAAAAAAGAGAACCTAACAGATACCTCCATTCACATCGATCGAAGTGGATAAAGAAATCTCTGCCAGAAAAACTGTATGGTATGCCCACTATTAGAATATACTGCCCTGCATCTACCCACTTCTAATGATGGGCATACATGCAATGTTCTTTTTTTTTTTCATTCAGCCCTTAATGTAGATGAAGAGAAATAAAAAACTGAAAAAAAATATGCTGAAGCATAGGGGCGAGATCTGCCCACTGACCACCCCAGGCCCCCCATGCTTGGGCATATACATTTTTTTTTTTAACTGCGGATGAGAAATCTCCTCCAGCAGTGCTGCGAGTGCTGGCATATGTATTTTGAAAGCCTAGCCTGCTGCTGTCAGAATAAATAGATCAGTGCTGCAGCTGAATGGCATTCCTGAAAAGCAATCAAAGGTTAACAAAAAAACACAGTAGCAATAGAACATTAACTCAATAAAACAACTTTTTTTAATTGAAATCTGTGGTAAAAAAAAAAATAAAAAAAATATATATATATACCGAAGAATAGGGGTGGGATCTGCCCACTGACCACCCCAGACTCTTCATGCTTGGGCATATACGTTCTTTTTTTTTAACTGTGGATGAGAAATTTCCTCCAGCATTGCTGCAAGCACTGATATACAGTCAGGTCCATAAATATTGGGACAATTACACATTTCTAATCTTTTTGGCTCTATACACAACCACAATGGATTTAAAATTAAATGAACAAGATGTGCTTTAACTGCAAACTTTCAGCTTTAATTTGAGGGTATTTACATCCAAATCAGATGAACGGTGTAGGAATTACAACAGTTTGTATATGTGCCTCCCACTTTTTAAGGGACCAAAAGTAATGGGACAATTGGCTGATCAGCTGTTCCATGGCCAAGCGTGTGTTATTCCCTCATTATCCCATCTACAAGGAACGGATAAAAGGTCCAGAGTTCATTTCAAGTGTGCTATTTGCATTTGGAATCTTTGCTGTCAACTCTCAATATGAGATCCAAAGAGCTGTCACTATCAGTGAAGCAAGCCATCATTAGGCTAAAAAAAACAAAACAAACCCATCATAGAGATAGCAAAACCATTAGGTGTGGCCAAATCAACTGTTTGTAACATCCTTAAAAAGAAAGAACGCACCAGTGAGCTCAGCAACATCAAAAGACCCAGAAGACCACGGAAAACAATTGTGGTGGATGACCAAAGAATTCTTTCCCTGGTGAAGAAAACACCCTTCACAACAGTTGGCCAGATCAAGAACACTCTCCAGGAGGTAGGTGTATGTGTGTCAAAGTCAACAATCAAGAGAAGACTTCACCAGAGTGAATACAGAGGGTTCACCACAACATGTAAACCATTGGTGAGCCTCAAATTAGGAAGGCCAGATTAGAGTTTGCCAAACAACATCTAAAAAAGCCTTCACAGCTCTGGAACAAAATCCTAGGGCAGATGAGACCAAGATCAACTTGTACCAGAGTGATGGGAAGAGAAGAGTATGGAGAAGGAAAGGAACTGCTCATGATCCAAAACATACCACCTCATCAGTGAAGCATGGTGGTGGTAGTGTCATGGCGTGGGCATGTATGGCTGTCAATGGAACTGGTTCTCTTGTATTTATTGATGATGTGACTGCTGACAAAAGCAGCATAATGAATTCTGAAATATTATCTGCTCATATTCAGCAAAATGCTTCAGAACTCATTGGACAGCGCTTCACAGTGCAGAAGGACAATGACCCGAAGCATACTGCGAAGGAAACCAAAGAGTTTTTTAAGGGAAAGAATTGGAATGTTATGCAATGGCCAAGTCAATCACCTGACCTGAATCCGATTGAGCATGCATTTCACTTGCTGAAGACAAAACTGAAGGGAAAATGCCCCAAGAACAAGCAGGAACTGAAGACAGTTGCAGTAGAGGCCTGGCAGAGCATCACCAGGGATGAAACCCAGTGTCTGGTGATGTCTATGCTTTCCAGACTTCAGGCTGTAATTGACTGCAAAGGATTTGCAACCAAGTATTAAAAAGTGAAAGTTTGATGGATGATTGTTAATCTGTCCCATTACTTTTGGTCCCTTAAAAAGTGGGAGGCACATATATAAACTGTTGTAATTCCTACACCGTTCACCTCATTTGGATGTAAATACCCTCACATTAAAGCTGAAAGTCTGCAGTTAAAGCAATTCTTGTTCATTTAATTTCAAATCCATTGTGGTGGTGTATAGAGCCAAAAAATATTAGAATTGTGTTGATGTCCCAATATTTATGGACCTGACTGTATATATATATATTCTGAAAGCAACACCTTGTTACTATCAGAATAAACATATCTGTGCTGTGGCTGAATGGCGTTCCTGCAAAGCAAACAATGGTTAACAAAAAACACAGTAAGAACCGAACATTAACTTAATAAAAAGACAACAATTTTTGTGATTTTTTTTTTTCAAATTGTCTTTTGAAGATGTCCTCTTACCATGTTCTGTTTGTAAGTATGTGCTTACAGGGATAAAAAGGGGAAGGACAGCTGCATCATGTAGTCCTGCTGGAGCATGTGGTCTGCCTATTGGGGGCACCCTTTCTTGATTTAACTGCAAATGATTCCACCTGAAAAGAGAGTCACGGAGCCAAAGGGGGACCCTAAGCGCAGGGACGGCATGACAGTGCTGGACTGCACATCTGCCTGTCTCTGTAGGGTACAGTTCTCCTTTTAGAGAAGGGGAGGGGCTGTATGGAAAAGTGTAGGAGATGAGGGAAGGGGAAGTGACGTCAGTCGAAGAGCGGTGGAGGACGAGATTAGCAGCACACCTCACCGCTCTTCACCTTCCCCTTCCTCTCATTCAGCATGGCGGCGATGGAGGGCTTTATTGAACAGCTCAGAGCGGCGGTTGCCGCTAACGGCGCGGACTGGTTCCAGCAGCAGCTGCGGGCGATCGCTGACGGCGGGGCGACGGTGAGCGGGGGGGGCCGCCAACTCCTCGGGTGCGGTGGTCACGGCCGCCAGAGAGATACAGCCCTGAGGCTGGCTTGGGCTCATCCAGATCAGAGCAGCGTGGGACAACAGCAGGAGAGGCCCAGACACCCAGCATGCAGGGTAGGCAGAGGGATGGACGAGGAGAGGCCCGGGGGAGTTGGAGGAAGGTCGGAGGGACTGGGGGAAGGGTACCCAGCAATGCACGCGGCTCTTCCCCCCCAGCAAGGTGCAGATGCTTACAACCCCCTGAGGGGTCAGCAGGAGGAGGACGGAGGGCTCGGGACACACGCGAACGCACCGCGGCAAGTGGTGGAGGGGCACAGGCGACGGAGACGACCAGTAGTCCGCTGCAGGGCGACAGTGGTCAGCCAGAGACGCCAGGGCCAGCGTGAGGGGAGGTAATGGACGGTCAGCACGCACCCCGCGAAACAGTAGGCGTAGGAGTCCGTCACCAGGGGCATCCAGCGGGCCTAGCGGTAATCAAGGGAGGAGTGGTCGAGCTCAGCACCGCAGGCCCTCGGCAACCACTGCGACTGCAGCTGGGGTGCAACAAGACGATCAGGGACATCAGGCATCGCTGGTTCCAGGAGTGGCGGCTGTTGGGCCCAGTCCAGGGCAGCCCGGTGAGTGCGATTCTTCTAACCCTGTTACTATTCTTTTGCATAATCTATTGGGGCGGAATGTGCAAGGGGGATGTTCACGGTCGGGGGGTATAGTCAGGCCAGGGGGGGCAGAGAACATATCGACTCCACCGCCAGCATCGGCGCCCCAAACAGGGAATGAAGACAACTGAGAAAAAAGCCGATTCGGTTAGATTAGCTGATGCGGCAAGGAGCGAGGTATATGTTTGCTTTGAAGGCCCGTTGGGGGCTCATTTAAAAGCGGAGATAAAGGAAAAAATATGGAAGGGCGAATACGTGGAAATTTTCACGTTGCTGCCGTTAGAGAAATTTAATCTTGATAGGTTAAAACCAGTGGAAGGAAAGAAGGAGGATGAGGAGAAGCGTAGGTATCGCTTGATCCCGCGAACTTTCTCCAATTGGCTACAAGCGTTCGCCATTTTGGCGAGCGTGGTAGGCGAGAAAGCGCCAGAAAATTGTTCTGCGCTGTTCGTGTACCTAGAGGCCATTAGTGAGGCCCATAGAACGTACGGGGGCATGGCGTGGTTACGCTATGATGAGCAATTTCGTCAGAGGATGGCTGTGAGACCGAATCTACGCTGGGATCACAAGGACATCAGCTTGTGGATGAGGTTGATGACGGCAGCGAGGGCCCCTAGTCAGTTTTTTCAGGCAGGGGTCGGAGGTTCAGCAGCCCCAGGACAACTGACCGAGAAAAAATGGGGATATTGCTGGCAATTCAATGAAGGAACCTGCAGATTTGGATCCAACTGTCGTTTCAAGCACTTGTGTTCCGGCTGCTCGGGATCCCATGCATTGGCAAAATGTTTTAAAAAAGGAAAAGGATGCTCCGCTACTTCAGGTAAGAGGGAGGACTCCGGTACGGGAGGAAAGGATGCGGCCTTTCCTCAATAGATACCCAGATCGGGCAGCGGCCGCCACGCTGGAGGCAGGTTTTAGGGATGGTTTTCACATTCCTTGTGCCTTTGCGGAGGTGCCGCCTGAGGCCAAGAATTTGCGGTCGGCCTTGCTGCATGCAGCGGTGGTCACTGAAAAATTGGAAAAAGAGGTTTCATTGGGTCGCATGGCGGGTCCTTCTCGGGAAAGACCACTACAAGGGTTGGTGGTCTCCCCTTTGGGTTTGGTACCAAAAAGAGAGCCAAACAAGTTTAGACTCATACACCACCTCTCTTTCCCGAAGGGAGGGTCAGTGAACGATGCTATAGCGCCAGAAGAGTGTGCGGTTACGTATACATCTTTTGACGCAACGGTCGCATGGGTTAGGAGATATGGGCAGGGGTCTTTAATGGCCAAGTCCGATATCGAATCGGCTTTTCGGCTTTTGCCAGTTCATCCCGACAGTTTCAGATGGCTAGGCTGTAAATGGGAAGGGGCCTACTATGTAGACCGATGTCTTCCAATGGGATGCTCTATATCCTGTGCCCTTTTCGAAACGTTCAGTTCGTTCTTGGAATGGGCAGTTCGGGATGTGGCAGGTATCAATTCAGTCATCCATTATTTGGACGACTTCTTATGTGTTGGTCCAGCGGGTTCCAACATATGTGCAGTGCTTTTGGGGACATTGCAGTATTTAGCCTAAAGATTTGGGGTGCCACTAGCCCCGGAAAAAACGGAGGGTCCAGCGGCAACTATCACATTTCTCGGCATAGAGATAGACTCAATGAGGATGGAATGCAGGATCCCGCAGGACAAACTGTTGAAGTTGAAAGAGGAGGTTCGCGGGACTATTGGAGTTAGGAAATTGCAGCTTCGCCAACTCCAATCTCTGCTGGGTAAGTTAAATTTCGCTTGCCGAATCATCCCTATGGGCCGAATTTTCTGCAGGCGGCTGTCAGCCGCCACTGCAGGGATCCGGGCACCGACACATTTCGTGAGTCTGAATAGAGAGCACAGGGAGGATTTACGGGTGTGGCAGGTATTCTTGGAGTCTTTCAATGGAAGGGCTGTATGGATGTCTGGGCCGATCAGCAACTGTGACTTGGAATTATTCACGGATGCGGCCGGTTCAACTGGGTTTGGTGCTTTCTGTAAGGGTCACTGGTGTGCTGCCAGGTGGCCAGCGGCTTGGCGGGAGGCTGGGTTCTTAAAGAACCTGGTACTTTTGGAGTTGTTCCCCATTGTCGTGGCTATGGAGCTGTGGGGCGAGTCATTTAAAAACCTTAAGGTCCGCTTCAATTGCGACAATATGGGGGTGGTGCAAGTGGTTAATCGGCTGACCGCGGCATCAGTGCCGGTGGTCAGGCTTTTGCGCCATCTAGTACTTCGTTGTTCACAATTGAATGCGTTCATTTATGCTGTGCATCTACCAGGGACCGAGAACACCTTGGCTGACGCTTTGTCTCGTTTTCAGTGGGACAGGTTCCGGAGGTTGGCACCAGAGGCAGATCATCAGGGGGTCGCCTGTCCCAGCTGGATATGGAACATTGCTTTGGAACAGCAACTAAATGGATTCAGCGATCCGTGAGTATGGCTATATGGAATGCCTACTCTAAGGTATGGAAGGAGTGGTTCGCCTTTCTGAATGACTTGGGCATGGGATCTGATGATCTGGAAGTGGACAAGGCAGTGCTGTACTTTATCATTAGGGACTTTGAAAACGGTATCTCGGCAGCTGCCATCAATCGTGAATTGGCAGGTTTGGCCTTCCTTTTTAAATGGCAAGGGAGTCGGGACCATACTAAGGAATTTTAGTTACGACAAGCAGTCAAGGGATATAGAAAAGCGTACAAACAGAGGGACGGGAGGCGCCCCGTCTCATTTGAAATGCTTAAGCAGTTGATGCTTAGTTTGGAAAGGGTCAGCAGATCCGAGTACGAATGTGCACTATTCATAGCAGCGTTCGCGCTGGCCTTTTTTGGGGCGCTGAGGATAAGCGAGCTGGTGAGCCCTTCAAAGACGGTTCCGGGCGGGCTTTTCAACGGGGAGTTTGAAGTATGGGTGGATAGGGTCCGTATATGGATTAATAGGTCCAAAACGGATCAAGCTGGGAGAGGCAGGTATCTGGAGTTTGGGAAGATTGCGGAGCATAGCATATGCCCGGTTAGGATTGTGGGAGCTTTCATGGAGGTCAGGCCTGTGTTTACTGGCCCCTTTTTGATACATGAGGATGGTTCGTGTCTTTCCAAATACCAGTTTGTAACGGTTTTTAAAAAATGTGTGGTTAGGGTGAGATGTGACCCTTTACAGTTCTCCTTGCATTCTTTCAGGATTGGGGCGGCCACGGAGGCCGCCAGGGCGGGTTTGAGTCAGGAGGTAATTAGACGTATTGGCAGATGGGATTCGGATAGATACAAACTGTATGTCCGCCCTCATATGGTTCAAATGTAATGTTAGTTTGGTGATGTTTACGAGGTGGAGTTGGGATATTAAGTGTTTATGAGGTTGTATTATTTATTTCGTTAACAGGTCAAGATGTATGTCTGGTTTGGATACTCGGTCACTCCTATGTGTTTTGGGGGGCCAAGAGAGTGGACGTTCGGCCGAACGGCAGACAGCTTCGTATTCCCAGACAAGAGGCCCTCATAAGGTGGATTGGGGTCCCGGGGATGCAGTGGAATAGGGTGCTGGGGGAAGTGCATAGATTCTCCCGCCTGGACAGGGCCCCTGACGTATTGGTATTGCATGTTGGTGGAAATGACATTGGAGCCAGATCCATGAGGGACCTTATCAGAGACATCAAGTGTGATTTTTTGCGTTTAAAAGCTGCTTATCCCAAGATGGTCTTAGTGTGGTCTGATATGGTAGGGAGGTTATCTTGGCGCTGGGCGTTGTCGGATAAAAAAGTGGACAGGGCTAGTATAAAAGTAAATAAAGAAGTGAGCCGGTTTTTTATAAGGAATGGGGGTTTAGCCATTCGTCATAGGGAGTTGGAGGTTGACACATGGCGTTATTTGCGCAGCGATGGTGTACATCTTAATGAGGTGGGGACGGACTTATGGTCATTAGGCTTACAGGAAGGAATACATAGAGGGCTTAGTGTGTGGAGGTGCTCGCAAGGGTAAGGGGTTACCCCTTTTGTGCTGTGGCAGTTGTTGTTGTCCTTTAATAGGATAAGTTATGTTACAAGTTGTAACATGTGTTACCCATCCAAGGATGGGGGGTTGTTTGATGGTACCCATCCACATGATGGGGGGTTTTGCTGGTACCCATACATGGAAGGATAGGGATTGAAGTTGGTACCTTCAGGCCTTAAAGGTTAACCTGCAGGAGTTAAAATGCTAGGTCACTGGGGGTGGGTATGTTGTGATAATGCCGTGTCAGGGGTTTCCGACTGGCAGGTTTTAAATTAAGGAGGTTGCACCAGTGACCAGGGTCATAGTTATCGTTCTTACAGAGAAAGTTACCCTCACAAGTTATTTAAGAAAGTACAGTTATTTATAATATTTATGTTAATTTATACGCTTGAATAAAAGGCCGCAAGGCCATTTTACTCCAAAAACTAGTCTGAGTCATCCATGATGTTTTTGGAGGGAGGGTATGTGCGGGTAGGATGGTATTAGGTATATGGGCTTAAGTCCTACAGTGTCATGCACTTATGCTCAATGAACTCTGCTTTCATGTGAAGGTATCAGATGGGCAGCCTGAGAAGGTAGTGTAGGAATGTGCATAGAAGAAGTGTGAGAAACTGGGTTAAATTCACTTGTTCTTGCAACAAGCTTTCAGTAAAGTTCAGTTTAACTGTTTAATTCCTGTTCCGAAATTACTGCAATGGTGTGCATTGTGGCATATGGTGTATGACAAAGAACAGGGCTGTCACATACACACAAGTTAAAGAGGAGGACATGTTGTTACTAAACGCACTAAATACAAGGGAATGATATGGCAGCATATAGCGAGGGGTCGGTTTGCGCTTCCTTGCCTGGTGGTCAGTGCCCCAACAACCAGGACCAAATCCGCATGGCGGAGATCCTAGGGACCTAGCCACAGGTACAGGAAGAGGTAATAAAGTTAGATGTGCACACAAGAGGTTCATGCTGTTACTTGGCGAAGCCTGTTTTCACTGTGAGTGAGATGATAGGAAGTGGACTGGAGATATGGGACACAAGCACAAGGTGTACAGTACCAGGGACAGAGTGTTCACGGAGGCTTTGAGCTATGATCCAGCAACACTGAGGGTACAGCTCACGTCTCAGTCTAGGTTCACATCTATGTGGTTGCGGTTGATGCCTTTTTCAGGCACATTTTGCGATGCGTTTTGTGTTTTTAAACCCGCGTTTTTAATGCATTTTGTGTGTTTTTTTAATGTTCCTTTAAAAACTCTGTATATAGCTGGTTGCTAATGAGCGGGCTGGGAAGCTGGCCACCACGTCCTTAACAACCAATGAGTCATCAGCTGTCTGCGGGTCTGGTATGCATTTGGAGGGGACCCCCACACCCAAATAATTTTAAAACAAAATGGCGTGGGGTCCCCCCACAAATCTATATCAGACCCTCATCTGAGCATGCAGCCCGGCAGGTCAGGAAAGGGAGGAGATGAGCGAGCACCCCCCCCTGCCTGAACCATACCAGGCCGCATGCCCTCAACATAAGGGGGGTGTTTTGGGGCAGGGGGGCTCTGCCACAGCTGAAGAACAGCTGATGAATCATCAGGTGTTAAGGATGTGGTGGCCGGCTTCTCGGCCTGCTCTTTAGCAACTAGCTGTATACAATGTTTCTAACCACTTCCCGCCCAACGACGTTAAATTTTGAGTGGGGATATCTGAATGATGCCTGCAGCTACAGGCATCATTCAGATATCTTCTTTTAGAGTCAGCGATTTCCTGCACCGTAAAAACAATCATAGTGGCTTTTCAGCCACTTGATTGTTCTTACAGGCAGCGGGAGTGGATGTCCCCCCCTCCCGCTGCCCTCCGTTACTTCTTCCGGCTCACCCGTACGATCGGCGAGAGGGAGAAGGAATCTGTCCATGCCGGAAGTTTATCATAGAGAATCCAGAGGGCCAGATTGCCCGCGAATGTCTCTACGATCTTTCGGAGGCTGGGCGTGATGTTATGATGTATTTGAAAAAATGCCGCCACCTCGGCTGGGAAGCCAGGATTGTTTTTTTCTCAGGCTTCCCAGCCTAGAGGCGAGATCTGGGGACTTTTTGACCCCGGATCTCACTGTAACGAGGACCTGTCACGCACTATTCCTATTACAAGGGATGTTTACATTTCCTGTAATAGGAATAAAAGTGATAAAAAAAAAAAGTAAAGAGAAACTGACTGGAAACTGACTGCATGGTGTGAACTAGAGCCATTGGAATACATGGAAAACACTGTGCATCCATTTTTTGTGCGGAGAAAAAGCGCCTGAACGGAACTGCGCCTGGTGTGAGCTAGCACTTAAACCCGAACACATATGAATTAAACAGGTTCTGGGGCTAATTTAATGTAGATAAGGCACCAAGTGAGTTTGATTACCACCTTAATCAGCCAGAGAATCTGTGTAATTAACCTTTGTAATTAAAATGTGTTCTGTTTTAAAGGTTTTTAAAGTGGCAACCCTAACACAGCCCAGCTTGGTCCCAGGCATTAATGAACGCATACCCCGAAGGGAAAGGAGACCCAGCGTGACAGGCGACTAATCCCCACCCACATGTTCTTCAAAACACAGCAACAATTCAACCAAGAGTGGACAAAAGAGGCATTTGCTCCCCCCCCCCCATTCCCTGGCTCATGGTGAATTTACTTGTCTACTGCATATTCCGAAATGAAAGTCAACAGCTGATTGGTTGCTAAGGCAACACAGATACTTTTCCTTGCTCTGGTATTTAGAAGTAAAGTCTATTTTGTCTGAGTAATTGGATGAGACAGACAAAAATTAAAGTGTTAAAGTGGCTGCAGCATAGGGTTGCCGCTTTTTCTTCAAGCCAAACCCAAACACTTTAGCGGCACACAGCAAAATTCTTTTTTTTTAGTATACACTATAGGATTGTAGCAGACCTGGGACACCTTTGGGCACTTCAAAGAGAATGGTAACGTGGTGTGCTTAGTGCCCCCTCACCCTCCTATCAGCGCCTGTTCCGAGACACATTCCTGTCTGAATATTCTGTCCGGGACACGTGATTCAAAACCCGAACTGTCCGGGTGAGTCCCGGACAGGTGGCAACCATACTGCATCAATGTCTGTTTCTCCACTGACAAAGAGAAAGCAGGCCACTTTGGTTTTTAAATGAACCAAATGACACGTCGCGTCAGAGACCAGTCAAGCATCCAGTTTCTTCCCTATCTACTTGAACATAAAAAAGCTGCTCTCCTCATACAGCCTCTGTAAATGGAATGATACATGCAGACGCTTAACATAAGAAAACATTTCATTATAAAACAGTGTACTAAGATGCAATATGATATAACTAATATATAATCAAAGCTTTGTATATTCTTTGTGGAAAGGTCATCTGTCTAAATGCTTAGCGGGTGAAATGTTTTATATGCCATGTTTTATAATGGTTGTGCAATTCTGAGAAGGTCAGAATGAAGACATTCTAAGTCATCCGCATGGAAAATACACATCTCACATGTCATAACAAGATGTGCGCACAGTGGAGCAGGCGCTCCGGTTACAGCCTGCTGTAAAGTACACAGCTAATCACATCATTTATTCCTTAATGTTCCTCTACGGAACATTTTGCTGAGGTATATCAAATCAAACCAGACGCCATGAAAATATTTAACTATAGGACAACGCCAGTGGCATTATACTTACTGAGCTATAACTTTATGATTATCCGTCATCTCCAGCTTTGCTTATATCACGGGTATATACCAGGGGATTCTTATGATTCCAGGAAACACAAAACTATGGTTACGAGAAAAGTTCACAATGACCTAGATTTCTGCATGACTGCCCCCCAAAATGTGATCCGATCTCTAGCTGAGCCAGAACCGTATGAAAATAATAACTTATTGAACAACAATTTATATTGTTATATCTTAACTTACCACTTCAGCCCCAAAAGGTTTCCCCCCCTTAATGACCAGGCAATTTTTTTCGATACGGCACTGCGTTACTTTAACTGACATTTGCGCGGTCGTGCAAAGCTGTACACAAATAAAATTGATATCCTTTTTTCCCATAAATAGAGCTTTCGTTTGGGGGTTTTTGATCACCTCTGCGTATTAAAAAGACCGACAATTTTGAAAAAAAAAACACAATATTTTTTACTCTGCTATAAAACACATCCATCAAAAAAATGTAAAAAATGAAATTTCTTCATCAATTTAGGCCAATATGTATTCTGCTACATATTTTTGGTGAAAAAAAAAAATCCAATAAGCGTATATTGATTGGTTTGAGCATCCCATATTTATAGGATATTTTTATGGAATTCTTTTTTTTTTTTTTTTTTTTTTTTACTAGTAATGGCGGCGATCAGTGCCTTATAGTGGGACTGCGACATTGCGGCAGACAAATCAGACACTAAGGGCTAGTTTACACTTGCTTTAAAACATGACTTCGGACACGCTTTGTTAAAGCTCTCTGAGCGCCAGTCAAAGCTCCTGTCACTAAATAAAATAGTTAGCTTACAGTCCTGTTTACACCTTGCTTTTGCTTGGTGCTTCGGTGGGGCTTCGATGAGGGTTTGGTAGAGCTTCAATGGGGCTTCGATGAGCCTTTGGTGGGGCTTCGATGAGGCTTTGGTGAGGCTTCGTGGGGCTTCGATGAGGCTTCAGTGAGACTTCAGTGGGGCTTCAAGCGAGCTTTGCCATAGACCTCTGTGGGGGCTTTTTAAGTCTATTTAAGCACAACTAAAGCGACATGGGGTATAATTTTCAAGGTGAAGCCAAAGCAAAGCAAAGAAAAAGCAAGATGTAAACAGGACTGTAAGCTAACCATTTTATTTAGTGACAGGGGCTTTGACTGGCGTGTCCAAAGCCTTGTTTTTGAAGCAAGTGTAAACTAGCCATTAATGTGTGTTGAAGCCGAAGCAAGTGTAAATGAGCCCTAAGTGATCAGTGATAAAAAATATGGACTGTCACTGTACATATGACACTGGCAAGGAAGGGGTTAACATCAGGGGCGATCAAAGGGTTGAATGTGTTCCTAGGGAGTGCGTGCTAACTGTGTGTGTGTGTGTGTGTGTGGGGGGGGGTGTTTTAACTGTGGGAAGACAAAGATCTGTGTTCCTGCATAGCAGGAACACAGGATCTCTGTTTTCCCTTCTAACAGAACGGCGATCTGCCTTGTTTACATAGGCAGACCACCATTCTGCCTCTGTCAGGAACGATCGGTGGGGCTCGGCAGACATCAGGTACGCTGGACGCTCTCATTGGCTCCTGCTGTGTCCAATCACAGCAGAGGCGCTGTCGCTCCACAGTAAATGTATGTGGAGCGGTTGGCAACAGGTTAATCAAAAGCATTTAAAAGAGGTGTATGTTTTTTTTTTTTTTTTAATCATACTTACCTAGGTGGATGCTGCATCTATCCCCCGGCGCCTCTATAACTGAGAGCTGACGGATCGAACACTGCCGATCCCTCAGTTCTCACAGCTCCGTAAGTAGAGAGCTGGTGGCTGTCAGTCATCAGCTCTCTGCTCTGCCCCCTTCGCACTCACTGGAGCGCTGGGCTGTGGAGGGGGCGGGAGTGGCCGGCTCAGGCTCTCAATGGCTCGCTGAGAGGCATAGCCGAGTGCCAGCCCAGGCATGCCAGCAGGCAGATTCCAACTCCATTGTTGTGATCTTGCCCAAGCCTGGACCGGCTCTGTGATGTCAGCCGACAGCAGTGTCTACTGAAAATGGGTCACAGAAGTGCAGAATGATCTGTATTCCTATGATCCACAGGAGAAGTATAGCCAAAGCTCATTTAAACCCATGCTAGACAAATTGCCTGTAAACAAGGAAAATTGTTTAGTGCTGGCTAGTCCCCTAAAAAATGAGTGTCCTGCATAAATCAAGAGAAGCCCAGTGTGCAGTACTGAAGTAGCTGAAAAAAAAAATTAAATTGCGGCAAAAGGTGCAATGCGCGGTTGGGTGCCATCAGGGCTTTTTTTCTCAGAAAATAGGTGCAGAAACTTTCCCCTTCTGAGTCACTTTTCGTTTCTGCTCCCTACCCACCTCTGAACACCGTCCTTTGGTTCCACCTCCTACCCACCTCCCAGTACCGCCCCTTCTAGAGAAAACAGAACCAAGTATCATTTTGTGCTACTAAGTAATTTGCACAGAATTTGTTAATGATAACAAGAAAGACAGTAAAATAGATCCCCTGCAGTAAGCAACAATAGACACCACCCCAGCAACAATAGACCCTCCTCAGCAGTGATAGACCTCATCCCAACAACAATAGATCCCCCATAGAACAATAGACTTCCTCCCAGCAACTATGGACCCCCTGCAACAAAATACCACCCCAGCAACAATAGACCCCCAGCAGTAAGTAACAGATCTCCCAGCAGCCAGCATCAATAGACCCTCAGGAGCCAGCAACAATAGACCTCTCCCTTAACAGTAGATCCCTCCCAGCAACACTTGAACCCCCCGACCCAGCAACATAAGAACTTCCACTAGCAGCAATAAAAATACCCAGCCACAATAGACCTCCACCCAAAAATAGATCCACACCAGCAACAATAGATCCCCCAGCAGCAAGCATCAATAGACACTCAAGCACACCCCAGCACTCCTTACCATTATATACATTCATTGCTGGAGGTGCTGGAACTGTGTTCCTCCTCATTTCCACAGAAAAAAAGCCCCGGGTGCCATTCATACTTAATGACACCCCAAATGCAATGCAAGTTTGCCGCAGTTGTCACGTGATAGAACACAAGAAAATCATGGCATAACACTCGTGAAAAAATACGCCTGGCTCAGGGCCAACATTTGGTCCTTGGCCTTCTTTGGCATAACAAATGCACATAGGGCAGCCCATTCAAATGAATGAGCTGCCTTATGCATGACACACAGAAATCGGGAACACGCAAAATGTGAACAGAGGCTTAAGCATTTTTAGGAGCTGCTTTAATCACTTAATGAGTATGCACATGCTTTGTGCATCAATAGAAACACAGCCCCATAGCTTAGGATGGTAAGGCACTCCTTCCTCTTTCTCCTTCCCTACCCTTCTCCAAGCTAGCAGAGTGACTGGAGACTGCACTGCCTACTATTAAAGTAGAACTATAGGTAAAACTTTTTTTTTCCTTTTGGATAGAGTAAGGGAAATTTCCCTTTACTTCCCGTCCCATAGTCAAAACAGGAAGTGAGAGGAAATCCCTGCAAATTAAGGGAACCCATTTGGATTCCATTTGCACAACCCCAGGTTATCAAAACTAGTGTCCCCATTGGAAGAGTTCCCCTCCTGTTCTGGGGCCAACACAAAATGTGGGATTTTCTTTTACTTTCACTTTTGATGATAATAGTAAACAGGACAAATAGAAAGGGTACATCTTCCTAATGAAGGCAGCAATAAAAACCTAATAGGTGTTCTAATCCCTCTCCACTCCTTCACTGCTGAGAAACACAGGCTCATTTATGACCAACTAATAACCAATACCTTGCCCCTCCAAAAACACACAGAAGCTGATTAAGTTGGAAATAGGGCAAGGCCACAGCTTTATTGAACATTTCAAAAGTACAACTTTCCAAATGTACCAAACAACAATGCCAGCCACAGTATACCATGTGCACCCATAAAGCATAAACTCACATAGTCTAAGGCTGCATTCACACCTGAGCATTTTTGGTGGTGGTGGTGCCACTACACTGTAAGCCCTCACAGTTACTCTTGTTGGGTGCAGGAACGGGCCCTGCATTGAAATATTATATCAAAAATTGTAATTACATGCCCCTGTTAAACAGGGGCAGAAAAATTGGGCCTTGAGTGGTGTTGGCGCCACAACACTGCAACCCCTCACAGATACACAGAAAGGACCAACTGTTCTCAGAGCGCAGGGCACCGCCCCAAAGAAAGAGGTGACAGTGCCCTGCGCTCCAGTGACACAGACGCACAATACATGGCCTGCTAACAAAGAACAGAACCACAACAATGGTTGTGCGCTCTGAGGACAGTCTGATCGCAACATGCATGCGCGGTGACCTTTCACCGTCCGTGCATGCGAGATACACATGGGACTACCGCGCATGTGTGGGCGTCTCAGTGTGCATAAAGATCCCGCGGCGGCTGGTTCTCTACAGGGCTGTGACAGATCTGACATCATATTTGTGAATGATCGATTGATAGGAGGTAAGATGGTGTTCCTCATTATGATATCCTCGGGCCTTTTGATCTAGTTTTGGTGATTTATAATCTAATAGCATTTTCTTCTCCATTCCCCCCATTTGGTCCAGCACAGGCATTCCTCCTGAGCAGAGGGGCTTATTGAAATTTTCCCTGTTACTTTTGTGGGACCTGTTCTTTGGGAATACCCTTGGTTATTACCATATTTATCGGCGTATAACACGCACCCCAATTTAAGAGGAAAGTTTTAGGAAAAATAAATAAATAAATAAAATAAACCACTTTGAAGCAAAATAATGGTCAGTGAGTATCAATGCAGCCTGATTAGTGCCCATCAGCAGCTTCAGTGCAGCCTGATCTATGCCCATCTGCAGTCTAATCAGTGTCCATCTGCAGCCTTGCTCCTCACTGCAGCCTGATTAGTGCCCACCTGCAGCATTGCTCCTCACTGCCGCTTGATCTGTGTCCATCTGCAGCCTTGCCGAGATATAGGCTGCCACGGAGGGGAAGGAGGGGATGAGCGCTGCCGAAATAGACCCGGATCTCCTGTGTACTTGGCTCGGCGACACGCCCAGTCCCGCCCCTTAGCCCGGATCCTATGATGGACATAACGCTGGTCCAATGCCGGAACGTCAATGCTAGGAGATGTCCAGGGGGCACACTAATGAACACCCATTTGGAATAATTAGGAGATATATGGGCTATCACTGTGTTATTTTTGTCCACCTAGATTACACCAGCTCTGATGTCACGTATGTGATCACCACTTGGACCTTCGTTAAGATATCCTTTGCCTATGAGGTGTCTAGCATTCAAGACCTATCCATCCAGTCTCTGTCCATTTTTTTGGGGGGGGCCCTTTGGGTCTCCTCATTTTTTTACACTTCATATAATTAATTGATATCATTGGTATGTACTTGATATTTCCATCAATATTTGCCTGCAGTTTTTTGTTTTCAGCCTGTGTTTACTGTCTTTTTAATTATATATACAGTATGTTTTTTCAATAGACATTTGTGCTCTGTTTGTAAATAACCCCTGAAGAAAGGCATCTAACCAGAAACGTCGGGTTCCTCAGAGATGTAATTAAAGTCTGTTTATGTATCAATTGTTTACTTCATAATTCTATGTCCTCTGTGACAATTTTAATTATGTAAAAATTTATACAATAAATATATATTTTTTTGACACCATTGGTGTATTGGTCCCATTTCCTAAGGGTTTTTTTCTTTTTCTATTCCAAACCGGGATTTGGTGACCAATGAACGCTGTATTCTTCTGATACTTTTTCCCCACCATGTGAGGAGCGTTAGGGGTGGCATAAAAGGGATCCAAAACCCCCGATTAAATCCCGACTGTAAGATCCAAGCCTCCCCACAGGGGGGGTACCGGTCTAGCCAGTGCAGCATCCTTGAGACGTTCACTGGCATCCTCTGTCTTCGGAGGGTTGAACGTGGAACCTGGTTCGGCAGGTGGTATATCCCTCATTCAGAAAGAGTCGACGAGCAATGGATAGGCACAGAAACCCCGCAGCCAGTTCCTAAAATATATAAATATATATAAGGAATCTGCTTTGATTTTTCACCCTAAATATTAACATCAATATGTTTTTATTTGTCAACTGCCTGTGTATCAAAAAGCACCAGCGTCAGCACATCAGTAAACTCACGGTGCCATTTTTAAAATGTATTTATTTAAGCCCCTGTGCTAAGTACAAATCGAGGGGGAAAAATTGCTGATAGAGGGCCACCCAGGTGTGAACAAGACCCAGTGGATGGGGTGGGTGCCACAACTGCAATCGTGGCAAAATAGTAATGTGCTACACTGTTGCCCAAAAGAAGTTCCTGCTTCTTTTTTGAGTGACAAGCTTTGCTAGTTGCAATTTTGCCACGATTGCAGCATGATTTATCACCCTCCAATTGCAGCAAAATTGCATGGCGATTGGGGTGCCATTAACAAGTAATGCCATTACAATGGTGTCCCGCGTTTTGCCGCAATTCTGGAATCGTGGGCAGAATTGCGGCAATTTCGCCTGCAATTCCAAATGCCTAGGGGTGAATGGAGCCTAAAGAAGAATGGTTTACACAAGCCCACAGCCCAAAACACTACTGCTCACACAGAGTTTTGGCAGGGGGTGGTGTGATGTGCATTTGATTGCCTCACACAGCTCCCTTTTTTTAAATTAACTTTATTTAAAGTGTACAAAATGACATTTTCGTGTGCTGTGCTTGCTGTGTGGGCTCTGGAACACAGTGTTCTGGTCTGAACTTGAAATACAGAAAACGCAGGTAATTGTACATAGTGTGAATGGGCCCTAAATATACCGCTTTGCTGCACATTTGAAGCTTGCGTATTTAGTTGTTTCACAGTCTTCTGGGGAGATGAGACTATTACTCTTTAGCAGGAATGCAAAAAGTAAAAAGATAAACGTCCAACTCCTAAACCTAATCCTAAGTATGAAATATAGAGGGAATGACGTTGTGCTTTGGGGCTGATTTGCTGCCTCAGGGACAGTAAAGACTGATCTTAAAAAGAGAACATTACGTTCAAAACAGTAATCTGAAGTTCTGCAGGAGAATGTCAGGAGAGCAGTCTGTCACCTGAAGCTTTATAGAAGCTGAATGATGCAGAAATGCAATTACCTAAAACACGGGAGTAAATTGGGAACAGAATGGCTTGCTAAAATAGACCTAAAATAGGTTGTAACAGTTACGAGTTGCACATACTTTTTTCTAGACTAGACTAGACTTGAATGTAAATGGTAAATGTGTTCTTACATTAAAATGTATCTGAACCCAAGAACAAATATGGAATATACACTCACCAGCCACTTTATTAGGTACACCTCTTCAATTGCTTGGTAATACAAATTGCTAATCGGCCAATCACATGGCAGCAACTCAATGGGGGTTATTTACTAAAGGAAAATCCACTTTGCACTGCAAGTGCACTTGAAAGTAAAGTCAGTGTAGATCCGAGGGAGACATGCAAGGAACATAAAAAACAGCATTTTAGCTTGCACATGATTGGATGATAAAATCCGCAGAGCTTCCACTCATTTCAGATCTACCCCTTAGATTTAGGGCAACTGCACTTCCAAGTGTACTTTCAGTGCACTTTCAAGTGCACTTGCAGTGCAAAGTGGATTTGCCTTTCGTAAATAACCCCTAATGCATTTATGCATCTAGATGTGGTGAAGAAGACTTGCTGAAGTTCAAACTGAGCATCAGAATGGGGAAGAAAAGGGATTTGAGTGACTTTGAACGTGGCATGGTTGTTGGTACCAGAGGGGCTGGTGTGAGTATTTTAAAAACTGCTGATCTACATGAAAGCATGGATCCATCCTGCCTTATATCAACAGTTCAGTCTGGTGGTGTGGGTATTGGCGTGGGGGATATTTTCTTGGCACACTTTGGGCCCCTTAGTACCAATTGAGCATCGTTTAAACGCCACGACCTACCTGAGTATTGTTTCTGACCATGTCCATCCCTTTATTACTACAGTGTACCCATCTTCTGATGGATACTTCCAGCAGGATAATGCACCATGTCACAAAGATCAAATCATCTCACCACTGGTTTCTTCACCATGGCAATGAGGTCACTGTACTCCAATGGCCTCCACAGTCACCAGATCTCAATCCAATAGAGCACCTTTGAGATGTGGTGGAACAGGAGATTCGCATCATGGATGTGCACCCGACAAATCTGCAGTGACTGTGTGATGTTATCATGTCAATATGGACCAAAATCTCTGAGGAATGTTTCCAACACCTTGTTGAATCTATGCCATGAAGAATTAAGGCCGTTCTGAAGGCAAAAGGGGGGTACAACTCGGTACTAGCAAGGTGTACCTAATAAAGTGGTTTGTGAGTGTATATTACATCTTATTAGTCCTTAGATGTAGTTGGTGCATTTGTTTTCTTTATCAGGCTTTTTCCCCTTTATATTCACCTGGTGATCCTGCCAATAACAAATTTTACTGCCCTATGGTGGCCACGTTCATTAAATGTACTATTTCTGGAGTAGCAGCATGGTCACCCTAAGAAAGAAAGTACTGTATATTATGGTAAAGAAAAGCTTCCCTACTACTCTTCTCTATGGGATAAGGTAAGGCATTCTCTAGTCCACAGGAAGAGAATGGGAACCAATGCTAACCAATGAGAGCAAAGTAGAAGCAGAGTGTACACATAGTTATCAGTGTACTTGATTTCTGGCAGGATCAACGGGAATTTTTTACACTTAACAAACAGATATAACAAGACACTTACAACAGTATATTTAATTGATAGCTTTACTTACACTTAAGAAATTTCTTGTATTTCTAGACTCACTGAAAATAAAAGTCACTTTTTAAAAATAAGGATTCTTATCCCGGTGTGTGAGCTTTGTGAGTTGAGCCTGTGTTCTGTTTTTTTACAGCACAGTTTCTAAGTTTGTGATAAATTAAAATTAAATTAAAAGGCACTTTTTTTTTTTTAAATAACAAACATGTTATACTTACCTGCTCTGTGCAATGGTTTTGCACAGAGCAGCCCCGATCCTCCTCTTGTGTCCCCTGCCGGTGCTCCTGGCCCCTCCCTCCTACTGAGTCATCCCCATAGCAAGCAGCTTGAGTCATCCCCATAGGAGCACCCAAGCAGGCTCACTCCTCAGCCACTGCTTTGTGTGTCCATTCACAGACGAATTGCAGCTAGACCCTGCCCCCACTCTCTCATCATTGGCTCCCACTGCTGTCGCAGCCAATGCTGGATCGAGATTGGGCTCAGGTAAGTATTAGGGGGGGCTGCCGAGCACTAATCATCAGTGCCCTGATTACAGTAAAGCCCTCCCCAGTGCCACAAATCAGTGCCACCAATCTGTGCCCATCAGTGACACAAATCCTTGCCCATCAGTGATGCCAGTCAGTGCTGCCTTTCAGTGCCTGTTCATTCATTGCCTCCCATCAGTGCCTCCCATCAGTGCCCATCAGTGCTGCCCATCAGTGTCGCCTATCAGTGTCCACCAGTGCCACTCATCAGTGCCACCAATCATTGCCCATCGCATAGAGGGGGGAAGGTTGGGACTTTGAATGAGGTGTGCATGGTGGAACCAAACAGAATCATATGGGTATAAACAAGTCATTTTTATTAATAAACCAATAATTGGCATAACATAAAACAATATAGCATGCGTGGAAGCATAAAAAGTTCGATATGCATAGTAAAATTCTATGACACATAATAAATGAAATTCTATATAAAATCCCCCATGTAAAAGATGAACGATGTCACAAAATGGAATCTAAGACATGATAAAACCATCTAAAATTCTTAGTGTATGGTAGATGCATCAGAAATAGACTCAGTGCGTTTCGTGGACTTATATCCACTCATCAGGAGCAGAATGCATCAAAGTTCTGAAAAAAGGGAATATAGAAAACCAATGATCGAATGTGACTGCCAACATGGGGAAGATAAAAATAAATGGAAAAATAACAAGCAATGTTGAAAAATACTCACATATGGACTGATAAAAGGGACCGTATGATACCACATGCTAGGGAGCGGCCAGTTGAGTCTCGCCTGGGAGCTGAAGAAGGGGACCAACAGGAAAAACCGGGAGCAAGTACTTGGTTCCCCATGAAATATCCTAAGTGAAAGGTCATCGTATCGCGGTAGGGGAACTTCTATAATGTATAAAATAAATAAATTGTATATAACCATAACCATGTAAATCAGAAACAATTATATAGTACAGATGCTTGCAAGGGAAAAAGAATATCAAAATAGAAACAATGTGCACAGGAATGCTCACTGTGTGTTTACCTTAGTGAAACGTGGTGAAATGGAGGGCCAGGCTGGGAAAGCTCTGGTCTTAATATGCAAAAATGTTCCACCATAACAATTGGCTATCAAAGAATGGGGCCCGGAGCATGAGCCCAGCATGACCATCAGTACCCCTCCAGCATCCCGCTGGCATGGCACAATAGGAGAGACAGCCCGGCATGCTGCCAGAATGACTCCCCATGTGTCAATCAAGCAGGATTATATGCGTGCACAGTGGGACGCCCAAAGAGGTTGTCACATGCATGACGCAAAGGGCGTGGCGCCGATGCACGGTGGGAATGCCTGCCAAACCCCCCACATCCAACCGCTGTGGAGGGGAGGGGAGAGGAAGGGCGTCCAGCGCGCCTCGCAGCTCCTGGGCAGAAAAACATACGCCAATATTATATTATATATTTTATATATAATATTATATATATTATGTAAATAGCTTATTTGATCGTGGTCTGACCACTGAAGGTCAGCCATAGGTAATGAAAGGGACCGATCCACATAACGCACCTCCATCCCTGTTTTGTATGAAAAAGGGGGGGGGATATTGGGACTTTAAATGGGGCGTGAGGGAAGGTTCATGCCCCCATCCCTATCTGTATGCATAGAGGGGGGAAGGTTGGGACTTTGAATGAGGTGTGCATGGTGGAACCAAACAGAATCATATGGGTATAAACAAGTAATATTTATTAATAAACCAATAATTGGCATTACAGAAAACAATATAGCATGCATGGAAGAGTAAAAAGTTCAAAAGTAAAATTATATAACAATATGACACATAAATGCATAGTAAAATTATATAACAATATGACACATAAATGCATAGTAAAATTATATAACAATATGACACATAAATGCATAGAAAAAGTATATAACAATATGACACATTACAAATGAATCCCCCATGTAAAAGATGAACGATGTCACAAAATGGAATCTAAGACGTGATAAAACCATCTAAAATTCTTAGTGTATGGTAGATGCATCAAAAATAGACTCTACACATTTCGTGGACTTATGTCCACTCAACAGGAGCAGAATGCATCAAAGTTCTGAAAAAGGGAATATAGAAAACCAATGATCTAATGTGACTGCCAACATGGGGAAGATAAAAATAAATGTAAAAATAACAAGCCATATATTACCTGTCAAACACCTTCTGAAAAGTGATCACCTTGTAGCAGTACCCCCATAGGGACTGCTGGTAGTTGTGGTCTGTCTCTTACCCTGCACAGCCAGGCACACAAATTCCCAGTCATCCAACAGTCAAGAAATGGTCCCTGTACTTTTTATTTATTTAGGGGATTTAACTTGGATGGGGATAGGGTACTTATAGGATGCCCACTTGATTGCAGATAGGAATTAAGGACTGAAACTATATACACCACCAGTATATACACTCTTCTCCTCTTCTATCTCCAGCACAAAGTTTCTTGTAGAACTACAACTCCCAGGACCAGCTAGCACTGAATTGCAGGCGTGACACTGGATTAGCCAGGCCCAAAGCAAAAATGCCCTTTGCAGGCTGGGACTGTGGGTAGCACAGTATACACTACATTATAGTGTAGCAAAAATGGTAGTCCTCGTGCTAACTGTCCCATGTGACTACTGATCCCAGTACCACCTCTTCAGGCCCTGCCAGTCCTGGCTGCAGCTGCCTCTTTCCACTACCCGTGCCACCACAGTCCACCTTACTGGCTCTGCACCCATCCCAGACAGCTTGCACCCAGTCCTCTCAGGCATGCCTCCCAGTCCTCCTGACTGTGTGTCACTCATCAGCCCTCTTCCCTGCAACTTGCTGTTCCTCCTGGAGACTTGCCTGGCAGTGTTCTCCTGCTGTGTTCTCCTTGCTCCCATGCCTCCTGTCCAGGACACCTCTGTTGGTTGTAGGAAGGTCCTGTTCACGCCGAGCCCAGACACAAGGTCACCCCCCCACAGACTGGGGAGCTCCCTCAAAGGCCACGGCAGCCTAACACTTCATCTCCAGCTTCCACCAGAACAACTCCTCCCCAATTGGGCTGACCCTGGGTATTTGGAGAGGCCTGCCCCCTGCCAATTCAAGTTCAGGATTGGTCAGGGCCCTCAGCATACTCCAGGCAGCTCCACCTCACCTCTCCTCCTACCTTTCTAGTAGGTTACAGCACATTCTCTAAATAAGTTGGAGGTCTTAGTGATTCTGCCTGTGAGTCATCCAGCTCACCCTGGATTTCTGCCAACCCAGGTAACAAAACAAGCAAGCTTGGCTACCAGCCAAGCCTGCATACATTTGCCTACACTGACAAAAAGCCTTTCTTTCACACCTAGCATACTAGAGGATGCTACAACTTTTAGAGGGCAATGCTCGTGTAAAGGAGCCCTTAGAGACTACTAACAATATATTCATAGACATTTAGGTGCATTTAGTTTGCTGAAATACATCGCGAGTACTTGGGAAACATGATTTGATGTTTTTGTTAGTATGTATACATTACAGCTGAAAAACACACACCAATTATTATAGATGGCTCTGCAATTGTAGACATAGTATGCCAGTAACCAATTACAGCTTAGACGTACAGATTAAATATGAAGCTTGTGCTATCTGCTTATATTTCACAGCATTCTGTTGTGTAATTCCTTTGCAATTAGATGGACTAAGCATTTCTTTCTTTTCTTTTTTTTTTATTGTGAGCTACATACAGTTAGGTCCATATTTGGACACAGGCACAATTTTCATACTTTCGGCTCTATATGCCACCAAAATAAAACTAAAATGAAACAATCAAAATTATTTTGAAGTGCAGACTTTCAGCTTTAATTCAAGGGGTTCAACATAAACACCAAGTACAAATTTTAGGAACTGCAACCATTTTTATGCACAGCCCCCCCCCCCATTTTCAGGGGCTCAAATGTAATTGGACAAATGAATAAAATCATAAATAAAATAAAAATATTAATTTTGAATATTTTACTGCAAATCCTTTACTGGCAATGACTGCCTGAAATCTGGAACCCATGGACATTACCAACAACTAGGTTTCCTCCTTTCTGATGCTTTGCCAGGCTCTAACTGCAGCTGTCTTCAGTTGTTTGTGGGTCTTTCTGCCTTTAGTTTTGCCTTCAGCAAGTGAAATGCATGCTCAATTAGATTGAGATTAGGTGATTGAGTCGGCCATTGCAGAATATTCCACTTCTTTTCCTTCAAAAGCTCCTGGGTTGCTATTGCAGTGTGTGTTGGATCATTGTCCATCTGTACTGTGAAGCACCGTCCAATCAACTTTGCTACATTTGACTGAATCTGGGCTGACAGTATATCTCTAAACACTGCAGAATTCATCCGGCTGCTTCTGTCTTCTGTCACATCATCAATAAACACCAATGACCCAGTGCCACTGGAATCCATGCATGCCCATGCCATCACACTGCCTCCACCATGTTTTACAGACGTTGTGTGTGTCATGGTTATGCAATAGAGTTTTGTCTGTCAGCTTACCTGTCTCTATGTGTTCATCTCTAGAGACCAGCTGATTCTCACCTGACTGCTTTTATAATCTCTCCTCTAGCATGGCTCCACCCCAGCTCCTATCAGAGAACTCTATTTTAACCTCTGCACTGCAGGCCAGCCCTGCTGATCAACCTTTGTGTGTTTTGGCTTGGCTGTTTCCTGCCTGCCGCATGCTCTACGTTTGTTTCTGTTACCGACCTTGCCGTGTTCTCAACTATTCCTGTCTGCTTGTGACCCTGACCTTTGGCGTGTCCCCGACTATCCCTGTTTGCCTGTGACCATGAACCTTGGCGTGAACTCTGTTGTCCTTGTCTGCTTGTGGCCCCGGCCTTGGTTTATTCCCTTACTATCCCTATCCTCCTGTTGCCTATTATGGGTGTGAGCTGGGGGACCCTGGGGGTCGCGACCTGGAGCCAGTTGCAGCCCAGTCCATCCTCACCACTAGAGGCTCTGGTGAACACCTACTGGCTCTTAGACTCCGCACCCCAGGAAATCTTACGCTCTAACCCCGGTGGGATCCGTGTTGGTGTACTAGCGGCCCTGCCTTCCTTACCACCCTGACTCACATTCGCAGCAGTCAGCCATAGGGTCCACTACCTTGCGGTGCACTCCTGATCCCAACGGTGTGCATCTGTCACCTAGCCTTAAGGTGACCTGACAGTGTGCTTTGGATCATGAGCTGTTCCAAGCCTTCTCCACACTTTTTTCTTCCCATCATTCTGGTACAGATTAATCTTAGTTTTATCCGTCCAAAGAATGCTTTTCCAGAACTGGTCTGGCTTTTTTAGATGTTTTTTGGCTAATCTGGCTTTTCTATTCTTTGGGCTTATGAATGGTTTGCACCTCGTGGCGAACCCTTTGTTTTTGCTCTCAAAGTCTTCTCTTGATTGTAGACTTTGACAATGATATGCCCACCTCCCGGAGAGTGTCCTTTACTTGTCTGGATGTTGTAAATTTCCTTTATCATAGAGAAGATCCTGTGATCATCCACCACTGTTGTCTTCCATGGACGTTCAGGCCTTTTTATTTTGCTGAGCTCATAGTGCATTCTTTCCTTAGAATGTACCAAACTGTTGATTTGGCCACCCCTAATGTTGCTGCTATCTTTCTGATGGCTTTTTTTTTGTTTTTGAATCCTTACAATGGCCTGTTTCACTTACATGGACAGCTCCTTTGAACGCATGATGTAGGTTCACAGCAATAGATTCCAAATTCAAATACCACACTTATGCCGAGTACACACGAGCGGACTTTTCGACCGGACTGGTCCGACGGACCGAATCCGGCGGACAATCCGACCATGTGTGGGCTCCATCGGACCTGCAGTGTACTTTTTCAGTCGAAAATCTGATGGACTTTAGATTTGGAACATGTTTCAAATTTGTCCGACGGACTCAAGTCCGGTCGAAAATTCTGCTTGTCTGTATGCTAGTCCAATGGACGAAAACTGACGCTAGGGCAGCTATTGGCTACTGGCTATCAACTTCCTTATTTTATTCCGGTCGTACGTCATTACGTACGAATCCGTCGGACTTTGGTGTGATCGTGTGTAGGCAAGTCCGTTCATTTGAAAGTCAGTCAAAAGTCAGTCGAAAGTCCATCGGAAAGACTGTCGGACCTTTGTTGCCGAAAAGTTCGCCCGTGTGTACAGGGCATTAGAATCAACTCCAGACCTTTTCCCTGCTTGATTGATGAAGAAATAACAAAGGAGTAGCCCACACCTGGCCATGAAACAGCTTTTGATTCAATTGTCCAGTTACTTTTGGTCCCTTGAAAAAGGGGGGGTGGCTATTCTTAAGAGTAGTAATTCCAAAATCCTTCCTCCAATTTGGATGTACATACCCTCAAATTAAACCTGAGAGTGTGCACTTTCAGCCCATATACATTATGTAACTATAGCTTGAACACGTTTTGGTAAATACCTGAAAAAAACTAAAATTGTGCCTTTGTCCAAATATATATAGACCTAACCGTAGTCCCAATTAATTGTTACAGTCAAATGCAATCAGAGCGCTGCATGGATGTCAAAAATGTCATTGTGTTTAATGGCTAATTTGTATCTACAGTAACCATAAGATTAGCGAGAACTTTGATCTAAAATTCCCCTTCTGTTTTGTGGGGAATGCAGATTTAGGAGATTTTTGCTTGGTGTCTGGGATTCTTACCTTGGAGTTTGCATTGGTTTTAATAGTACAGCTGGGCAGAGCTAAAAAAATGTTGGCACAGTGGAAGCAAGACATCCTGTGACTTTACTCATAGGAAGGATTCAAAGTGGGAGGCAGCCACTGAGATTGCATATACTCAAACAGTGCAGTACCAGAAACATTGGAGGTGAGTTTAGTCCTTGGCCTCTATCTGTGTCACAGTAAGCTATGATAACAAGTAATGCCTGGCACTGTGACTGTGCCCATACCAGAGACTCAGTTGACTGGTTAATATCATCCCCTGCTTAGCCCAGTTAAACCACACCAGTGAGATTTTACTCCACTGTATGTGCTTTCCTGCTGCAGGGAGAGGTAGAAACCTGTCACCTTACTGCAGCATGTACCGTGCTTGCTCAGTGGCCATCCAATTGGCAGGTCCTTCAAAGGTCTGACCTACAACCCAGTTTATCAAATTAGAAGTGTCATGCTGCTGATGGGTTTCTACTGCTCATCAAGCTCACACATTCATTTAAAATTTGTTATAATGTACAAATTAATTATGTACGGTTCTGCTGCCCCCCCACTGTCTGTATTTCTGGTACGTGGCTGTACCACTGAATGTCACAGAGTTATTCATGCACATCTCTTTCTGTCCCTGGTGGCTGGGTGGAAAACCCCAGAGGGAAGAATTAAAAAGAGAGGGAGGGGTTCCCAGAAGCAGGGATTTTTTAAGCAAGTGTTTCTATTTGCTATTGTTGGCCATAGCATTCTGGGTCTATCTATCTATGACTGGTGACAGAAGTATATCTGTCCCTTTGTTGTTGTTTTACTATTTCCGATAGCTAAGCCTGTGATATGGTGTGTATGTGTAATGATCACCGTGCTGTATATTAGCAGGTGAATCAGTTTATTGCAATATGGTTTATATGCAGCTCCTGTTATCTTACTTAACGCTGCCCCTTCTGGTTCGGGATTCTATAGCAAGTTTTAGCTCAGGGCTCAATAACCAGCATAGGCTAAAGCCAGGCTAGGCATCCAACAGCCACTTTAGCAGTTAGAGGTCCAGTTGCATTTCAGATTAGAAGCTACTAGGGACTGAGACAGAGTAAATAGGCTGACTGTGAGTTCCAATGCCACACCACAGTTTCTGCTGGGTTCTGGGCTGTTCAGGCAATGGCTGAAGGTTCTCCCCATCCTCACTGATCTTGTCTTCAGGTCTCCGACACCAAGGAGGATGCCAGATCACAATTATCCTCAGGGTCCCCTGCATCTGAACTTTGCAGCAACATTCATCTGGAGGTATATTTAATAACTATATTTACTTGGGTATATGTGCACAATTCCACCAGAACTCTTGTTGGGTTATTTGCTGATATTACTATATGTAAGGATTGAGGCTATGTCTCAAAAAAATAGTGGACTTTGTAAGCACATCATGAGGCAGAATGTATATAAAATTATGTACTTTATTACAAAATGATTAAAAAACATATAAACATTACATAACACCCTATTTGTGACAAGGTCAGATACCCAATACAGCAGACATAAAGGTTGGACCTTATCGTATGTGAGTAAGCACTCTTGAAAAAGTATCTATAGATGATTTTAGCTGTATAGAAAGGTATAATCCAACATTGCCTTCACGCTTGCTTGTCAATGCATTTCGCAATTTAATAGCTTTCTCAGGGCGTACTGGGTAGGTGCTGATATAAAATTTAAAACATAAACAAGAAAAAAAATATATATATATATATATATATGTATGAACATTTGTATATGCACAACAGTATTCAAAAGTTTGTATACATCTAGGAGAATTACATGTATAACATAGAACATGTCATATATGCTTGCCTGATGGGCCTTGAATCCAAACATGGGGGGACACCACATAACACAGACTACGACTCAGAAAAATAATCCTGCTGGTGACTAGATTCAAATGGTCAGTATGTGTACATGTGTATAAACAATTCCTTCGTATAAAGAGATAGACAGAGAGGCAAATGCAGCCTCAAAGACCACAGTTGCCCAGGGGTCTAAAATAGATAATATTTTATATATATAAAGTGCCAGTACAGAGTGTAAAGGGTCTGTATTGTATGTATTATTCACAAAGTCTTATCTAATAAGTGTTGCTTGTATAAATAATGTGTAAGGCACAAACCGGAAATGGAAGAGCCACAAAGTTATAACCGATAACCAGAGCTAGATGCCTAGAAATGTATAATACGTATCTCCGTTATACACCAACGTATAAAAGCCAGATATACTGCTGTATTAAGAGTGGCTTCAATATAAGATGCTTACCCGAAGTGCAATACAGTAAAACCTTGGTTTGAGAGTAACTTGGTTTGAGAGTGTTTTGCAAGACAAGTAAAATTTTTAAATAAATTTTGACTTGATATACAAGTGATGTCTTGATATACAAGTAGCGTCATGTCACAACTGAGTATAAAAGAGAACAGAGGCGACTCTAAGTGTAGCAATATGGTTACATTTTATGAAGGTACAACATTTAGCAACTTATATGGTTAATGATTAAAATAGGCACAGCTAAGTATGCAGGCATCTGGGGTAAAGTTCTCCACATAGACCATCCTCCGCACTGCCATCAACGTCATCCCTTCCACACTGCACTCCCTGAGCGCTTCAAGCCTCATTTTCAAATCGCTCTACTGCAGGGTAGTCTTCCTGGGCACGATTGCAGACTGATAGCGGTAAGAGCCGCCGGTGCGGAAGGATGGTCTATGTGGACAGCTTTACCCCGGATACCTGCATACTTGGATGTGCCTGTTTTAATCATCAACCACGTGAGTTGCTAAATATCGTATCTTCATTAAATGTAACCATATTGCTACACTTAGAGGCCCCTCTCTTCTCTTTTATACTCTGTAGCTCCTGCTTGATTTTGCTTTTAATCCCCTTGTGGAGGCTGTCATTTGTGGATGGACATTTTATGGTTACATAACCTATCACATTGCTATAATCTTTTTATATGGACTATAAACTGAAGGATTTATGAATAAATTCTTGTGGAACGAATCATTTGAGTTTTCATTATTTCTTATGGGGAAATTTGCTTTGATATACGAATGCTTTCGATTCCAAACATGTTTCCAGAATGAATTATGCTTGCAATCCAAGGTTTTACTGTATATATTTCTTTCGGGGTGATACTCATATGGTAAATACGTCAAAGGGGTTAGCACTCCTCACAAGGAGAAAAGATCTATAGCATAGAATGAAATGTTTATAAAACACATATACAAATATGTATACATATACTGACATGCAGTCAGTCTAGTCAGCAGCCATGCAGTGTAACAAAGCCCCGCCTCCTCCTCGTCCTCTTCCGTGACGGAACATTGATTCAGCTTCCCAGCAGTGAGTCAGTGTTCCACCTATCACGGACGAGGACGAGGAGAAGGCGGGGCTTTGTTACACTGCACAGCCGCCGACTAGACTGCATGTCACAGCAACGGGAGATCAGGCGCATGAGGCTGTTGCAGATGGGCTGCATGAGGCTGCCGATGGGCACAGTGACTCGAGTATAAGCCGAGGGGGCTTTTTCAGCACAAAAAAATGTGCTGAAAAACTCGTCTTATACTCGAGTATATATGGTAGTTAACCACTTCCCGCCCGCCCTATAGCGGATTGACGTCCGGGAAGTGGTTGTGTTATCCTGACTGGACGTCATATGACGTCCAGCAGGATAACATGCCGCAGCGCGCCCCCGGGGGCGCGCATCGCGGCGATCGGTGGAGCGGTGTGTCAGTCTGACACACCGATACACTGATCTTGGTAAAAAGCCTCCGGCGGAGGCTCTTTACCACGTGATCAGCCGTGTCCAATCACGGCTGATCACACTGTCAATAGGAAGAGCCGTTGATCGGCTCTTCCTCACTCACGTCTGACAGACGCGATTAGAGGAGAGCCGATCGGCGGTTCTCCTGGCAGGGGGGGTCTGTGCTGATTGTTTATCAGCGCAGCCCCCCCTCAGATCACCACACTGGACCACCAGGGATCGCCACTAGGACCACCAGGGAAGGGGCAACATGTGGATGGCCAGGTATGTACCCCATGGCCATCCAAATGTGCCCAGTGTGCCCAGTCAGTGCCAATCAGTGCCCACAAATGGGCACTGATTGGCACCATTATGTTGCAGTGATGCCCAGCAATGCCACCCTTAGGGGCATCACTGCAAACAACCAGTGCCGTCAGTGCCACCCATCAGTGTCCATTCATGCCACCTGTCAGTGCCCATCCGTGCCCATCAGTGCCCATCTATCAGTGCCCATCCATGCCCATCTGTGCCAACTATCAGTGCCACCCATAAGTAACCATCAATGCCACCTATGAGTGCCCATCAATGCCACCTATGAGTGCCCATCAGTGCCGCTTATAAGTGCCCATCTGTGCCACCTATGAGTGCCCATCAGTGCCGCTTACCAGTGCCACCTATCAGTGCCCATCAGTGCCGCCTATCAGTGCCCATCAGTGCCGCCTATCAGTGCCCATCATCAGTGCCTGTCAGTGCCACCTCATCAGTGCCACCTCATTGGTGCCACCTCATCGGTGCCCATCAGTGCCGCCGTATCAGTGCCAGTCAGTGCCCGTCAGTGCAGCCATATCAGTGCCCGTCGTTGAAGAAGAAAACGTACTTATTTACAAAAAAATTTTAACAGAAACAAAGAAAAACTTGTTTTTTTTCAAAATTTTCGGTCTTTTTTTATTTGTTGCGCAAAAAATAAAAACCGCAGAGGTGATCAAATACCACCAAAAGAAAGCTCTATTTGTGGGAACAAAATGATAAAAAATTTGTTTGGGTACAGTGTAGCATGACCGCGCAATTGTCATTCAAATTGCGACAGCGCTGAAAGCTGAAAATTGGTCTGGGCGGTGTCTAAGTGCCTGGTATTGAAGTGGTTAAATAAAAATCCTGTTACAAAATGCCAGGAACGTAACATACGTACTTTGTCACCTTGTTATATCCTAATAGTACTATACACAGTATTACCAGGCAATGTTTGTTTCCTAGTTAATGTACCAGAAAATGGCTCCAGACTTCCTTACTAGGCTACCCTTCCTTCCCTGCATAACAAAGAGTACCTCCAGCTCATAATTAACGGCCACTGTTCAAGTACAAAGTCACAACACCAACTAAAAGCTGCAAATAGATCATTGTAATGTGAGTTAGACAGCAGCAGTAAAGCTGAAATTCTGTATTTGGCCCCGTATACAGGAATTCTTGAGCAATGTCAAGCACACCCAGATCCATTGTTTGTACTGCTTTTCCTTCCATTCAATTCTGTTAAAATGCATCCATTTAGTTTCTGTGACACTTCTAGCATCACTATTAATGAAAGTTTGCTCTTTAATCAGAAGTAATTTCCTGTAGGAAATTTGGCAATAACTTGTCAGACTATTGTTTATAAGTGTCAGCATTTAAAACCTCTGTATATTTGGGTTAGCCTAAAAAAATATATACATATATTATAGATGTATATATATTCTGGGGAAGTTAAAGTGGTAGTAAACTTCTGCAAAAAAAAAAAAAAAATCCTCCTGCCAGGTAATTTCATAATGTGCTAGTATGCATAGCACACTAGCACATTATGAGAGACTTACCTTGAAATTAAACCCTATAGCAGCACACTGTCACCGCTGACAGGGCTTCCATCTTCACCCAGTCTTCTTTTTGGGCTCGCGGTTCCTGGCTGTTTAAATGGCCAAGCCAAGATGTAAAATTAAAATTCACACAAAACGGTTGCCCTCACATGGGTTTCCACCATCAATTCAAACATAAAAGGAAAAATGACATTTAAGTCTCCAGGGTTGCTCTTGCAGCATCCTTGCTTAGGTCTCAAACTCAGACCTTTTGCTGGTCCCTCTGACCATTAAACAGCACTGCTGGTGCTGGGCTTGCATACATCTCTGTACTTTTCGCCACTCCTTGCTTCTCTCACCGGGCTCACTGTGCAGACATGCATAACTCTGATGCCGCGTACACATGAGCGGTTTTGCCGTCGGAATAGACGCTAAAGGTTTCTCCGACGGAATTCTGACAGAATTCCACTCAAGCTGTCTTGCATACACATGGTCACACCCAATTCTGACCATCAAGAACGCGGTGACGTGCATCACGTACGACGGGACAACACGTACGACGTCTCGTACTTGCTTCAGAGCATGCATCATTTTTGTTACGTCGGAACAGCATACAGACGAGTGGTTTTCCCGATAGGAATTTGTTCCGTCGGAAAGATATAGAGAATGTTCTCTATCTAAGTCCGTCTAAATTTTCGACGGAAAAAGTCTGATGGGGCATACACACGGTCGGAATATACGATGAAAAGCTCCCATCGACTTTTTCTGATGGACATTCCGCTCGTGTGTACGCGGCATGACATGCTTCCTTGCAGCCTCAGACTCCTGGAAGGGTGGAGCCCTGAACTACTGAAAGCCCCTTGCTTATAACGGCTGTGCATGCCCACAGCGTGTTGGTCTCTGGTATGACCTGTACATAAGATTAGGGACTTCATTCCGTCCAAGACTCTTTTAAGCCTCAGAACTCCAGAATCGAATCCAGAAATGAAAAAAAACCTACAGAAAACTGAAAAATGTTTTCTACACTTAGAACAGCCATTCTGGAGCCCCTCAATCTGCGTTCATTATAACCCTGTGGAATGGAGAGAAAGAGCCAAAGTCCAACTCTTGAGATGACAGAAAATGTTCTCCAAAAATGACTTTCATGAAGGGTGCACAGGGCATAGATGGTTGGCCCCTCCATCTAGCTTCCGTTTCAGTTTAAAGTATGGAAATGTGGAATTTGGCTGCAGCGGATGAGTGCCATCATCCCTAATAAATGGAAATGGAGGAATCCCTCAAGGGGTGGGACTATAGCAGGACTGGTAAAGTCAAAGAGGTAGTAAGATATTATAAAAATATAAAATTTTATTACAAATTGTACATATACAAAACATCAAGTGAAAATGTTGTATGACAACCATACATGAATATTGTAGAGACTAGATACAGATACCAAACGCGTTTCAGGACTCCTTCTTCAAAGGTGTCTTCAATATACAGTAAATACTGTATATACTCAAGTATAAGTTGATCCGAGTATAAGTCGAGGCCCCTAATTTACCACAAAAAACTGGGAAAAACTTATTGACCCGAGTATAAGACGAGGGTGAAAAATGCAGAGGGTCAACAATGCCCATCTGCAGCTGCATGCCTCCCTGTGTCCTGTGCAGCCTACCTGTATCCTGTGCATGTGTCCTGTGTCCTGTACATGTGCATGTGTCCTGTGTCCTGTACATGTGTATGTGTCATGTGCATGTGTCCTGTACATGTGTATGTGCCCTGTGCATGTGTCCTGTACATGTGTCCTGTATATGTGTATGTGTCCCTGTGTCCTGTACATGTGTATGTGTCCCTGTGTCCTGTACATGTGTCCTGTACATGTGTATGTGTCCCTGTGTCCTGTACATGTGTATGTGTCCCTGTGTCCTGTACATGTGTCCTGTGTCCCTGTGTCCTGTGCATGTGACCTGTGTCCTGTACATGTGTATGTGTCCTGTGTGCATGTGTCCTGTGTGCATGTGTCCTGTGTGCATGTGTCCTGTGTTCCTGTGCAGCCTACCTGTGCAGCCTCCCTGTGGAGATCTCCGATCAGCGTGTGATAATACACTTCGGCGGCCATTCCACTGTTCAAAAGACGCGCCTCCTCCTCGTCTGTGATAGGCTGACCGCTGACTGCTGAGTGTTCTGCCTATCACAGACATTCTCTCATTCTCATACCATGGACGAGGATGAGAGAATGTCCGTGATAGGCTGTACACTGACAGCTGTTCAGCCTATCACAGACGAGCAGGAGGCACAGCTTTTGAAAGCTGGAATAGCCTCTGAACGAATTATCACTCGCCGGCCGCCATCTGCCTGCATGACACGCTGATCAGGCAGACAGATTCGAGTATAAGTCAAGGGGGGCACTTTCAGCCCAAAAAAAGGGCTTAAAAATTTAACTTATACTCGAGTATATACGGTACAACTTTCTGAAAGATAAAATTACATATTGATATCAAATATATATATATATATATATATATATATATATATATATATATATATATATATATATATATATATATATATATATATATATCTCAGCATATAAATGAGCAGAACCATAATGCGACTGCACTCACCCAAATTTTTGAGTGATAAATCATGTTGTGAAGCTTAAGAACATGCGTTGTTATTCCCTGACACCCAGCCCAATGTGAACACTCGGAACAGGCCTGCAGAGATTCCCCCAGGATGGGGTCTGAACAGACGGGGAATGTGTGATGATAAAAGATGGATGTAACTCCAAATGGGAACTTGGATCTAAAGAGGAAAATGGCACGTAAATGTATGTGTTAATGCACCCAAATATGTAGATGTATGGTAACATGTATACCACAGAGAAAATCCCCCATGAGTCAACAAGTACCTACCAGTGGGACCACTGTATAGTGCAGAAAATCACTGCACCAGCATAGTCCAGACTGAAGATAGTCCTGAGTCAGCTGTTTGGTGATGAAGCCAGGTGGTCACTATTTCCAAGCTCAAAAAGTGAGTCTACACTGGAAAATATGTGTATATGAATAACAATGTTGGATATATGTATATCCACTGCGATGACTGCCATCGCAGGGTAGACATAAATACAAATCCATACATAGTGTCATAAACGAGTGTGGAGAGGGGACTTACCCTGTATGAGCTTCAGAGAGATAGACACACATCCAGCCGATCAAAGAACCCTGTGAGAAGACAGCTGCTACCTGGATGCTTAAGGGGGAGGGAGAGCCAACACCCAACCCGATGTGACCTTAGGTCCACTCAGAACAGGCCTGCAGCGATTTCCCCAGGATACGATCAGAAGAAACAGGGACTGTGTGATGTTGGAAGATGGGTATACTCCAAAATAGGAACTTGGATCTAAAAGAGATAATGGCATGTACAATTGTGCTCATAAGTTTACATACCCTGGCAGAATTTATGATTTCTTGACCAGAGAATATGAATAACACAACAACTTTTCTTTCACTCATGGTTAGTGTTTGGCTGAAGCCATTTATTATCAACTCTGTTTACTCTATTATATCATAATAACAACAGAAACTACCCAAATGACCCTGATCAAAAGTTACATACTCCAGTTCTTAATACTGTGTATTGTCCCCTTTAACATCAATGACAGCTTGAAGTCTTTTGTGGTATTTGTGGATGAGGCTCTTTATTTTCTCAGATGGTAAAGTTGCTCATTCCTCTTGGCAAAAAGCCTCCAGTTCCTGTAAATTCTTGGGCTGTCTTGCATGAACTGCATGTTTGAGATCTCCCCTGAGTGGCTCAATGATATTGAGGTCAGGAGACTGAGATGGCCACTCCAAAACCTTCACGTTATTCTGCTGTAGCCAATGAATGGTCGAATTCGCCTTGTGCTTTGGATCATTGTCATGTTGGAATGTCCAAGTATGTCCCATGCGCAGCCTCAATGGGCCATCTACAAAGTCAAAGACCATTGGAGGTGGTGTGCATTGACTTTTTGTGTTTGAAGTTTGACTCGAGTGGATAGGAGCTAGGCATTCCAAACAAAAGACCAGTGAGCATCCACTGTGGCCAGAGTTCTGGTAGAGAAGTTTTATGTCCATTATAGACTGCCTCAACGCATGTACTCTAACCAAGGGTGACACTTTATAAGCAGACTCATTACGAAATTGCTGTATTCATTGGGCATTCAGAAGTGCAGAACGACCCCATACCTTCCACAAGGGACCCACAACCAGAGAGGTTGAACCACACCCTCCTAGATATGCTTGGGACTCTCAATAGTGAAAGTACATGCCTACAACAGCATTGAGAACAATGTCACAGGGTAATCTTTATATATACTCATGTTTGAGAAAACCCAATTACCAGTTGACCTCGCATTTGGCACATCCCTAGATCAGACATATGTGACCTCCCACAAGGGGTATGTGCTTTTTTTTTAGAAAAAATCTGAAGGTATTAGAAGGCCCAGTTTGCCTCAGACCCTTGAAGCTCTGGCCCAGTATTGATGGCTTATGAGCCACGCAACCTCTTGCCAAGTTCATATGCTAATGTGAATCAGTTGGTTTTATGTAACTGTTAATTTAATTTTTTGCCTTTCAGTTGTTTATTCTGGTTAGTTACAGTTATGGACATTATGTTGTTGGACTCTATTGAACAGCTCACCAAATAGCTGCTTTACAAGAACTTCGCCTATTGCCCGGTAAAAGGGACTGCTTTAGGGAGCCTTATATTTCATTTTAGCCATTCATATAGAGTGTACTCTAAAGCGGTTATAGCCTACTGGTTATAGAGGAGATATTACAATATTCATCATCACCATTGCTGTTATTGTTTACTAATGCTACTTCTCATTGTTGAGTTTTTTGGGTGCTAGGTGTACTTTAATCTTGTGGCACAGAGCTCTTTATAGTTTTCCCAAATCTTCCACTCTGTAAATACCATCAGTCCTTCTTGTGCACTTTCACTGTGACTTCTCCAACAAATGCACAGGCAAGTCACCAGAAACTTAGATCCTTAAAAGTATGGGTCTATCAAGTCTTACTGCTGATTTTACAGGCCCCCATGCAGGAGATATGTGGTCAGAGCATTTTCATCATGTGACAGAAAATGCCTGAAAAAGGACCTTCATGACAGGATCACCAGGTGTTATTTTATTGAAAGCTACAGATATGAAAATATTTTGTAGCCACCCTGTCCTAAACAGGGGCTACCAGTTAAATTTAGTGTTGCTGGGTTGTAGGTAACCTGGTTAATTTGTAGTCTGTTTGATCATTTGGGTCCCCCTAAGTTTAATGTGGCTGTAGTTCCTCCCTTTCACCAGTAGGTGTTACTGGTACCATTGACATTAGTATGATGAGCTGCAGTGAAACTGCATTATAATTATGCATACTTCTCCTAGCCAACTAGTAGGAGTTCCTGGCCACTGGGGAAAAAGTGACCGGTGCCCATTTTCTACAATTGTCCACAACCCACCGTACCTAGCGACCTACACTCTGAGGTGAAATGTCAGCCTGGGGTCAGAGGGGTGCAACAACTGAAACTTACTTTGAAATTACACGAGTCTTCATAAAATTTTAGTTATTGGGTTTTGATATTTTTGCCATATTTTAAGGATTTAAGATTATTATAAGGTCCTGTAGCTCTACTTCCATTGAAGCTGCTGGATAGGATGAGTCCTGTTTTTTGCCTCGACCTTTTCAAGAACCTCAGCCCCTCTGACACACCAGGTTGAGTGTACAAACATACAATATCACAGCAAATCATTAAAGTAATATTTAGCACCCAAAAGAAAATAGGAACCAAACCAGGTAGTAAAGGCAAAACTAATATATTGTCACCCAATATGGTTGGCAACTAGGCAAACATAAAATTGATTAACAATTGTAACAACACAGTTTAGCATACAATGTGATTAATGCCGCGTACACACGGTCGGACTTTTCGTCTACAAAAGTCCGACAGCCTGTCCGACAGACTTCCGACGTACCTTCGGCGGACTTGCGGCAGACTTTCTTACGAACGGACTTGCCTACACACGACCACACAAAAGTCCGACGGATTCGTACGTGATGACGTACACCGGACTAAAATAAGGAAGTTCATAGCCAGTAGCCAATAGCTGCCCTAGCATGGGTTTTTGTCCGTCGGACTAGCACACAGACGAGCGGATTTCGGGTCCGTCGTACTTACGACGTAAAGATTTGAAGCATGTTTCAAATCTAAAGTCCGTCGGATTTGAGGCTAAAAAAGTCCGTTGAAAGTCCGGAGAAGCCCACACACGATCGGATTACCAGCCAGCTTTAGTCCGTCAGCGTCCGTTGGACTTTTGTAGACGAAAAGTCCGACCGTGTGTACGCGGCATAACAGTAAGGATTTGGCATAGGATGACATTTGGTGTCCAACATAAAGAGTAGCAAGGCCACCACAAGTGCAGCAATGAGCAGTAGTAAAGTTTAATCTACCAAGTAGTGGAACTATACTGCCAGAGGGAATTTATGGCGGCAATGCTAGTCCTAGACTGGCTACACTTTCCAATAGAAAATTAGGATGGTAGTGAAAAAGTCAAGGAAACAAGGGGGGCTTGCAGAATAAGTATTATGGGAGGGGCAGTCTTTTGTGATGTTCTTCTGCCAACTATCGTTGAGTGTCTTAAGTCCCAGTTAACCTGCATGCAGTATAGGTGCACTATACTGTTGGCACAGGTGCAAGGTAGATATGGTTCAGATGCAGTGACCGTTCAGAATAATGCTGTATAGCTTAGGGAACTATACGAAGCATCAGCCCGTATGCTTGCGAACAAACCTGCCTTTCATCAATACAAATTTCGGGACAAATGTGGTAGATCACTAGCTCGTACCCTGCATACTACACAACCTAACACCTTTATACCCCACATACAGGACAAATTTGGGGAAACCGTTTCCTCGCCTTCTAAAATGGGTCAGATATTCAGGGATTTTTATCAATCCCTGTACAACATACCTGCTGCACACCCTACTGAGCCTCCCTCCACTATCGCATACTAGCCCATTATGTGGCACTTACCTGCAAATGAAGCCTGCCCACTGCAGGAAGCATCCATTTTCGCCACTCTTTCTTCTGGGGGCGCGGACTCCGGCTGTGTGACTGGGCAGCGTGACATCACTCCCACGCATGCGCGCCGGAGCTGCCAGTCATGGCACATGCTCGGGAAGAAACGGCACGGAGGTCCATTTCTTTACATCGCATATGCCGATGACATCATCGGCGCACTGCAAGGTAAATATCTCCTAAACGGCGCATGTTTAGGAGATATTTCCACTACCCATAGGTAAGCCTTATTCTAGGTTTACCTATATGTAAAAGTGACAATCGGGGGTATACAACCACTTTAAGCCATTTAAAAGTGCATTGTGCTAACAAACCCATTATATTTGTATGGAATATTGCCTTGGTACAAAGCTATGTTTTATTACGATGTACAGTGGGGACGGAAAGTATTCAGACCCCCTTAAATTTTTCACTCTTTGTTATATTGCAGCCATTTGCTAAAATCATTTAAGTTCATTTTTTTTGCTCATTAATGTACACACAGCACCCCATATTGACAGAAAAACACAGAATTGTTGACATTTTTGCAGGTTTATTAAAAAAGAAAAACTGAAATATCACATGGTCCTAGATATTCAGACCCTTTGCTGTGACACTCATATATTTAACTCAGGTGCTGTCCATTTCTTCTGATCATCCTTGAGATGGTTCTACACCTTCATTTGAGTCCAGCTGTGTTTGATTATACTGACTGGACTTGATTAGGAAAGCCACACACCTGTCTATATAAGACCTTACAGCTCACAGTGCATGTCAGAGCAAATGAGAATCGTGAGGTCAAAGGAACTGCCTGAAGAGCTCAGAGACAGAATTGTGGCAAGGCACAGATCTGGCCAAGGTTACAAAAAAAAATTCTGCTGCACTTAAGGTTCTTAAGAGCACACTGGCCTCCATAATCCTTAAATGGAAGACGTTTGGGACGACCAGAACCCTTCCTAGAGCTGGCCGAAACTGAGCTATCGAGGGAGAAGAGCCTTGGTGAGAGAGGTAAAGAAGAACCCAAAGATCACTGTGGCTGAGCTCCAGAGATGCAGTCGGGAGATGGGAGAAAGTTGTAAAAAGTCAACCATCACTGCAGCCCTCCACCAGTCGGGGCTTTATAGCAGAGTGGCCCGACGGAAGCCTCTCCTCAGTGCAAGACACATGAAAGCCCACATGGAGTTTGCTAAAAAACACCTGAAGGACTCCAAGATGGTGAGAAATAAGATTCTTTGGTCTGATGAGACCAAGATAGAACTTTTTGGCCTTAATTCTAAGCGGTATGTGTGGAGAAAACCAGGCACTGCTCATCACCTGTCCAATACAGTCCCAACAGTGAAGCATGGTGGTGGCAGCATCATGCTGTGGGGGTGTTTTTCAGCTGCAGGAACAGGACGACTGGTTGCAAGGGAGAGATGAATGCGGCCAAGTACAGGGATATCCTGGATGAAAACCTTCTCCAGAGTGCTCAGGACCTCAGACTGGGCCGAAGGTTTACCTTCCAACAAGACAATGACCCTAAGCACACAGCTAAAATAACAACTCCGTGACTGTTCTTGAATGGCCCAGCCAGAGCCCTGACTTAAACCCAATTGATCATCTCTGGAGAAACCTAAAAATTGCTGTCCACCAACATTTACCATCCAACCTGACAGAACTGGAGAGGATCTGCAAGGAGGAATGGCAGAGGATCCCCAAATCCAGTTGTGAAAAACTTGTTGCATCTTTCCCAAAAAGACTCATGGCTGTATTAGATCAAAAGGGTGCTTCTACTAAATACTGAGCAAAGGGTCTGAATACTTAGGACCATGTGATATTTCAGTTTTTCTTTTTTAATAAACCTGTAAAAATGTCAACAATTCTATGTTTTTCTGTCAATATGGGGTGCTGTGTGTACATTAATGAGGAAAAAAATGAACTTAAATGATTTTAGCATATGGCTGCAGTATAACAAAGAGTGAAAAATTTAAGGGAGTCTCAATACTTTCTGTCCCCACTGTATACTGTATAAGAAATAATGGACAAACCAATAATGCTGACATCCTGCTCCTGAATAAATTATAATGATGTTGTTAAACTTAGAGTCCAGTCATCATGCTGTGATAGCATCAGCTCCAATAGAAATATGATTTAATAATAAATATTTCCATTATTATACAGAAGGCTCCTGAACAAATGGCAGATAGCGCAGAAAAAAGACTGCTTAACGCTGATTAATTAAAGCGGAACTAAACTCACTAATTTATCTGTTTCCCAAAATAAAGTGTGAGTTAAAAGTGTGCAAGAAAGATTATTAAATCCTTAATCAAACATACCAATGTTGTTTTCTGCAGTGCTTTCTTTTACATTCATATTAATAGCACATGTGCAGTGTATGCTACATTTAAGCATTTCTGTGATCATTACTTTTACAGTCACCAGTGTGCTTATGTCAGCTCCAGTGGGTTACCTGAGTGGGCATCCACTCCGGGTACAACCATGTTTAGGGTGCTCTAGTTCTGTACCCCTCACTGGATGCACATTGCCACTTTGCCTTAGGTTCTACAGAACAGGGAAAGCTTAGGAGGGCTTCCTTCACTCTGCCAGGAGTCACTGAATTTGAGGTCCAGTAAGAGTTTCAATGGAAAGAAGGGGTTTGTTGAGGAAAGGAAAGGGGTTTGCTGATGGGGAGATTTCCTGGGGGATAGGAGGTTTTCCTAGGGGAGAGGGGTTTTTGCTTAGGTGGGGGGGGGGGTTGCTGGGTGAGGGCTTTGTTGGTAGTTGGAGGTTTTGTTGGGGTGGGATATCAGGGAGAGATTATCACTTGGGGTGAGGGAAGTGAAAGTTTTGGCTGTATGTTGTTTTTTTGTCATTTGTTGCCCCCCACATAGTCATGATTTCCTGTGTGTTGCTCCCAGAGATGAGCAAATTGGCCTGGATTTGATTTACAAGTTTCTAGTTGAACTGAGTGTTTGTTTCGGAAATTGAAACCGTTAATCTGAATGCCACTGAAGTCAATGTTTGGGCAAATCTTTAAAATAAATTCTGGCCATTTTCAATAGGCAAGGGTTGTGAAAAAAAAAGGACATGGAGAGACTGTTAGAGGGACATGTGCTAATGCAAAAAAGAAAGAGCAAGGAGGATGGGACTTTGTATGAAGCATAAAAAAAATACTGTGCAGCAGGGAGAGATACCTCCTTTTTTACGTGACTTGAAGGGGGGCATGGGAAAAACCCCAATCCTTTGTGCTGGTTAAAAGATGCCTTTAACCGCTTCAAACCTGGGCACATTTACCCCCTTCCTGCTCAGGCCAATTTTCAGCTTTCAGCGCTGTCATACTTTGAATGACAATTGCGTGGTCCTGCAACATTTTTTTGAAAAAAAATAGTTTTTCTTAGTTTCTGTTAGAAAATTTTGTAAATAAGTAATTTTTCTCCTTCACTGATGTGCGCTGATGAGGCTGCACTGATAGGCACTTATGAGGTGGCACTGATGGGCACTCATGAGGCGGCACTGATAAGGACGCACTAATATGCAGCACTGATGGGCACTTTTAGGCTGTATTGATATGAAGCACCGATGAGCACTGATAGACGGCACTAATAGGTGACATTGATGGGCACTGATAGGTGCCACTGATAGGTGGCACTTATGAGCAATGATAGGCAGCACTAATGAGCGTGGATAGGCGGCACTGATGGGCAGCACTAATGGGCAGCACTGATGAGCACTGACTTGCATTACGGGATGTGCGCAGATACCCATCACTGATGGGCATAAATTGGCATCACTGATGTGCAAAGATTGGCATCACTGATGGGCACTGACTGGCATCACTGATTGGCACTGTTGGGGCTGCACTGATAATCAGGGCTCTAATGATCTTAGCCCTGATTATCTGTACAGGTCTCCCCTGTGCAGAAATGCCGCTGATCTCCTCTCCTCACACTCTGTCAGTGTGGGGTGAGGAGAGCCGATAACCGGCATTTCCTTATTTACATGTGATCAGCTGTGATTGGACACAGCTGATCACATGGGTAAAGAGCCGCGTCATTGGCTCTTGACTGAGATCGGGTGCGCGCCTTGTCCCAGGGACACAGCAAGCCCGCGATCGCGGCGCTGCGTGCCTGCACCCAAGTGCGGTGAGACTTGGGCGATGTCATATGACGTCATCCCAGACCAAGAGAGCAACCCGTACACATGACGGCGGGCGGTAGGTGGTTAAGAAGTGTTACGAAACAGTATGATTCTCACGGAAAGCGCCAGTGACATCATATTCTGGCATCTAATATTTAGCATATGTAATAGAATATTTTACTTTTACATTATTGCTTTGCTTAAATACAGCAGCAGCCTAATCTGATTCATTGCACCTTGAAAGAAAAGGCTTTTTATTTTTAAGGTATTTTTGGATGCAATACCTAATTTTACTTTATCTATTAGTAGTAGGGCTGAGCAGTGGAATTAGAACCCATAACAGATCTAATCTATAACAGGAAACTTTACTGTTGCAAAAAAAAAAAATAAAAATAAAACCCTAAACTTAATACCAAGGCTTGAAGCAGAACAATTTAAAAGTATAGCTTGTGATCTTCTTTTTTTGTAGTACCACACTGCATTGTCTTAAAAGCAGAAAACAGCACAAAAACACTTCAAAACCACAACACTACTGTACAATGTAGAGACAGGGCAGTTTTTATCCTGAAATAAAAGTTAAAGTGTCTTATTTTAAAAGACAACAGCTGGAAATATTGTACAGGCTCGCTACACATTATGCAAGCAGTTTTACTTGGCCTCCTTTCAGTGACATGAGGGTCCGAGGTACATTGGCCATGGAAGGAGATCCTGCCACTCTCTGGAAAGGTGGCCAAAAGGGTAGCCAACCAGTAATGGTCCTCTTCTTCACGGCTCAAATCCTGGGGTCCTTGTGCATGAATCAGCCCATTCACCGCAATTTGCCAGCAGGAGAGGACCCTGAGTCCTCTGTGTTGCTAAGGACAATGATATTCTCAACAATCTCATCCCACCTATGTACAACCCCTGATGCTTGGGAGGGGGGAAACGTACCCCTAGAAGTCTTGCCTATGTCCTCCTCATCATTGCTGGCACCTCAGCTCTTTGGCAGGCAGCTTGTGTTGTTACTGCATTTCGGACAGAAGAACACGTGCTGGGAATGACTGCTAAGGGCAGAGAGCAGGCTGGTGTCATTGTCACACATAACCTTTGTTGGCAAGTATAGTTTATCCTTCATTCTGTAGGTGGCACTGTGCTGCAGCACCCATGAGCAGATGGAGTGGACACGGAGAGAAACATTATTCCTCTGCAGACTCCATAGGGGTCACCAGGGAGGCAGTGGTCTGACTGGACACTGCAAAACTGAGTAATCTTTAGCAGCTATTGTTAGTATGGGCAATAATAATATTTACTAGTGCCCTGCTGCATTTGGCATGAATTTGTGAGTGGCTAGAGTAGAGAGAGGATCCCCGCTTGTTAGGGAAAGTAACCATCGGTGTCTGCTCTGCTGCTGACCGATCTTTGGAATCTCTGCATAGGTCTGAAACAGCTGCTTTAGGAGCAGCTTGTTCGTCACCCGCTACTCAGCCACCCTTCTTGCAGATGCCACCCCAGTAATGTAGACCATGTCTGTGTGTTTTTTGTGGTGCTGAAGATATACTGCACAACCCTTATGATACAGCAATTGCCACTATCACTTCTGCTGTAGCGGAACAGCCTGTGTTACTGAGTTTGCTGTTACCTGAGTGTTTGGAACTGTTGCTCAAGTAACATTTACAGTTACTATAGCCATATTACTAATGCTAGTAACTGCAGGCTGCAGAAATTTACCTAATTTTCTATTCTACCGGCAACACATCAATACAATTCTTCAACCTTGTTCTGGACATTGTCACTCCTTCAACTTGGGTACCATTCTACTGGCCCCACCCACAATCTGGCATAGTCGTCAGGATAGGCCCATCACATCTGTTTGCACAAACGAGGGCCTGGTGACCACCATGGCACCCCTAAGAATGGCCCTAACACTATTTCTAAAGTTCAGTGATTCCAATATTTTCTTAATAGATAGGGAGGAGAGCCTGGAGAGTGCAGTACACCTCTATCAGGTGCCAAATAAGCTAATTTCCAAGCTAATCATAAATCCCTTAGAGCAAGATGCCTGCTAGGCTATCATGGTATTACTGGAGGAAGAACACACCACTTTGGCACAAATTGAAGTCCTTTTCTCTAGAAATGTCTCCCTGAGTTAAGACGTTGGTTCTTCTTACGCCGACAGCAAGGGGGCAATAGCTTAACTCACTTCATGCTGGTCTTAGAAATGATGGTATTGGTTGGAAAAGATGGACCATTAGGGGTGTGCTGATAAAGGCCCTATGGCCAAGTTGTTATGGGGTCAGTTCATTAGCAAAATGGTTGCGGGTCCTGTACGTTAGACCCTACAGGAATACGTGAGATCCTATCCCACCCTCATCTTTATATTGTAGTGGAAGTGGTGACAAGGGAGCAGGACACTGTGGTGGTGACTAAAAAGAGTGAGCAGTTTTTCCTCAGGGAGGAGGTCCTGGCCCCTTCCCCCATCTCGGCCTTGCAAGTAAACATACATGAGTTGACACAATCCATAGCCTCCATGCAGCAAGAAATGACTGCCTTCAAGTAGGAATTATTTCAAGTCTCTTAGGAAAGGAACCCCTTATTGAAAGACCCTGACGAAAAGTGGTGGCGGTGCAGGCATCTGGCCAGAAGCCATAGTCGAACCGAGAACAGAGGTGCCCCTGGAAAACAGTTAAACTAAAAGTTCCCAAGGCAGATGGACAACCTTTGGAAACTATGATTAACTGTCCCAAGACTTATGATTCAATAGTCTCTCCAAGTGCAGTGGTCACTGCAGTAATGAACAGACAACAAATTCCTTGTCTAACTGACACGGGTTTTGAAGACACCACCATGGAACATGATTTTTACCTGAAGCGGTTCAGGGCTCAGAACCAGCAAGATCGGTCCTGGCTATCCCTCAAAGCAGCTAACAACCTACCCATCGTGGTGAAAGGGGCCATCTGGTGTCAGTGCACGTGTTTGATCAGATGGTGGAGAGGGTAGGAATAGTAGTGATATGCAGGCCTCTTGTCTCCACCATGCCTGTGGTTCTGGACATGAACATCCTCTAGGTCTTGGACTTGTCCCGGCTCTGATATGGAAAGGAACTGATATGGAAAGGTCCTGCAGCCCTGCTTAAGGAGGTGAGAATCGGGAAGTGTGACACAACCTGATTCATGCTTGAGAGCTACATTTAAGGGTCCTTAAACTGGGCATATACAAGAGTTCTTCAAAAAGTTTCCACACTTTTTTCTAAACTCTATTAAATATAAAAACGTGCGGAAACTTTTTGACGACCCCTCGTATTAGTAGCATTTTGTTCATTATTCTTTTTTTTTTTTTAGGAATGTTTGTTCGTTTTTCTAATTTGAAGAAACTGGTTTTCAAACTAATTTCAACAATTTCAACTAATTTAACAGCAAATTGGGCTTTCGTTGGGGTGATTCTATTTGTTCCTAAATCGAATGTTAAAAGGAAGCAAAATTTCAATGCATTCCCCAACGACAATTGTCAAGATATTGAATGCACTGAAAAGTTTCATATGAACTTTCATTAAAAAATGTACCTGTGTATAGCCAGCTTTAGTTTTAATCCCAACTACGACGCTGCCTGCATGAAGTTTGCATGTTCTTCCTGTTCTTTACTTAGGTTTCCTCCCACACCACCCGAAGACATGTTGGCAGGTTGTCTCCTGTTTAAATCTGATGTGAATGTACAATATGTAAATATCTGTGTAAATTGTTGGTGCTATGTAAATACCTGTAATAAATAAATAACGACAATGTTGTGTGTATACATACCTACTGTATTTTACTTTGCTTTGTTTTTGTCCTGGCCACCATAAACCCCCACAACCTAGCATCTAAAATGTACAAGCTTACCATAACAAAGGGAACTCTATTGTCAAAGTTAGTTTATTCCAGTGAAATGTAGTGTCAACTAAATCTGGCTTTGGTTATTCACCCTTTCAGCACAACTTTTTTTGAAATCTTGTCCTGATGTTATTTAAAGTATATTTGGCATTGTAGTTGAACATGTCTGTGTGACGGCCAACACAAATATGTTATTATAGCACACCATAGATTCATTTTTCATAGATTCATGGATATGTGCGTTAGTAAAAATGTATTCCCCTATTCTCAGATTACCAGATACGAAACAAACACAGCAACATTATCACTATCAACAATAACAACAGAATGTACCTTCACAGGTACAGTAGATTGCAAAACCAGATGAAAGCAGTCCTAAAACTCTCAAAAGAGAACTATGGGGCAGCCATTCCTAAAATTCTTTTTTGATTGCCTGTCACGCTGGCTTAGAACAAACATGCTTATCAGAAAATTCACAGTAGAGCTCCATGCCTGTTTTAGGCAACTTTAAAATGTAAGCTAAACTATACCCTGCAAAAAAAGATACAAACTACTCAGCTCTGCTGCCACCAGCATCACTGATCGATCTCTGCTGTAATGACTAGAAACTGCTGTCCAAAGAAGTCAACACTTATGGAATACCAAAAACTCGTGTCCCTTGCAATGCTCCATGGTTCCTCCTACCAACTTCACCATCACTGCAGGCCATAGTAGTAATGGTGGAGCTGGTGGATCAAATCAGAGGACACAGTTATGCCCTGTACACACGACCGGTTTTGCTGTCAGAATAAACTCTGAAGGTTTTTCCGACGGACTTGGGACGGAATTCCGCTCAAGCTGTCTTGCATACACACGGTCACACCAAATTCCGACCGTCCAGAACGTGGTGACATACAACATGTACGACAGGACTAGAAAACGGAAGTTCAATAGCCAGTAGCCAATAGCTTCTGTCTCGTACTTGCTTCAGAGCATGCGTCGTTTTTGGTGAGTCGGAACAGCTTACAGATGAGCGTTTTTTTCCGATAGTAACTTGTTCCGTCGAAAAAATATAGAACATGTTCTCTATCTAAGTCTGTCTGAATCTTCAACAGAAAAAGTCCGATGGGGCATACACGTGGTCGGAATATACGATGAAAAGCTCCCATCGGACTCTTTCTGTCGGAAATTCCGCTCGTGTGTACGCGGCATTATGCTCCTGTAAGTGTGTCAGATTCTGGCGGTTCTCTGAGTCGTGGTTCACAAAGGACTGGAAAGGGTAAGTATTTGCTAGGGATTTTTTGTTTAATTTTTACTTTAGTGACAGAATTGCTTTATTGTTTTGAAGTTCAAGGTTTAACATGACAGCCAGGCAACTAAAATTTGCAAAATGAGAAGTCAGTAGTAGCAGCAGCCTCGATTTTTGTTAGTAAAGCTCTCTCCTTAGATAGCTATGCACATTGGTTCATTAACGGTGAGCGAACCATGATCTCAGATAACATTGGATTGTTTTCATCTGAGAAGGTGATTGCAAGGTGGAAAGATTTGGTCAGATTGTTTACTCATCTTGGTTTATAGGTCAGAGATGGGTAACACCACACTCTTCTTTACTGCATATGAAACAGCGATGGGCAAATCTCCTGGCAGGCATTAAATCATATAAATGGCTAAAAGAAAATCCTTTCCTTGTGGGTCAGAACATTTATTCCTAAACACTCTATATATGGTCACCTCAGAATAAGGAAAATGTGGTGTGCTGAGAAATGTGATGACACACACGGTAAAGATTTTCCAGTTAGAATAGGTCAAAATGTAGAAATGTGTTTGTGTAGATGTGGGAAAGTGAACAGTAAACATTTTCCTTGTGCTTTTATAGGTTATTGTTCATTGTTTAAGCCTCAGTTATTCAGGTACAATGTGAGCGCCCGGGGTGGTTATATTATCTCATTGAAGCTGGATCAGCTGTTAATAACACAGACAGATCCAAAGAGTAAACAGGTTAGGCAAGTTTTTCCTGCTGTCTGACATGGGTGTGGGTGTTCATGTGTAAATAGTGCACACTAAGCAGTATATAACAAAACAAACATCGCCATTCTGCTAATTCTTGTAGATAGAATTACAGGAACAAGAGCATTGCGGGAAATTGCAATATTGCTATCGAAAGAACAGCATCTGTGATAATCTGAACCATGTTCATCTTCGGCTTATAAAGGTTTCATACCTTTAGGCTACGTGCAGATGACGGAATAGCAGTGGATAGTTTGTTGCGTTCAGAGATGACTAAGCGCTGCCTCTAGACGCAGCAATGCTCTGGGGGAGATTTACTTAAAACCCCTTAAGCCCCGGACCATTTGGCTGGCCAAAGACCAGAGCACTTTTTGTGATTCGGCACTGTGTCGCTTTAACTGACAATTGCGCGGTCGTGCAACATGGCTCCCAAACAAAATTGACATTCTTTTTTCCCCACAAATAGAGCTTTCTTTTGGTGGTATTTGATCACCTCTGTGGTTTTTATTTTTTGCGCTATAAACAAAAAAAATAGAGACAATTTAAAAAAAAAACGCATTATTTTTTACTTTTTGCTATAATAAATATCCCCCAAAAATATATAAAAAAACATTTTTTTTCCTCAGTTTAGGCTGATACGTATTCTTCTACATATTTTTGGTAAAAGAAAATCGCAATAAGCGTTTATTGATTGGTTTGCGCAGTAAACCACATAAAAGTTACATAAACCAACATAAAAGTTATAGCGTCTACAAAATAGGGGATAGTTTTATGGCATTTTTATTAATTATTTTTTTTTTACTAGTAATGGCAGCGATCAGCAATTTTTATCATGACTGCGACATGGCGGACGGATCAGACACTTTTGGCGCTATTTTGGGACCATTCACATTTATACAGCGATCAGTGCGATTAAAAATGCATTGATTACTGTGTAAATGTGACTGGCAGTGAAGGGGTTAACCACTAGGTGGTGCTGTAGGGGTTAAGTGTTAACATTTACCCGTTCTTCCTCACCGTGAGATGAACGCGGGTATCCCCACAGACATCGAGTATGCGGGACCTGCAATCACGCTCACGAAGCTCCCGGCGGGGGTGCGCGCGTGTCTGCAAGCCACCTCTGAAAGGGCAATGTACAGGTACATTAATCTGCCTGTACGTGCCCTTCAGCCGCAGTATATCTGCGCGAGGCGGTCGGTTAAACTGGTGCAGCTGTGCATGGTAACCAATCAGTGTCTATCTTCAGATTGTTCAGTTAGGCCTCATTCACATGAGATGGATCCGCTCAGTGTCTCTCCGTTGATCTCCGCTGAGCCGGCGGATGACAGGTCCATCTTCAATGAGCGGGGAGGAGCCTGTCAGAGCGCCGCTGATTCCTATGAAGGGATCGAACGAAAACGGACAGCATGTCTGTTTTCATCAGATCTCATCCGATCTGCCCAGATGGATGGCGAACATATCGCAATATGTCTGATTTTAGCGGATCGGATGGCAGACGGGTGTCAGCGGACACATCTCCGCTGACATCCATCGCCCCATAGGAGTCAATGGATGGCCTGCTCGGAACCACCTGAAAAACGGACAGGCGGATCCGAGCAGGCTTGCCGTGTGAAAGGGGCCTTAAACTTTGACAATGAAACCTGGAAGCTGATTGGTTTCTATGCAGAGCTGCACCAGATTGTGCACTCTCCAGTTTTAATAAATCCCCCCCCCCATGTGTTATGGCCACATTCAAACTGGCCAATTAGCTGTGTCAGTTTGTGCGCCGCCAAAAGTCTGCAGAAACACTGACCCTGATGGCTCTATCGGAGGCTATACTTGCATATAACTGCTCGGATTAGTGGTTACATGTAGCTAGCAGAGCTGCTGACCATAGATTTGTGCAAAGTAGGAATCTGACAGCTGCTACTGACAGTTGCAGCTGTTTTAGTGTGTGCAGGCAGTAGCAAGGATCTATTGATTCTATTTTTTTTCAATATCTTTATTGAGTAGAAGAGAAATGGAACAAAGGTATATAGTAATAACACGGCAAAAACACATAGTTACGTTTGAAGGTAGTTTGCTGAAACTACAGAGCATTTTAGAACATAGATTCAGAGAAAGAATTGTACATAGGATGAATAAGCATTGGCAACATTATATCAATAACAAGATAAAGGGATCTATTGGTTCTTTTACTGAATGTAGCCTTACATTTTATGTGTGTAGCTTATATTTTAACTACAGCTAACTAAAAAAATAGTTGCTACTGCAATTAGCACATTCTCATTGTGCTTTAACAGTGTTTCTCAGTCAAGGCACCCTTTAAAAATGATGGACAGTCTCGAGGCAGCCCATTCTAAAATGTAAAAACTATTCTAATAATTTTACATAATGCAGCAACATCCACAAGTCCAAGTAGGACACCCAACATTAGAGGTGATTTATTCTTCCAAAGCAAATACAATTTTGCAAACTGGTACTGACTACTAGTATTCCATTTCTCTTCTCCCTCAGTTTTTCTCCATCACTTAGCTAATGAGACCCCAAAGCCGATGGAGAGAGGCAAGGGAGGGTCAAACAAGGATGCTATGCAAGCGACTGACATCCTCCTTATCAACTGATGACACCCTCATTGGTCATTAGAACGCCGGCAACTAGAAGGTTGTAATGAAAACCGGTGACTTAGTGTAACTAAAAGACAGCCTTCATCCACACGCTGGCTTGTATACATTTTTGGACAATTTGTAGGCATTTTGCTAAGGCTCACCTGAAGAAACCTCAAGGCACCCTGATTGAAAAAGGTTGCGCTATACACTCAGATACTGAAAAGGCTTGATAGGCTTTACATAATGACTGTAGCTCTAAGGCAGGGGTGTCCAAACTACAGCCTGTGGGCCAAATTCGGCCTGCTGCAAGATTTTATCCAGCCTCCAGCTAGGGTCAGTGGCTTTTAGCACAGGTCTCACTTAAGATCCGCAAAGCCCCCCAATCCCCCTCAGTCTCCAGTGCAGGTTTCCCCTTCTACATTGTCATCATCCTCATCATTGGCTGCTAGGACCGCCAGTGTCTTAGCAACCAATCACATGCTTGTCACAGATTTTACAGGAGGACAGAACTTCCTCCGTTCACACCTGCTGCTACAGCCACACTCCTGCCTAGCAGTAAGAGGGGACTCTGATGGGGACACTGATAAAAATGGGGACCCTGATGTAAGGGAGGACTCCAATGTAAGGGGGGACTCTGATGGGGTGGGGACTCTGATGTAAAGGGGGACTTTGATGAGGTGCAGACAGAATTTTATTCTGTTTGGCCTTTATTAAAGGCTAAAGTTTATTTAGATTTTCTTTGCTTTGTTTTACTGTAGTTCTTTCTCTGTTGTTCTGAATCATATCATGTGAATTACAAAAAAAAAAGTCTCAAGTAAAACCTATTCATTCATTTAAATTTTATTAATTTATAAAACTAATTTTTTTTTTTTTTTTTATCCTACAAATATTTGTAAAATATGCGACAGGGCCTATGTACTAAATACTTTGGAGGCCCCTGTTCTAAGGAATGGGAACCCAATGCGAATCTTAAGTATCTTGAAACATAAGACCTACTAATACAGTTCTTGTTATTAGCAATTACTGTATACTGACTGTTGGTATAATATGTAATTTAGTGTCATCAATACTCATAATAAGTACATCAGAGTGAAAAACAGGCAAGCTGGTAATTGGTTTATTCTCCTAAATGTACGTATGCTGTTGGAGATTAGGATCAAATGGCAAAGCAAAGAGGTAGGAGTTTCAGCACAACAGTCCAGGCAGTCTTTGGAAGTGTCAGTTGACTTTTTTTTACTGACATTTATTCTTCAAATTAGTAACACAAAAGTCTTACCTCACAGGGGTACAGCAAACACAATAGAGCAGCATTTCAGCTTTCTGGCCAACAGTTCCAAACATTTTTACGCAGCCACATAACAGAAACTTCCCGCCCAGCAGGTCTACTCTCATTTATTAGCCACCTGTCAGCAGAAACATCTAGACTGAAACCTTTACCTGAGAAAACGCCCCACCTGGGTGCAACATACACCATAGTTCCCAACTGTCCCTTAATTAGATCCAAATCCCTGCATTGCTCATTCCTCCTCAGTTGTGTCTCTTTTTGGTCTGATGTATAGATCTCTGTGAAAAAAATGTATTTTATAACTACTATAAAAACTTTCACCCAACCTAAAAATCATTGCATCATTGTTTGTAGTTGGCATTCTCTGCAATACAGGTTCTGAGTTTATCTGCAACTGGACTCTGTGTCCTTATTGCCAATGCCCCACTGCACCTACCCACCTGTGCACTTTTACTCCTTTAACTCTCCCGTACCATGCGGCTCATGGTCTCTGAAGGTTTGGTCATGGTTGCATTGGGGAACCGACCGCTATGGAGGGAGCCAGAGAATCGACCCTCTTGCTACCAGAGGACCATGCCTAGTACCACTCCTCGCTGTCTGGCTCCTATTTTATTCCCATCAGTTCATGGTCACCCATAGCAACTACATTCCTTGCAATAGCACCCCTTTATAATAACTTCAGTACAGGCTTTTGAACGTTTAATAACTTTACTTATAATGCTGTAACATTACACTCCATTGTGCACATAGTCCATCCCTAACTATCTAGTCCGAGGCTGTCTAGGCATACTCTTCCAGGTAGTAGCCTATAACTGGAAGAGTCCTTGTGAGGTAGATTCCTTTGTGGGGAGCTAGCAGGGTGCTTGTTGGGTACATTTTCACTTGGAGGACTTCTTGCTTCTTTCCCATGCAATCCCTACTCTCCCCTTAAGCCCAGCCTTCCCCCTGTTTATATGCAGCGCAGGGTGGAGGGCAGAACCTGGAATAGCCTGGGAAAAATGCATAACCTGCATTAACCCTTCCTCTCCTGGGCAGCCCAGCACTATTAGTAGGCATCTGCCTACAAGTATTTCAGGGGTAGCCATCACCCTATGTCCCAGGCTTTTCACGCTCTAGCTTATATTAGAAAAACTAGCCCCACCTACCATAACCACCCAGGGGGGTTACTCACTGAGGCTCCATGCACACTAGTTTAAAAAAATGTTGCTCCTGGAGGAGTTTAGCCTCTTTTGCCAGCTAGTGATAGGGTCACTTTAAATTGCTTTGGCCTGTTTGTTCCAGTTAAGGCTGTATACATGCCTAATCTATTGCAAAAAGGCTAACTAGAAATGTTTTCCCCAAGGCCCAAAGTTTCCAATGCACCTTGGTTGACAATGTCTTGGTAAGCTTGCCCATGTGCCAGGAATTGCGCAGTATCTCACAAAAGTGAGTACACCCCTCACATTTTTGTAAATATTTTATTATATCTTTTCATGTGACAACACTGAAGAAATGACACTTTTCTACAATGTAAAGTAGTGAGTGTACAGCTTGTATAACAGTGTAAATTAGCTGTCCCCTCAAAATAACTCAACACACAGTCATTAATGTCTAAACCGCTGGCAACAAATGTGAGTACCCTCCTAAGGCTTCATTCTCACAAGGCAGACTCCGCTTCCACGGAGTGCGCCTCGGTCCGCCGGCTCAGCGGGAGATCTCTCCATTAATTTCCGCTGAGCCGGCGAATGACAGGTCCCTCTCTGCTCACTGAGCGGGGAGGGTCTTGTCAGGCGCCGCTGCTGCCTATGGAGGGATCGGATGAAAACGGACAACATGTCCGTTTTCATCAGATCTCACCCGATCCGCAAGCGATGGATCCGGATGTAGGGCCATCCGTCTGCTTTTTGCGGATCAGACCGGGTCGGATGTCAGCGGACATGTCTCCGCTGACATCCGTCGCTCCATAGGCTAACATGGAGCGCCCGTTCAGGTCAGCCGTCAAAACTGACAGGTGGACCTGAATGGTCCGATCGTGTGAAAGGGGCCTAAGGGAAAATGTCCAAATTGGGCCCAATTAGCCAATTTCCCTCCCTGATGTCATATGACTCATTAGTGTTATAAGGTCTTAGGTGTGAATGGGGAGCAGGTGTGTTAAATTTGGTGTTAACACTCTAACTCTCTCATACTGGTCACTGGAAGTTCAACATGGCACCTCATGGCAAAGAACTCTCTGAGGATCTGAAAAAAATTGTTACTCTATATAAAGATGGCCTAGGCTATAAGAAGATTGTCAAGACCCTGAAACTGAGCTGCTACACGGGGGACAAGACCATACAGCAGTTTAACAGGACAGGTTCCACTCAGAACCATACACCACACACTGCATCAAATTGGTCTGCATGGCTGTCGTCCCAGAAGGAAGCCTCTTCTAAGGATGATGCACAAGAAAGCCCATAAATCGTTTGCTGAAGACAAGCAGACTAAGGGCATGGATTACTGGAACCATGTCCCGTGGTCTGATGAGACCAAGATAAACTTATTTGGTTCAGATGGTGTCAAGCGTGTGTGGTGACAACCAGGTGAGGAGTGCAAAGACAAGTGTGTCTTGCCTACAGTCGAGCATGGTGGTGGGAGTGTCATGGTCTGGTGCTGCATGAGTGCTGCCGGCACTGGGGAGCTACAGTTCATTGAGGGAACCATGAATGCCAACATGTACTGTGACATACTGAAGCAGAGCATGATCCCCTCTCTTCTGGGCTGACTGGGCTGCAGGGCAGTATTCCAACATGATAACATGATAACATACACACCTCCAAGAAGAGCGCTGCCTTGCTAAAGAAGCTGAGGGTAAAGTTGATGGACTGGCCAAGCATGTCTCAAGACCTAAACTCTATTAAGCATCTGTGGGGCATCATCAAATGGAAGGTGGAGGAGTGCAAGGTCTCTAATATCCACCAGCTCCGTGATGTCATCATGTAGGAGTGGAAGAGGACTCCAGTGGCAACCTGTCAAGCTCTGGTGAACTCCTTGCCCAAAAGGGTTAAGGCAGTGCTGGAAAATAATGGTGGCCACACAAATTACTGGCACTTTGGACCCAATTTGGACATTTTCACTTGGGGTGTACTCACTTTTGTTGCCAGCAGTTTAGACATTAATGGCTGTGTGTTGAGTTATTTTGAGGGGACAGCAAATTTACAGTGTTATACAAGCTGTACACTCACTACTTTACATTGTAACAAAGTGTCATTTCTTCAGTGTTGTTACATGGACAGACATAATAAAATAGTTACAAAAATGTGAGGTACTGTATATCCTGCTCAGTTTCTCTATATATTGAGAAGCTATTACAATCTTCAAGTGTGTATTGTAGAATTGCATAAATGTTTTTTTTTCTTTTTTTCTAAAGGGTTTCTCTTTACAAATAGCTGGATGAAGCAGTGATGGAAATGGAAATATAAAGGGATATGAGTCACACTAAACCCTTTAACATCTGTTAAAAGCTGTTTCATAGACAAATATTTAAACATATTGACTCAGGTACATTTATGAAGCATAGAATCTGACATTAAGCAAACATTTTCTGTAGGCGAATCTTCCTGGTTTATGTGTTTTAAGTGGCAGTGATTGATTCTCCACCAGAGAACGTTTAGTGAAAGTCAGGTTCATTATTTTAAAGGCATACAGTATGTGTGCAGGAAACTATGAATGTAAAGAGAAGTTGTCTTTCATTTCACAATTTTGAAGGTAAAAGGCAAAGACTTGGTAGAGTACCAATAAAATATACCAGCTGATATTTCTTATTAAGCAAAAGTGCATAGTTTATAGTAGAGTTGTGCATAATTTGTATTCAATTCAATTTGTATTCAATAAGCCAAATTAAGCCAGTTTGATTTGAAATATGTATATTCTACTGTATTTTTGGTTTATTTGAATAAAAACTATATATAACTATATATATATATATATATATATATATATATATATATATATATATATATTTATTATCAGTGGCAGTTGCAGATCTATTAATTTTTTTTTTTTAGTTTTCACTCTATTCTCCCCTTTTGTTTCATTTTGTGATTTTTTTTTCTGTATTCCTTTCCTGATTACAGTTTCATGTTCCACTCGAGTCCCTTTTGCAGAAATTCTCTGGTGGAGTAAAGAGACCCAATGATGAAAGCAGTGGTTTGATATTGGCAAGATTTTTTTCTCCTGAAGAAGCCCACACCTGGGCAAAACGTGTTGATACCACCTTCTTTTTGGGTTCTGTTGACTGTATGATACATTTTGGCAGCATTGTATACATGTTTTTAGAATGTATTTTATATTTTTCTCTATGGGATTAGAAAATTTACTTTTTTTAATATCTGTATTTTTGTTGATTATTGTTATCAGCACCTTTGTCAAAATCCCCCACTCCTATATTTCCCTTATATGGGAAAGTCAGGGATATCCTATATTTTTCTATCCCCCCCCCCCCCCCCCGCCAAAGTGTATCTTTTTAATGCAAGGTATAAATCAACCTGAGTGGTTGCCATTTTTATCATTGGATTTATGCAGACTGTGGACACTATAGGTCTTTAGCTGGCATTGAATGAGTCTGGGCTTCTGGTGTCAATACACTTTTTGGCTAAATTTAGACTTGTGTTTGGATCGCTTTTCAGATGTTTTGACATGCTGAGAAAGCAATATCACACCTTCTCATCGTCCATTTTAACCCCATAAATGCCACACCAATGTCCCACAACCACGTGCATTGCATGCATTTGCGGTGCATGTCCCCATTCACTTGAATGGGTCACGTTCAGTGCTGATACTGCCCTCTGAATGTGACAGGAGCAATCATTTTTGCTATGAGCGTGAAGCAAAGCATAGCAATTGCAACATGTTAACACCCCCATCTGCTGACCTTTCAGTTTAAAAGGGGGGTGGTTGGGGGGCACTAAAAACAAGGCTCAACTGCACATTTTTAACACCCTCAGCTGCAAACCTAAATGAGGAATGATCTACCTCCAAACCATATTTGTTCTTAATTTGTTTATTGCTATATATTTCCAAAGATAGGAGCTTTGAAAATTTTTAACCACACTTTGCAGAGGTTACTGGGCGTGGCATACCTTGGATTGTGAGTAAGGCAATTAACGAGTGTTTCGCAATACGAGCTATTATTTTTAGAAACTCATGACTCGGTTGTTGTCTCGCGCAAGATGAGCAGGATTCAAGCCTCTGCGGTGTGCAGTACCGCATTTGGCCAGAGGTGCGGGGGCGCTGGTGACACCCTGAGCCGCTCCGTTCTGAGCCTCTCCGAATGGCCTCCGAGTATTACCTCTGACCACATGCGGTACTGCATACAAAAGTCAATGTGGAACGAATTATCTTCGTTTCCATTGACTTCTATGGGGAAACTCACTTTGATATGCGAGTGCTTTGGATTAAAAGCATTCCCCTGGAACGGATTATGCTCGTAATCCAAGGTTCCACTGTACTGTATTTGCAAATGTAGACAACAAAATCTCTGCATTTGCTGTGAGTTGTTGAAATGGTTTAGACTTTGTTTTTGTGCTGACTAGCTGCTAAGTGTGCTGGCTGGGGCACATATTAACGTAGCCTGAAACCTTCTAATATTAGCTGGTCTGTTTTTTATATATATATATATCTATATATATATATATATAGATATATATATAGATATATATCTATATATATAGATATATATATATATAACTATTTTTTTTTTCCCTCCAGTTTATGATTGGCGAGATGAAGAATGTTTGCAGAAAATAAAACAAAGGTGTCAATATAACTAATCAAAGTTAAGAAATATCAACAGATGGCAGGGTCAGGTAACAAATACCTGATACACCTGAAAAAGAGTTTTTTAAGATGTATGGGGACAGGTGCTTTAAAAAAAAAAAAACAGATGGCAGCTTGAGCAACAAATCAGGTTATCTGATCCATAATGTAACCTAAGTAACAGTACTTGGTTTTGGATAGATAATGGACATCGTATTCATAAAAATCTGCAAGTGATGATCGTCACACCTACTGAACCACAAAATCTATCAAATATATATAACACACTACTAGTCTTTTTCGTTTAACCCAGCGAGCTGAACGAAAAAAAAACAAAACTGACAGCTCAGGAGGAGCCGCTATACTAACTATCTGATGTTAGTACAGTGATCTCCTCTGCTGTGCTATTGTGTTCTGACAGAGGGAACGCCCCCCTACCAGAGCACACTGGTCAGTGCTCTCAGTCATTGGCTGAGAGTGCTGATCCGATGCCGATCGACAGACCATTTTTGGGTCAAGCCCCTTCAACAGAAGGCCGGCTTCTGTAGGACCAGCTGCCATACATGTCTGTCCTTTTTTATTGAACCAGACGATGCTGTCTGATATTCGGCCCATGTGTACTAGGCTTTAGTTTAAAGGGCTAATTAACTTAACCAATTCAATACTGGGCACTTTCACCCCCTTCCTGCCCAGGCCAATTTTCAGCTTACAGTGCTGTTGCACTTTGAATGACAATTACATGCTCATTCAACTCTGTACCCATATTAATTTTTTATAATTTTTTTCACACAAATAGAGCTTTCTTCTGGTGGTATTTAATCACCCCTGGGTTTTTTATTTTTTGCTACATAAACGAAAAAAGACAAAGTTTTGTTTCTGACATAATTTTTTGCAAATAAATCATCTTTCTTCATTAATTTATACTGCTACATTTATTTGGTGAAAATACCCCAAATCAGTGTATATAATTTAGTCTGTAGAAAAGTTAGAGAGTTCCCAAATTACGGTATACAGTATATCTGAAAATCAATCAGTTGAAAAGACTCATTTCTTGAAACCCAAAAATGCCAGGACAGTACAAATATCCCCTAAATGACCCCTTTTTGGAAAGTAGACAGTCCAAGGTATGTAGTAAGAGGCATGGGGAGTTTTTAGAGTTGTACTTTTTTGGCACAATTTTTTTGGAAATTAAGAAATTAAAAAAGTAGTTTTTTTTTTTTTTTTTTTTTTTACAATTTTCTTTTCTTTACATGTTGTCACCAGTGCAGTACAGCATCATCGTATAACTGGTGTGGCAGTGATCAGGGACACTGACTTGTGACTTAAGCCCCAGACCATTTGGCTGCCCAAAGACCCGAGCACTTTTTGCGATTCAGCACTGCATTGCTTTAACTGACAATTGCGCGGTCGTGCGATGTGGCTCCCAAACAAAATTGATGTCCTTTTTTCCCCCACAAATAGAGCTTTCTTTTGGTGGTATTCGATCACCTCTGCGGTTTTTATTTTTTGCACTATAAACAAAAAAATAGCGACAATTTTGAAAAAAACGCACAATTTTTTACTTTTTGCTATAATAAATATCCCCCAAAAATATATAAAAAAACTTTTTTTTTCCTCAGTTTAGGCCAATATGTATTCTTCTACATATTTTTGGTAAAAAAATTACAATAAGCACTTACTGATTGGTTTGCGCAAAAGTTATAGCGTCTACAAAATAGGGGATAGTTTTATGGCATTTTTATTAATATTTTTTTTTTTTACTAGTAATGGAGGCAATCAGCAATTTTTATCATGACTGCGATATTATGGCGGACAGATCGGACACTTTTGGCGTGATTTTGGGACCATTCACATTTATACAGCAATCAGTGCAATTAAAAATGCATTGATTACTGTGTAAATGTGACTGGCAGTGAAGGGGTTAACCACTATGGGGCAGTGAAGGGGTTACGTGTGTCTTAGGGAGTGATTCTAACTGTGGGGGGAGGGGCTATGTGTGACACGACACTGATCACCGCTCCCGATTACAGGGAGCGGTGATCAGTGTCCTGTCACTAGGCAGAACTGGGAAATATTTGTTTACATCAGCATTTCCCCGTTCTTCCTCTCCGGGAGACGATCGCGGGTATCCCCACTGACATCGAGTCCACGGGACCCGCGATCACACTCACGGAGGTCGCGGCGGGCGCGAGCGCATGCGCCCGCAAACTGCTTTTTAAAGGGCAACGTACAGGTTCATTAATCTGCCTGTACGTGCCCTTCTGCCGACGTATATCGGCGTGAGCCGGTCGGCAAGTGGTTAACACACTGTGACCAGAGCAATACAGTGTTACCATAGTATTACTCTGGAAAAGTGATCAGGATTTTTTACACACTATGATTGCTTATACAACCCCTGGCAAAAAGCATGAAATTACCACTCTTGGAAAATGTTCATTCAATTGTTTATTTGTGTAGAAAAAAAACTAATCACAGGCATGCCTCAAAACTATTTTTATTTAACATTCCAACCTTCTGGCTTTAAGAAACACTTAAAACAATAAAAAAAGAAACAAAACTATAATCAATTGCAACTGCTTTTGCAGATCAAAATATTTGAGCAATAGTAAGCCCTCATGCACACAGGCTGTTAAAAAAACGTTATGAAAACGCCAGTATCTTTGCAGTGATTTTTTTAAACTTTTTTCAGCGTTTTTCAGCGTTTTTGCAATAGCGTTTTTTAGCGTTTTTGAGCGTTTTTGAGCTTTTTTCCCGCGTTAGCGTTCTTGAGCGTTTTTTTTTTTTTCAAATTTTTTTTTTTTTTTTTCAATGGATCAAAAACGCTAAAAAACGTTGGTGAATGACGTTTTTGAGCGTTTTTCAGCGTTTTTCAGCGTTAGAGCGTTTTTACAGCTGAAAAACGTCTCTCAGAACCCACTGGTCCTGGGTTTTTTTACAGCTTAAAAACGCCTATGCCACTTGCAGCTCAAAAACGCCTAGGTGGGCATGAAGCCATAGACTAACATAGACAGGCCTTTTTAAGCTGCAAAAAAAGCTCAAAAAAGCAGCTGTAAAAACGTCCGTGTGCATGAGGACTTATAGTTTAAAAAGTTTTCTGAAACTACTACTAAATGAAAATGGATCATCACTCAAAGGTGCAGGTGCCACTTTTCTCCTTCCCACCCCCTTTCATAACAGTTTAACATTTTTTATTTTTACTTTTTGTAATAGGGAGGCACAAACATCTTCTAGGACAGCACTTCCACATTTTCCTGGGAGTTTTCCCACTTACACTTCTCCTCTGAGCTACTGTGGGATGACCACTCTGCAACTTCTTCATCCAAGGGCCCATATTCCGCCTGCAGTCTGAGCGACCCCCAGACTTTGCACCCACCACTGACACTCTTGAGCTGTCTTCCAAAACTGGCTCCTTCCAGGTGGGGCTGACAGGGTGTACTGGCGCAGCTGGCTTCTGATTCCTGCTGCGCAGTATTTACAGGTACCATCTTTATGACTGGGCTACAGGCCGAGGCAAGTTTCCTGCTTTCTTCCCCGACGTCGCTTATCTTCGCAGGGCAGTCCTCAGACTCGGCCCTGCCTTTAGCAGGCACTTGAAGGCCCATTTCGGCCTTCCGGGACTTCTGCGGCTGTTCCTGGTAGTGACCTGATCGCCCATCCACACTGTAGATGAGCAGCTCCTGCTTGCTCGGTGTCAGCTTCGTGAACGGCTTGTCGCAGTGCCCGCCCTGGATCCAGGCACTAACTACTGCGGTAGGCCTCCTGCAGCCAGGACAGATCAAGCACAGCCTCTCGGTCCCCTTGATCAACCCAGGGCAAATCTCTCTTGATGCTCCAACCGGACACCGGAGTCCACCAATGTCTCCTTCTGCGTATCAGGCAACCAGGTCAGTGCTGGGTACGTGCACTGTCTGCCATCTTGCTCCTCTCTCTCCCTCTCTCCACAAGTAGAGCATGCTGGGTCTCCTCTGGGGCATGGCTCTGCCCCCAAGCTTCCAGACAGGTTGGCGCCCACAGCTTTGGTAGTCAGGCCTTTTCCCGCGCGCTCTGCTGTAGCCTCTTTTTGGCTGGACTGAAGTTTGCAGGCACAGACAGAATGCTGATGGTTGATTCTTGCACACTGAAACTTGCAGAACTTGTCAGGACATGCTACTCGGTAGCGACTGTGCCCGAGCAAGTGGGAGCAGGTAAAGCAAGCGTTTACTGTGGTTGCCATGAGCAACAGCAAAGTCTGTAACACACATCTCACCATTTTTAGAAGGGTCAGGACAGTCCTTGACAGCAGCCGTGGCTGGGCAACTGATAGATTCCCTCCTGCAAATGCCCGCTGGCTTACCCCGATCACCATGGGCAACAGCAGACATTTTGGTGCACTCTTTACTGTTCACACCAGGATATTGCAGAATACAGTCACTTTTTCCACCTTAACAATTGACCACTGGACATTTTGTAATCCATGGGCATGATCGCGTACGTGGTTGCCAACGGTGACAGCTCATAGCACACTTCTCACTGAATAGCAGACTTTAAACACAAGTGTCCATCACAGCCACAGTTTGGGGCAACTGGGTATATGGTGCAGTACTGGCTCGTCAGCAACTCCTGCTGGTTGCTATGGACAATGGCACTTGGTTTTGGCACGCAGTCCAAACAGGCAGAGCACAGAAATCCGTCTCCCTGTTTTTAACCCTCACAGTGGTCCTAAAGCAAAACACAGTCCTCTGGCTCCATGAACTCCAGTTGCTAGGAGCAATGACTGTGCAGGTTGCCGTGGGCAATATCCCGGATGAGCCCCCAAATGTAGCGCACCCCCTTCGGAGCCACAAGTAACCTGGGATCTCTCACCCTGCACAGCCAGGCACACCAAATTTTTACAGGCACTCTTGAGTCAGAGAATAGTTTGTGATTGTTTTTGTTTATTGAGGGTAATAACTTAGGGATGGGAGGTTATGGGATGTCCATTTGACTTCAACAACTTCAGGGACAACTCTTCCTATATACAGTCTCTATAAACAGCTCCTCTTCTTCCTCCAGCACACACTTGCTTGCAGAACCTAGCTGGAACACTGTGAATATCTGACAGTCACTTGAAAGCAATGGCACATTACAGGCAGGAACCTGAGGCCCCTTAGGTGTGTAGCAGAATTTCAGTGTCCAGCTTGCATCACTCTTGTGGCGACTGATCACAGCACCATCTCTTCAGGCACTGCCAACACACTTGGCTGTAGCTACCCCTTTTACTGGCTCTCCAGGCTAAGTTCTCCCCACAGTCCTTCAGCTGACTCTAAGGGGATCTTCTAGACATGCTGACCTGCTTGCACTGTGCTCTCTCCTTGCCCCAGGCCAGAGGTCATCCCCCCAGACTAGGGGGCATCCTCAAGGGCTGTCGACAGCCTCCTCAGCACTCCATCTCTATCTTCCTCCGACTGCCCCTCCTGGCATAACTCATGCCTATTTATGAGGTGGCCTACCCCCAACCAGCCCTTTACTGGGGATTGGCTGAGGCTCTCATAAATATGCCCAGCAGCCCCTCCTAACATCCACCCACTATGTCTAGAACATTCTTCAATGTCCCAGAAAACAGGGGAAGTCACCAGAGAAGCTGGTAGGATGAGTCACCCCACCCTGAGTCACTAAACCCTGTCCCAGATTCACAGCTCAGGTTTAGCCCTGAGCTAGACAAATTTTTACCTACACTAACAACAAACCTATCTACATCTAGCACACTAGAGAGTGCTACATATAACAAATATGTTATACTTACCTGCTCTGTGCAGTGGTTTTGCACAGAGCAGCCCTAATCCTCCTCTTTTTGGGTCTCCTGCCGGCGCACCTGGCCCTTCCACCTTGCTGAGTGACCCCATAGCAGGCTACTTGCAATGGGGGCACTTGTGCATGCTTACTCCATAAGACACACAGAGTGCAGCCCCGCCCTCTGTTCTCTCCTCACTGGCTGTGATTAATAGCAGCAGGAGCCAATGAAGATGGGAGAGCTGCTGCTCCCGTGCACGCTGGATCGAAATGGGGCTCACGTAAGTATTAGGGGGGTCTGGGGGGGATTCTGAAAGGTTTTTTTATCTTCTTGCACAGAATGTATGAAATCTTCTTGCACAGAATGTATGAAATCTTCTGCCTTTACAATCACTTTAAAATAATTGGCTTTCATTAACAGTAAAATGTCACTGCAGTTGCCCCAGTAAATTAAATATTTATTTCTGGCATTAAAGAAAATGTGGTCATCTTTCCTTTTCTAAAATTCCTACATTAGTCAAAGAACAGGCTGCTTTATCTTCCAAGACATCAAATGGACATAACCAAGACTGCTAAGGAACACTGAGGTGGGATCCATTCTCAGAATTCTCACTAATGGCAAAGCTCAAAGGACCATAAAAGACACTTCAAGGTACTCAAGAGACTACAGAGGAAAGGAATATGACTTCACAGTAAAGAACAGATCAGCACACAGGACTAAGTGAGCTCATACAGCTTAATTTAAATTTTTTCTCTGTAGCATACTGTACAAAACATAAGAGACTCCACAGTGTGGAAAATCACTTGAGAATCAAGTAAAACTGATTTCAACCCAGGAGACTGCTAAGCAATATATTTTATTGTGATGCCGAACAATAGCCATAACGTTACATTAGTGATGAATGTGAGACATTTCTTGAAATATCAAAGAAAAAACCTTTGCACGCCATAGAGCAACAAAATGATAAAATGATAAATACACAATAGTTACAAAAATTACAAAATAGAAAGTGTTTGATTAAAGAGTGGTAGTAAACCAGTGGGAGTGTAAAGGGCCGTACAAACGGGCGGAATATCGGGGGTATCAGCCAGTTCAATAGAAACCAGCAGACATTCGTCCCGTGTGTATGGCAGCCAGTCTGACATACATACAAAATATTATTATTATCCGGTTCCCGACCGGCGCACGCCGATGTACGTTGGCAGAATGGCACGGCTGGGCAAATGGGCGTACCTGTATGTCCATTTGAATTCCCCGCCGTGCCATTGCGTGCGCGCCGTCGGTGGCGCGCGCCGGCCGGGAGCTCCGTGAGTCGGGTCGCGGGTCCCGCGGACTCAATCGCCGCGGGGATACCTGCGATCGCCTCACGGAGAGGATGAACGGGGAGATGCCGTTGTAAACAAGTGTCACTCGATCTCTGTTCCCTGTCATTGGAGCAGAGATCAGTGATGTCACACACAGAGCCCATCCCCCTACAGTTAGAAACACGCCCCTAGGACATACTTAACCCCTCCCCGCCCCCTAGTGGTTAACCCCTTCACTGTCAGTGTCATTTACACAGTAATCAGTGCATTTTTAATCGCACTGATCACTGTATAAATGACAATGGTCCCAAAAATGTGTCAAAAATGTCCGACATGTCCGCCATAACGTCGCAGTCATAATAAAAATCGCTGATCGCCGCCATTACTAATAAAAAAAAAATGATTAATAAAAATGCCATAAAACTATCCCCTATTTAGTAAACGCTATAACGTTTGCGCAAACCAATTAATAAACGCTTATTGCGATTTTTTTTTACCAAAAATATGTAGAAGAATATGATCGGCCTAAACTGAGGAAAAAAAAAAAATTTTTAATATATTTTTGGGGGATATTTATTATAGCAAAATGTAAAAAATAATGCGTTTTTTTTTTCAAAATTGTCGCTCTTATTTTGTTTATAGCGCAAAAAATAAAAATCGCAGAGGCGATCAAATACCACCAAAAGAAAGCTCTATTTGTGGGAAAAAAAGGAGGTCAATTTTGTTTGGGAGCCACGTCGCACGACCGCGCAATTGTCAGTTAAAGCGACGCAGTGCCGAATCACAAAAAACGCTCTGGTCAGGAAGGGGGTAAAATCTTCCGGGGCTGAAGCCGTTATACACAATTTATATAGCCCCAACAGTTCACGCAGTGCTTTACAATTTAGAGTGGGACAGCACAATTACAGTTCAATACAGAAGGGACAGGAGGGCCCTGCTCGTAGAGCTTACATTCTAAAGGGAGGGGGTGGTGGTACAAAAGGTAATAGATGCAGGGATTGATTTGATGGGGGGTGGCTTGGGGGACAGTTATTAGGTGGGTGTGGGATAAATATTGTGCGCTTCCTGACAAAAATGTTAATTCAATATAGCGCAAATGGTTATAAATATATACAGTATAGAAAGTACATGCAAAATTTGCATCCATGCAATTATATGAATGAATAAATAAATAAATAAAAATTAATAATCCATACGCAACAAATAAATGTGTCACAAATCTGTTCAGAAAAAAGAGTTGAAAAAATAATCAATTTCTTCTATCATATAATGGTGCACTCCAAAGCCACCAACAGCGTGGAAAATACTGGGTATTAATTTCCAACATAAACACGTACCTTTTACCACCCTTAAAGCTTCTTACCGGATCAGTTTGACTCCCCAATTACAGAGATCAGACAGGCATGCTACACTACCCAGTGTCCTGTGGTTAACTGAATCTGGGCCAGTAGATCCCATCCTAAGGTATCCACTGACTCAAAATGCCTTATTCCCAGGTTACATATATCTCAAACATTCTTATCAACTCAATGGAATATCTTACACCCTGGCTTCTACCCGCTGTGCCTAGGGATCCCAGAGAAGATGAGAATCCAAACTCTCATGAGAAGACACTCCAGCACTCTGACCGCAGCAGGAGCAAAGACCAAAATAATGTTTTCTAAAATTCTTTCAATTTTAATCTATGGCTGTTGTTCCTGACTTGAAGAGGCAGCGTGACATCAACATGTAATTTCCCACCCTACAAGAAGACATGTCCTCAGGGATCTGTAGAACGGGCATGACCAAAAAAGGTCTGCAGATCAGCATCCGATCAGTGCTCTCAGCCAATGGCTGAGAGCGATGACCGGTGTGTTCTGGCGGGGGCAGGGGCGGACTGACAACTCATGGGGCCCCGGGCAATAGAAGATCATGGGACCCCCTGGAAAAAAAATAAACTTACATTAAAGAAAGACCATCAGACTGTCACTCACTACAGGTGTGATGTCATATAGAAAATGATTGATGTACTTGTATAGACTTCTCATCTTCCAAATAATACCCCATTCACGAGCAGCACCAGATCCTACTCATAGATAATACCAGACCCACCTGTATACCCCTTCACAAATACACAAATTTGGGACTTTGGATTCTTGTATCCTGATGCCCCATACGCGTGATCAGAAATTCCGTCAGAAAAAACTTGGATGGTTTTTTCCGACGGAATTCCGCAGAAGCTTGCCTTGCATACACACGGTCACGCAAAAGTTCTCCGAACTTTGGACCATCAAGAACGCGGTGACGTACAACACTACGACAAGCCGAGAAAATGAAGTTCAATGCTTCCGAACATGCGTGATTTTTTGCACGTCCGAATTGCATACAGACGAACACATTTTGGGATAGGAACTTTTTCCGACTGAAAAATAGAGAACCTGCTCTCAATCTTTTGCTAGCTGGAATTCTGCCAGCAAAAGTCCGATGGAGCATACGCACGGTCGGAATTTCTGACCAAAAGCTCACATCCGACTTTTGCTGGCGGAATTTCTGATCGTGTGTACGGGGCAAAAGTCACAGATAACATCAGACTTCCTGTACCCCCCCACTAGAAGATAATACCAAAACCCCTGTAACCCCTATTCTTAGATAACACCAGATCTATAGACCCCCAAATCACATATAACACCAGCCCCTCTAAAACTCCACTGTTAGATAACACCAGACCCCCAGTATCCCCCACTCCTGGGCAAAACCAGACCCCATAAACCCGCCTATTAATAGGTACAACCAGACCCCCTCTAACCACCAATCCTAGATAACACCAGACACCTATGTCCCCACTCTTAGATAACACCAGACTCCCTTCATTCCCCCACTCCTAGCTAACACCAAAACCATTATACCCCCCACTCCTAGATAACACCAGAACCACTATACCCCCCATTCCTACGTAACACCAGACCCCCTATACCCCACATTTCTAGATAACACCAAAACCACTATACCCCCCACTCCTAGGTAACACCAGACCCCCTTACACCCCCCACTCTTAGGTAACATCATACCCACCTATACCCCCCTCCTAGATAACACCGAACCCCCTATACCCCCCACTCCTAGATAACACCAAAATCACTATACCCCCCACTCCCAGATAACACCAGACCAACTATACCCCCCACTCCTAGACACAGCCGCCACCAGAAATTTTGGGGCCCCTTACACAGTTTTAGGCTTGGCCCCCCCATCCCCAGACCTGACCATCAACGTTCCCCAGGGCCTGCCCACTGGCAGTCCCACAGAGTCCCATCCCACGTCCTCCTCTTTCAGTTTCATCTCCCCGATCCCACGTCCTTCTCCTCCTCCTCCAGTCCCATCTCCTCCATCCCACATCCTCCTCCTCCAGTCCGATCTCCGCCATCCCATGTCCTTGTTCTCCTCCAGACACATCTCCTCCATCCCATCTCCTTCTCCTCCTCCAATCTGATGTCCTTATCCTCCTCCAGTCCCATCTTCTCCATCCCATATCCTCTATCCCATGTCCTCCTCCTCCAGTCCCTTCTCATCCATCTTGGGATTCTGGTGGCAACTGTCTCCAAGGGCATTTCTCTTTCACCACCTGTTGTACCTCTGTGACCTGACAATGGGACATAACTAGAACATCTAATAGGGTTACAACATTGCATGAGGTTTTCCCTCACTTCCTGTCTTAGTGTCACCAGAACAGGAAGTGGGGGAATCTCACTGTGGGGAAATAGCTTGCAACTGTTGCCCTATAATGTCATATATATATATATATATATATATATATATATATATATATATATATATATATATATATATAAAATATATGTAAACAATTGCTGGCTATATCCCCACAGGGAGACCCCCCTATACCCCCCACTCTTAGGTAACATCATACCTACCTATACCCCCCTCCGAGATAACACCAAACCCCCTATACCTCCCACTCCTAGATAACACCAAAATCACTATACCCCCCACTCCTAGATAACACCAGACCAGCTATACCTCACACTCCTAGATAACACCAAAATCACTATACCCCCCCCACTCCTAGATAACACCAAAACTACTATACCCCCCCACTTCAAGATCACATGAAAACCACTATACCCCCAATCCTAAGTAATACCAGACCCCACTATACCCCCCCACTCCTAGGTAACACCAACCCCCCCTATACCCCCCACTCCTAGATAACACCAGACCCCCTATACTCTCCACTCCTAGGTAACACCAAAATCACTTTACCCCCACTCCTAGATAATACCAAAACCACTATACCCCCCCTTCCTAGGTAACACCAAAACCATTATACCCCCCCACTCCTAGGTAACACTATACCCCCCATATAATCCACACTCTTAGGTAACACCAGACCCCTATACAACCCACTCCTAGATAACCTCAGACCCCTATGCCCCCTATCAGACCCCCTGTACTCAGCCTCTGATCTCCCCTCTGGTGACTGGGTCAGCTCTGATCTCCTCCCCAGAGCTGGCAGGCGGCATTGTGGGCCTCACCGGGGAGAGGCTTGGTCAGCAAGGGCTAGGGTTGCCACCTTTTTTTCAAGCCAAACCCGAACACTTTAGCGGCACACAGCAATTTTATTTTTAAGGGGGAACACTGTGGAATCTGTTGTTAAGGGGAACTCTGATGTAAAGGAGTTACTGCTCACCAAACCTCCTACCTACATCAGAGTTCCCAGCATTCCCCCTTTAATTAGGGCCCTTAAAGCCCCCTTTACATGAGAGTCCACAGGGCACCCCTTACATCTGAGCCCTCCTTACCTTAGTTTACTCACTTGCTTGGAGGCAGGAAAGAAAAGGGAGGGAGGGGGGAGACTTCAGTTACAGACATCGGAGGGTGAGCTCACTCACCCAAGGATGGAGGCTTAAGCATCAACACCTTTCATCCACCATATATCTGAGCTGGGTTGCTGAGCTTCAAACTTCCAGCCCACACAACCCTTTCCTGAGGCACAGAACATCAGGGATTGGAGTGTGGGTGGGCAGTAAGAAGAGTAGGGGTGGGAAGGGGAGGAGCATATCAAGTCCTCTCTCCTGTCTGTGTATGGGGCCTGTGTGCACACCTGTGCACTTGGCATTTGTGGTACTTAATTACTTGGGGAGCCACAGTCCATTCTGAATATTGTGTCCGGGTTTCAGATGGTCTGAAACCTGGACACACAATTCAAAACCCGAACTGTCCGGGTGAATCCCCGACAGGTGGCAACCCTAGCAAGGGCCCAAAATGCTCCACCAGCTGCTGGTTTGGTTCCCTGCCCACCTTTCTGATCATGAAGCTGATTACAGAGCTTAGCTTGCTCATGACTGATCATTGGGGTTCTGCCCTCCTGGGAGGCTCAGTGAAGACTGGGTTGTCATTAGTAACTGGGCCAGTGGCCTAGCAACTGCTGAAGCCTGGTACACACTACAAGTTTTTTTTTTCGTACAACCCAGTGGGTTGAACTAAAAAAAACCTGTCAGCTCCAGTCGGTGACAGGGGGATGGCCTCCCCGCCAGAACACTCCGATCAAGGCAGTGCCTGAGTGCCGGATAGGTCAGTCTACCCCAGGTGGGGGGCTGTCCCCCTGTCAGAACACAATACTTCAGTGGGGGAGATCGCTGTACTACATTGGATTGTTAGTAAAGGATCTCCTCCCGAGCTTTTCAGTTTTTTTTTCGTTGAGCCCGCTGGGTTCAAAAAAAAAAAAATGAATAGTGTGTACCAGGCTTTACTATCTATAAAGTTATCTATAGATACAGCACATGGAGATCATTGTTAAATTTAGCCCATGATATTCATTGGTTTGGGTACTATCACATTTTACCAGATACCCCCAGCAAGCCAATCTAAGTTTGGTTTGTTCTCTATTTCCTGATTTTCACTGTTGCTTCCCTGAGAAATAGAGGCATCGGAGGTACCCTTCCTGCGTGTCAGGAATGCATGCAAAATCAAACACTTTCTTGACATGCACTGCCATTTAGCAGATGCACAGCGGTGCAATTAAATGTTAATGGCACCCCCATGCATCTACAAATATGTGCATTATTGCACACACCAAACCACATGTGGTTTGGTGGGGTGCATTTCTGGAAAAGAGTCAGGGACTTCAATGGGCTGCCCTACATGCAATGTGCAGGAACAATTTTGAAAAAAAAAAACGCATTCTTTTTTACTTTTTGCTATAATAAATATCCCCAAAAAATATTTAAAAAAATTTTTTTTTCCTCAGTTTAGGTCGATACGTATTCTTTTACATATTTTTGGTAAAAAAAAAAAATCGCAATAAGCGTTTATTGATTGGTTTGCACAAAAGTTATAGCGTTTACAAAATAGGGAATAGTTTTTTGGCATTGTTATTATTAATTTTTTTTTACTTTTAATGGCGGCGATCAGCGATTTTTATTGTGACTACGGCATTATGGCGGACAGATTGGACATTTTTGACACATTTTTGGGACCATTGTCATTTATACAGCAATCAGTGCTATACAAATACACTGATTCCTGTGTAAATGACACTGGCAGTGAAGGGGTTAACTACTAGGGGGCTAGGGAGGGGTTAAGTATGTCCTGGGGAGTGTTACTAACTGTGGGGGGCATGGCTATGTGTGACACATCACTGATCTCTGCTCCCGCTCACAGGGAGCAGAGATCAGTGACACTGTCAGTAGGCAGAATGGGGAGATGCTTGTTTACATTAGCATCTCCCTGTTCGTCCTCTCCTTGAGGCGATCGCAGGTATCCGCGGGACCCGCGACCCGACTCATGGAGCTCTCGGCTGGCAGCGCGCACGCAATGGCACAGCGGCAAATTTAAAGGGACGTACGGGTACGCCCATTTGCCCAGCCGTGCCATTCTGCTGACGTACATCGGCGTGCGCCGGTCGGGAACCGGTTAAAGCACATTTGAAGAGTGTAATATATATATACATAGAAGGCAGATATGAAAGCACATATGGCTTTATATATATATATAAAGCAAATTCCAGTTAAAAGTGGTAAAATTGGTCCATCATCAAGGGGCACCCCAGGAATGTGGGCTGGGGGGGGACTCTGGTTTCCAGAGACCACCTTTCGCAGAAAGAATGGGGGGGGGGGGTGTTACTGATATACTGATATAAGGGGGAACCCTTATATCAGTGCCCCTTTATATTATTGTATTCACTCCCCATTACATCAGTGACCCCCCTCAGATTTGCCTGGCGGCGCGGTCACTGACCTCCTCTCAGGTGAAATGTGCAGGGCTCAGTTAGACGGCTCCAGGTTGGTGGCTCTGGTTTTATCCTATAGTTTCCTCTCTGCAGTCCACACACATCTGACTTCTCCAATGACCCCCATCCTGGAGGCACTCCCACTCTTAACTCCCCTCCAGACTCCCCCTCAGAGACTGCAGACATGATATAAGACAAGAGATAGTCAGAGGTTGCGGACATGGTACAAGAGATGGTTACAGACTGAGGACATGATACAAGTGATGTTTGGAGACTGAGGACATGTTACAAGAGATGGCTAGAGACTGAGGACATGATACAAGAGATGGCTAGAGACAGAGAACATGATACAAGAGATGGCTAGAGACAGAGAACATGATACAAGAGATGGTCAGAGGCTGCGGACATGATTCAACAGATGGTCAGAGGCTGCAGGCATGGTACAGTAGATGTCAGAGGCTGCAGACATGATACAGGATGTGTCAGAGGCTGCGGGCATGGTACAAGAGATGGTTAGAGACTGAGGACATCATACTAAAGATGGTCAGAGACTGCAGACATGATACAAGAGATCATTGCAGCCTTATCAGTGCCCATCAAATGCAGCCTCACTGTGCCCATCAATGCAGCCTCACTGTGCCCATCATTGCAGTCTTACTGTGCCCATCATTGCAGCCTCACTGTGCCCATCAAATTCAGCTTTACGGTGCCCATGAATGCAGTTTCACTGTACCCACCAATCCAGCCTACCTGTGCCCACTAATGCATCCTCCCTGTGCCCACCAATGCAGCCTCCCTGTGCCCATCAACGCAGCCTCACTGTGCCCATCATTGCAGCCTCACTGTGCCCATCATTGTAGCTTCATGGTGCCCATCAATGCAGCCTCTCTGTGCCCATCATTGCAGGATCTCAGTGCCCATCATTGCAGCCTCATTGTGCCCATCAATGCAGCCTCACTGTGCCCATTAATGCAGCCTCACTGTGCCCACTAATGCAGCCTCTCTGTGCCCACAAATGAAGCCTCACTGTGCCCACCAATGCAGCTTCTCTGTGCCCATGAATGCAGCCTCACTGTGCCCACCAATTGCAGCCTCTCTGTGCCCACCAATTGCAGCCTCTGTGTGCCCACCAATTGCAGCCTCTATGTGCCCACCAATTGCAGCCTCTGTGCGCCCACAAATTGCAGCCTCTCTGCCCACCAATTTCAGCCTCTGTGTGCCCACCAATTGCAACCTCTGTGCCCACTAATTGCAGCCTCTGTGCCCACTAATGTCAGCCTCACCATTTTCTGGATAACACACAGCGCTCCCCTCCCTCTGTCTTCCGGCGCTCGTATGTCACGGAGCTGGATCTGTGTGCAAGGTCCCGCCCCCCTAGCTAGACCGGCTCGTGTGATAGGTGGAACACTGATTCAATCAGTGTTCCATCTAGAAGACTATCACACAAGCCGGTCTAGGGGGGCGGGATTTTGCACACACAGACCCAGCTCTGTGACATTTGAGCGCCGGAGGACAGAGGGAGGAGAGAGCAGCAGTGGCCGCTCAAAGCGACCCCAGGGCAGGCGGCCTACCGGGAAATTTCCCGGTATCCCGGTAGGCCAGTCCGGCCCTGATGATGGGTGACAGGAGAACAAAATTAAAGTGATTATAAACCCTGATTCTTTTTCAATAACAGACATGTTATACTTTCCTGCTCTGTGCAGTGGTTTTGCACAAAGCAGCCTCAATCCTCCTCTTCTCGGTTCTCCCGCCAGCACTCTGGCCCCCCCCCATCAAGTGCTTACCATAGCAAGCCACTTATGTGGGGACACACGTGCAGGATTGCTCCTGAGCCAGCTTTGTGTTTTCATGCCCCGCCCCCAGCTCCCTTGCCATTGGCTCCTGCTGCTGTCTCTGAGTCTATGAAGAGGGAGGGAGTCGAGAGAGCCCCTGCTCTCATGCACAATGCTGGATTGAGATCGGGCTCAGGTAAGTATAAGGGGAGCTAGGGAGAGAGCTACCTTAATGCAGAGAATGCATTAAAGGTTAAGTTCACCTTTGTTAACAAAAATAATAAATGCGCATTTTTTTGCAGGTAAAAAAAATTTGCATTTATAATTTTCTTTACTAGGAGCCTGCAAAGCATTGCAATTCAGAACTCCTGCAGACTGTCTGTGTAAGCTGTCTGCTCATACCTCATACAAGCAGGCAGATACCCAGAGCGCTCAACAGTGCCCAGATAGTTCATTGAGGACTACAAACCTACAGCCGCAAAGGCTGTCGGTACTTGTATTTCATTCATTCACAGAACTCTCTGACTGAATGACATTTCCAGGAGGGCGGAGCCCAGCGCGGCCACTTTTTTAAAGTATGACAGTGAGTTCGGGGAGAACATCCCCGACTCACTGTCACTAGAGTGGAGTAGAGTAGAGTAAAACCTGGTGGAACAAGTAACATGTTCCCAAAGGTGAACTTATCTTTTAAGGTTCATTTACACTTGGTTCGGCTTAAACACACATTAATGGCTAGTTTACACTTGCTTCAAAACAAGACTTCAAAACAGGACACGTTTTGTTAAGGCTCTCTGAATGCCAGTCAAAGCATCTGTCACAAAATAAAATGATTAGCTTACAGTCCTGTTTACACCTTGCTTTTGCTTTGCTTTGCTTCAAAAATTATACGCCATGTTGCTTTAGTTGTGCTTCAAAGCGTCTTCAAAGCCCCCATTGAGGTCTATGGCAAAGCTCGCTTAAAGCCCCACTGAAGCCTCATCGAAGCCCCACAAAGCCTCACCAAAGCCTCATCAAAGCCCCACCAAAGGCTCATCGAAGCCCCATCGAAGCTCCACCGAAGCCTCACCGAAGCCTCATCAAAGCACCAAGCAAAAGCAAGGTGTAAACAGGACTGTAAGCTAACCATTTTATTTAGTGACAGGTGCTTTGAGTGGCATTCAGAGAGCTTTAACAAAGCGTGTCTGAAGCCATGTTTTGAAGCAAGTGTAAACTAGACCTAATGCCGTGTACACACGACCGGACTTTCCGGCAGAAAAGGTCTGACGGAACAAATCCGTCGGACATTCCGATCGTGTGTGGGCTTCATCGGACCTTTTCTGTAGAATAATCTGACAGACCTTAGAAATAGAACATGTTTCCGACAGACTCGAAAAAAACGTTCGTCTGTATGCTAGTCCGATGGACCGAAAACGACGCAAGGGTGGCTATTGGCTACTGGCTATTGAACTTCCTTTTCTAGTCCGGTCGTACGTCATCACGTTCGAAACGATCGGACTTTGGTGGGATTGTGTGTAGGCAAGTCCGTTTTGTCGGAACTCCGTCGAAAGGTCCTTCGGAGTTCAGTCCGACGAGAAGTCCACTCGTGTGTACGCGGCATTAGTGTACTCCTGTGACCTGCAAACATGTGTGTCCAAAAAAATTTTTGTCCTTACTTCTCTTTTAAGCAAATTCAGAAAAAGCAGTTATGTCCTGGCTCTACAACAATGCAGCAAGAGAGACCTCTGCTGGTACTATATCGTGGTACAAATGCTCTTACCAAGGGTGGTTAATTGCACTGAAGTATTTCTTTATACTAAATAAAGGGCAGAAACGAATAAAGTTTGTTGTTTTAAAGATGGAATATACCAGTACATATCATTAAAAATATATGTCTATGTCATATTTCTTACATACGTGTATGTGTTATTTTACTTTCCACCTGGTTTTCCTAATTTAGAATAGAGCTGGTAATGTTAGAAAATAAAATTTTACTGAAAGTAATGTTCAAGGTTCAAAAACACTGCTAGGAAGAACTCTATTGAACAATCAAGTACATTACATACTATATGTACGAATTGAGGAAAGATACTACATTTTAGCATTACAAGTTTAATCACTTTAGCTCCGGAAGGTTTTACCCCCTTCCTGACCAGGCCATTTTTTGCAATACGGCACTGAGTTTCTTTAACTGACAATGGCACGATCATGCAATGCAATTGATGTCCTTTTTTTCTCCACAAATAGAGCTTTCTTTTGGTGGTATTTGATCACCTCTGTGGTTTTTATTTTTTGCGCTATAAACAAAATAGATTAAAAAATCCCTATAAGCGTTTATTGATTGGTTTGCACAAAAGTTATAGCGTCTACAAACGATGGGATATTTTTATGGAATTTTTATTTATTTTTTTACTAGTAATGGGGACGATCAGCGATTTTTAGCAGGACTGTGAAATTGCAGTGGACAAATTGGACACCTAACTGACACTGTTTGGGGACCAGTGACAGTAATACAGTGATCAGTGCTAAAAATATTCACTGTTACTGTACTAATGACACTGGCAGGGAAGGGGTTAACATCAGGGGCAATGAAAGGGTTAAGTGTGCTCCTAGGGAGTGCTTTCTAACTGTGTGGGGGTTGCTCTGACTGGATAAAGACAGAGATCCGTGTTCCTGCTCAGCAGGAACACAAGATCTCCATCTTCTTCTCTGTCAACGCTCTGCCTCTCAGGGGAATGATCGTGGATGGCTGGTGGACATCAGGTTGAGTAGACAGAAAATTGCTCATACCAGAGTTGCCTGGGCACTTCAGGCTCTCCTGAAGTTACTGCAGAAACTTCTCTGGAGGCTGCACAAAAGGTTGTGTCTCAGCAGTGCAAACAGACTGTTAAAGGGGTTGTAAAACCTTGAGGTTTTCACCTTAATGTATTCTATGCATTAAGGTGAAAAACCTTCTGTAGTGCAGCACCCCACAGAGCCCCCCTTTTACTTACCTGAACCTGATCTTTCCAGCAACGAGAACGAGCCCAGCAGCTACAGCCGCTGTCTTGGGTCCTCATTGGACAGATTGATAGCAGCGTCAAGCAAGCAAATCCAGTGACATGGGAGCCGGGGGCGGGGCCTAGTTCTGCTGTCTGTGTCAATGGACGCAGCAGGACTCTGGAGCGCGCCCACATGAGTGCCCCCTTGGAAAGCTGGTCTCCGAGGGGGCACTTGATGCGGGGAGGAGCCAGAAACGCCGCGGGGGGGGGACCCCAAAAGAGGAGGATCTGGGCCACTCTGTGCAAAACCCTTGCACAGAGGAGGTAAGTATACCATGTTTGTTATTTTTTTTTTTTTAAAACACAAAGCTTTACAACCCCTTTAACATCAGTATTCACTCAAACTTTTTGCTTCAACTCCTCTTACTATCTCTTACAGCTCTGTCGGTAGGTCCTGACCACTGCAAACTGGGAACATCCCATAAGAGTTGTGATTTTGGAAAGGCTCTATCCCAGTCATCTAGTCATTACAATTTGGCCCTTGTAAAAGGTGCCCAAATCCTTATGCTTGCCCATTTTTTCTGCTTTCAACACATCAAAACATGTCCACTTCCTGCCTAAAATATCCCACATAATTTCATCGGTCGACATCAGTACAACCCACCTGTTGGATTTTTGGCATGCGATTGCTGGCGGATCATTGTGTTCTGACAGCTGGGAAAGCTCCATGCCCTCTCCCGCCGGCAGAACATAATAGCGCTATGGGAGGGATTCCCTCATCAACACTGATGGTGGTTGCAGGAAAAAGAATGGAACCATCTATGGCTTGCCTTAAGCCCTGTACACACGATCAGAATATCGTACAAAAAAATACCACTTTGAAAGTAATTGTAAAACAATCTGATCATTAGTACACAGCTCTCCTCCAAGATTTTCCAAAGGGACAAACACGAAAATTTTTCACATATTATGATACCAGGTCGTACGGATTTTGTTTAATTAGTACGGTTTTCATCCAAAAATACAATACAAATACATTACATCACTTATAAATGTTTATTCTGTTGTACGAGAATTTTCCTACTTTAGTAACCTATTTGTTTTCAATATTAAGACTAGCATCCAAAAAAAAAAAAAGGACGATCATTCGTGATCTCATCGTGTGTACTAGGCTTAAGTTGTAGTGGATATCTCACTAATCAGTCTGGCTCTTGACCCTTTGATAATAGTCACAGTTACCGTAAAGTTATTGTAAAGTCTTGTTTTTTTTCTATTAAAATAACAAACATGTCATACTTACCTGTTCTGTGCAGTGGTTTTGCACAGGGCAGCCTGGATCCTCCTCTTCTTGGGTCTCTGGCTGGGCGCTCCTGACCCCTCCCTCCTGTTGAGTGCCCCCACAGCAAGCAGCTTACTATGGGGGCACCCGAGCCAAGCTGCAGCTCTGTGTGTCCACTCAGACACGTGGCTGTGGTTCGGCCCCGCCCCCTTGCTCTCCTGATTGCCTAACTGAGTTTGATTGACAGCAGCAGGAGCCAATGGCACTCCTGCTGTGTCTCAGCCAATCAGGAGGGAGAGTCCCAGATGGCCAAGGCACTTGTGGACATCGCTGGGAGAGAGAGGCCTCAGGTAAGTATTAGAGAGAGCTGATGGGGGCTGCTACAATAATACCTCCTACCCAGCTCTTCTACGACACTCTTCAGCAACAAGATTCTTTATAGATCCTCCTTCTATCCAGATATCTTTTAGTCCCTAGGCCTGCATATATCCCAAGCTGAGGAATGGCTCAAGCAAAGATCCTTATATGCATAAATCCTCATCAGTCAAAAGTCAAGAAGGTGATGAAAACTCTGGGAATGTGCCTTTATCACCTCTCAAAACCACATCTCTGAACAAAGACCTAAGGGACCGGCTGAATCAGGAAAATATTCGTAGCTTGAGTGCTATCACATGGAGGCTAGGAGCAAGTGGGTAAGCTTAAAATGGTAGGCATTAAGGGCAGAAAAGGGAAGATAAGAATGAGAAACTAGTCAGGCTGGTGTAAATGTACCCATTGTTTTGCTCTGCCTGGGGAAAGCAAAGATTCACAAGTTCTGAGTCTTTGTGTTTCCAAACCATTTATATATTCTTTGCTACTTTTAAATATAATTGATGCTCCTTTTGTTCAGTTATGATCAATTTAAAGCAAACACCTTCTAATATTAAATATCTAAATTGTCTGCTGTGCCCCGTATTGCCCCTTAAAACTTTGTCATCCAGAGCACATAAAATAAGTTATTTAATATTTTTATGAGATTTATATACTGTTGTTTTAGTGTTTAATGTCTTGATGATACATCTAAATTGGTTGCAGTGGGTTTACTGACACTTTGGGGTTGATTTACTAAAGCTGGAGAATGCAAACTCTGGTGCAGCTCTGCATAGAAACCAATCGGCTTCCACGTTTTGTTTTTTTTGTCAAAACTTTATTGAACAAGCTGAAATTAGAAGCTGATTGGCTACCATGCATCAGATTTTGCACACTCTAGTTTAGTGAATCAACCCATTGTGTTGATATGAAGCTAGGCTGTTGGCACCTAAGTACAGTACATGTCTGTTGGGGAGCTGTTTTAAATGAATGTCACCACACAGCACTACACAAACTTTAAGGTATCATTTAAATGACATAGGTGGAGAAGAAAATGAGGAGGAGATTGTGGGGTTATTCTTCAGAAAAGCCATTGTCGTTTACCCTAACTACTACCCATATAGTTGATTCACTTATAGTAATTAAATATTCCCATGAACATAGAGTAAGGTCATCTTTATTTTCTTTTTTCTTATTTTGTGCTAAAGTACTGCATAAATGAGGTGTGTCTAAAAAGTTTGGTGAATGGTATCAGAAAACAAACAAAACAGAAGGTACAAACAAATTACCTTCTTTGGCCTTCAAAATAATCACCATCCTTCATCCAACGCACTTTTGGCAATGTTCATAAAGCTTCTAGTAACAAAGGCCTCTTTAGGAATCGATCGCAGAACCGCTGTCACACATTCATGGATTTCCACCACATCCACAAAACGTGCGCCTTTCATGATGCTCCTCAGGCGGGCAAACAAAAAGAAGTGACAGATCAGGGGAGTAAGGTGGGTGATCGAGAACAGGTACGCTGCGCTGAGCCAAGAATTGGCACACAGGTCTCATCTCCTGGGACAATGGTTGGCAGAAAGGATGGATCCTGATCACACATGGTAATGAAATCTCCAGAGGTTTCCATCCGTTTTGCTTTCTGTTCGTCTGTCAGCCTGTGTGGCACAAACCTTGAACAGATCTTCCCAAATCTTTGCGGACGATGGTGCACACCGTGTCCTTGCTAAAGTCAGTCGCCAATCTCATGCCAGCATTTGTCACACGCGCTCGATCATGTCTGGGGTTCTGCTTGTCGATGGTCGAACTGAACCAGGTTCTTTCTTAGTTGTTTTCTTCCTGTCATGAAAGCGTTTGAACGAGTCGTAAACACATTTTCTGCTCACGGCTTCTGTCCCGTACACTTGCACCAACATTTCATGCGTCTCCGCCGTTTTTTCCCAGTTTGGAAAAGAACTTGATGATCACTCGTTGCTCCATTGCACTGTGACCCTACCTCTCACACTGACTGCCCGCAGTGGGTTTTCCCTGACACTCACGTGTACTCCACGCTAGGTGGCACTTCTCAACGTGTCTCTGGATAGCCATGTACATGTGTGCGCATCTGGCCCATGTTGGCGTTGAGCTATCGGACCAAACTTTTTAGACACACCTCGTATATATGCCGGCACAAATTGTTGTTTTTTATTGTTTAATGATAATGAAATGACTGTTTTTGACCTCACAAGGCAGCCTTATATTTTTGTCACTTTTTTCAAGGCTGTCCTAAAGGTACCCAAAGATATGAGAATATATGAGCATCTCCTTACAAAATTTCTGTTGAACATATTTAGTCTTTTTTTGTAAAGGAAAACACTTTTCCCTGCATTGTTGTATGAAAGTATTCATGCAACAAGAACTTTATCCCACAACACCTGTCTTCATGACAAGGCAGACCATATCAGTATCAATTATTAAATGGCATAAAATAAATAATATAATAATGTGGCAGAAGGTTTGCTTTAAAGTTGTTTTTTTTATTTAAAAAACTAATAAAAAATTGATATAGGGCCTAATGTAGCAACATCATTTTACAAAAACTGAAGTTAATTCCCCACAGACACCAAACAGATTAACAGATTCAAGTTTATTGTGACTGGGGGTATAACTCTAGTTCTTAAATCAACACAAGGATTGTGTCAGACCCAAATGTTTTTAAATGCAGTCTTGCAGTAACTAGGCTGGAGTCACTTGATTGGTTTTGGTAGCTGCTTGGATTTCAGCTGGAACAATCATAGATGCACTGTCCTCCTCTGGTGCAGATAGGTCAATGTGGCCACATGTCAAACACTGAACAGCGCAATGGCGGAACTGAAAGAAAGTAAAGGGAAATAATAAATAAACATTGTCATTGTTATGTTGCCTATGACTGCTTATCATGATGACTGCTTTCAAAACTCTCTCAGATCATTTTGAATGATTGCTTTCCATTTTACCTCATTTTCTGTCAACAATACATATAACTATCAACCACTTGTGGTGATTATCATAATCTGACCATTACATACAGTAAATATAACTCTAACGCCTTTGGGCAGCTAAATGGCTAGCATTCTTGCCAAGTACTGTATTAGTTTATTTTTGACCAGAGAAACAATCTATACATTTTTTTGCATTTATTTCCTCCTATAACATAAAAAATATACAGGTAGAATAATAAGCTTTTTACCCAAACATGTCTGATTAGAGTAGGAAATATAGACAGTGAACTCTCTTGGAAGCAGTTGGTGCTATACAAATAAATTAATTTTAAACAATTAATTAAAGTGAATGTCTTGCTATTTTGTACATGTTTACTTGTTTATTTTTTATAGTCAAAATGAAAACATATTCTTTAATCATTTTTTGTGAGGTACATACTGTATGAAATATAGTATGCATATGTATTGCTTTATTTTTCTGAGCCAGCAGGAGGAGCATTAAGTTCAGTTCACATTTTCCAGACCCTCAATTTACTGTAAAGCCTTTTGTTTACAGAACTCAATAGCTCAAGCTGAAATTTACATACACAAATGAATGGCTTCTTCCTGCAAATCATCCCTTATGAGAGGGCTCAGTTTGAAGTTTCAGACAGACAATCAGACTGAGATGACAAAACATGTTGAGTGTAAGGAGTGAAATCGTTTTGCACTCCGGAGAGGAAGATTTGTAATGAAGAAATTCTTAATTGTTATACTTGATATGATTTCTAAGCAGTTTATTCTACATAATTATATAATCTATAAGCTCAACAAAATATCATTGCTACTCTTACTCTTTCTGCCTGAGATTCAAATAAACCATCAAACTGGTTGCTGTGGGCAACTTAAAATCTTTTAATGCTGTAAATAAAAAACACTGTTCACAAAAAATCTTACAATCCGGCATAAAACTATTTGTAAAATGTTATCTTATAAAATTGCTTCTCAGTTACATTATTTGGAGAATATGCATTTGTTCTATCTCTCATGTATCTGCATTGTATTAGATTGTACTCAATGGTTATTTTATTAAAGCTGAACATCAGGGAGAAAAATCTCTTTTAGTGGTACTCCCTCTGCACTGCAAGAGTTAAATGCTTGTTTATGCCTTGGGTACAAGTAAATGGTACTTACCTTGTCCCCCGCTCCCTCAGCAGCCAGCGCTCTGTACTGTGTATGGTGCCTCGGCTTCCTTGTGGCTTATAGTCGTGCATTGTACTTGATGACATCAAGGCACCTGTGTATTTAGCATGTCAGCTAATAACAGCAAAGTAAGGCTACAAGGGGCAATGTGAGGCTACAAGGGGCAATGTGAGACTACAAAGGGCAAATGATCCATAAAACTGAACATATGAAGTTTGTAAAAATCATACCCTGGTTTGATGAGTTTTCATTTCTGTGTTGTTGGTGATATGGTCAGAGTTTGGTGTGAATTATTCCATAGATATAGGTCTTGCAAAGATGTGAGGAAAAAACTCCCTACCTGCCCTAGATTCAAGTACCCAGTAAAGAGGCCACAGGATGCTTATTATAAAACAGACAGTACCGTCAGGGACTTCTCCATCATCTGCTTATGCCAATATACAGCCAGGTCCATAAATATTGGGACATCAACACAATTCTAATCTTTTTGGCTCTAAACACCGCTACAATGGATTTGAAATGAAACGAACAAGATGTGCTTTAACTGCAGACTTTCAGCTTTAATTTGAAGGTATTTGCATCCAAATCAGGTGAGCGGTGTAGGAATTACAACAGTTTATATATGTGCCTCCCACTTTTTAAGGGACCAAACGTAATGGGACAATTGGCTGCTCAGCTGTTCCATGGTCAGGTGTGTGTTATTCCCTCATTATCCCATTTACAAGGAGCAGATAAAAGGTCCAGAGTTCATTTCAAGTGTGCTATTTGCATTTGGAATCTGTTGCTGTCAACTCTCAATATGAAATCCAAAGAGCTGTCATTATCAGTGAAGCAAACCATCATTAGGCTGAAAAAACAAAACAAACCCATCAGAGAAATAGCAAAAACATTAGCTGTGGCCAAATCAACTGTTTGGAACATCCTTAAAAAGAAAGAATGCACTGGTGAGCTCAGCAACACCAAAAGACCCAAAAGACCACAGAAAACAACTGTGGTGGATGACCGAAGAATTCTTTCCCTGGTGAAGAAAACACCCTTCACAACAGTTGGCCAGATCAAGAGCACTCTCCAGAAGGTAGGTGTATGTGTGTCAATGTCAACAATCAAGAGTAGACTTCACCAGAGTGAATACAGAGGGTTCACCACAACATGTAAACCATTGGTGAGCCTCAAAAACAGGAAGGCCAGATTAGAGTTTGCCAAACAACATCTAAAAAAGCCTTCACAGTTCTGGAACAACATCCTATGGAAAGATGAGACCAAGATCAACTTGTACCAGAGTGATGGGAAGATAAGAGTATGGAGAAGGAAAGGAACTACTCATGATCCAAAGCATACCACCTCATCAGTGAAGCATGGTGGTGGTAGGGTCATGGCGTGGGCATGTATGGCTGCCAATGGAACTGGTTTTCTTGTATTTATTGATGATGTGACTGCTGACAAAAGCAGCAGGATGAATTCTAAAGTGTTTCGGGCAATATTATCTGCTCATATTCAGCAAAATGCTTCAGAACTCATTGGACGGCGATTCACAGTGAAGATAGACAATGACCCGAAGCATACTGCGAAAGCAACCAAAGAGTTTTTTAAGGGAAAGAAGTGGAATGTTATGCAGTGGTCAAGTCAATCACCTGACCTGAATCCGATTTAGCATGCATTTCACTTGCTGAAGACAAAAATGAAGGGAAAATGCCCAAAGAACAAGCAGAAACTAAAGACGGTTGCAGTAGAGGCCTGGCAGAGCATCACCAGGGATGAAACCCAGTGTCTGGTGATGTCTATGCATTCCAGACTTCAGGCTGTAATTGACTGCAAAGGATTTGCAACCAAGTATTAAAAAGTGAAAGTTTCATGGATGATTGTTAATCTGTCCCATTACTTTTGGTCCCTTAAAAAGTGGGAGGCACATATACAAACTGTTGTAATTCCTACACCGTTCACCTGATTTGGATGTAAATACCCTCAAATTAAAGCTGAAAGTCTGCAATTAAAGCACATTTTGTTTGTTTCATTACAAATCCATTGTGGTGGTGTATAGAGCCAAAAAGATTATAATTGTGTTGATGTCCCAATATTTATGGACCTGACTGTAGCTCAACATTATCATACTTGAGGAAAAAAGAAAATATTACTGCACTTCGATGAGCTTAGATCTATGTAAGCACAGTATCAAATACTTACCTGTTTATTTAAAAATATGTAGATAATTGGGTTGTAGACAGGACTGGTCTTGGCAAAGTATGTAGGCAGAGTTGCAGCAAGAGGAGGAATGTAGAGTGTTGGATTAATGACGACAATAAGAGCAAAAACGGTGTATGGAAGCCAGCAGACCAGAAAAGCAATAACCATAAACAACACCATAACCACAACCCGGAGCTCTTCTTCTTTGTTAGTCCTTCCTCCCTGCTCCTCAATTTTCCTGTTGAGCTTAAGTACAAATGCAATAAAAAATACATAAGAGATTCAAATTCAGACTTCCACTGAAACAGTCAAAATGCTTTATTAAAAACATCATACATGCCTTACAGGATTTTCCTATAGGGCTCAGTCATTTATAGTTATGTCACTTTGGAATAGATTGGTGGCTTTTTTAACTGCAAAAAAATATAATGCAAAACTCAACAGTCCAGATGAAATCTGTCATCGTCATAAATGCCTGACTTCATCCAAAATGCCATATTTTATATGTAGAATAAAGGGTTGTTGTATTTACCGCTCTGGAAATATTAATCTCACTTCCTGCTAGGTCAGGGAAAATGTCTTCAATGGTCATGTTGGCAAAAATCAAAACACATTTCAGTTAAAGTGTTACTAAACCCACATGATAAAAAAAACTATCAATAAATGGTATATTACATGCTGTTTATACTCACTCAGTCACAATGAGATCAGTTTTCTGTATTCTGCAAAAAACCTGGTTGATCATGCTGTTCTATATCTCCACCTTCTGTCCATGTCCCCAGTTCAGCTAGGGTTTTTGTAGCTGTAGTGGCAACTCTGCACATGCTCAGTTTTCAGTGAGTTTCTATGCTGAGCATTTCCTCCCTATCACATCTGAGCAGCCCATGTGACTATAGAGTCACACATGTGGGCGTATACACTGTGATAAATGACAGCCCACTCCCTCTCTCCCCCATGCGCACTAACCAGCTAAACACAATGGGGGCGGGATGTTACACCTTGATTTACCTTTCTCTTGTTCTAAGACACAGGCTGGAGGGGCGTGACACAGCCTGTGACTGGCAGAAATTCACCCACGCCATAATATTTCCACAAAATAATAAATATTTAATTTCAAATATACTGTAAAACAGTTTATTGATATTATTTATTCATTTTACTCTGTATTTCAAAGGCTTTTTATATTTTGTATTTTGAAAATGTGACCAGCAGCAGAGGACTAGAAGCTCCTCCTGCTTATGTTTCCCTACAGACAGGCTGGGAAGGAGCTGGGTCATGTGACAGTTGTATATCAAATAGGAAAAAAGGTACTTAGATGTTTTTTTTATTATTAAAATAATTACAGCGCCATCATCCATATACAGAAATAGAAGGGATAATGAATGTAGCCAATTCCCGGGCCTCTCCAGGCCTAATGGTGATCTCCAGAGTTAGGGACAGCTGACATCCTTCTGTGTAGAGTGGGTTACGAGGCAAAGTGGGTGCAATGTAAGGTAGATCATTGGGCACCAGACACTTTTTGAATGCAAAGAGATTTATTTTCTCTTAAACAGAACTGTGGGAGAGAGGGTTTAGGGAAAGGCACCCAGCCTGACACCACGTCTGCATGTGTAGACACACTGTCTCCTATGGCAACAATCTTGAACAGTTTCTAACACAAGTTTGTAATGAACTCTTTCACTTTCTCCACAATCTCCTTTTTAGATCTTCACTCAACAGCTCCAAGTCTATCACTTAAGACTCGCTGATCCACTGCCACTGGATCTCCTGAGCTCTTCCAATCTTCTCACTGAGTATATTCCTCAAGCGTCACCTCCGCATCCCTGCTGGGTCCCTAGCTTGGCACTCACAGATACCTCAAGTGTCACCCCACTGGCCTGCTCAGTCCCTGGCTTGGCACACAAGACTGCTCTACAAGCATCACCTCCGCTGTCTGGGTCCCTGGCTTGACACCTGCTGAAGTTTCCCAATTCTTCACCGTCCCTGGTTGGTGAGGACATTGTGCCGGTACTTGCTTCAGCTACTCACGGTGGTCCCTGGCATTAAGGTGAATGGCCCTTTAGTGGCGACAGCTTCCCCTCCATGACAGGTTCTCCGACCTGCAGAACCATACATTTTGGTTGGACTGCAAGTCGCAGTCCCAACCCTGGCATGCTCTCTTACTTCTGGATAGGCCCTCAGACAGCCTAGCAGCCTGATGTCCCTGGGATAGGCCTCAGGCTCTGGCCTAGCAGTCCGGGACAATACAACACACGTCCACCCAGGTAGCCGTCCTGGTGGCACAAAACCCCGATCACCTGACATCACCCAAATAAAAAGGCTTTCCCAGCAGGCCAGGGGACCCAAGAAAATCCCTGCCCATTGGCTGAGACACCCCATCTATTTCTAATCTGTCCTTACAATGCCCTTGTCTTATCTAATGCCACCAGAGACCCAGCCATCTAGTGACAGAAGAGAGCCTTCTATGAGGAGGTGAGTTGCCATCTAGATAAAGGAAGGCCCGTAGACGTGGTGTATCTGGATTTTGCAAAAGCATTTGACACAGTTCCCCATAAATGTTTACTGTACAAAATAAGGTCCGTTGGCATGGACCATAGGGTGAGTACATGGATTGAAAACTGGCTACAAGGGCGAGTTCAGAGGGTGGTGATAAATGGGGAGTACTTGTAATGGTCAGGGGTAGGTAGTGGGGTTCCCCAGGGTTCTGTGCTGGGACCAATCCTATTTAATTTGTTCATAAACGACCTGGAGGATGGGATAAACAGCTCTATCTCTGTATTTGCAGACGACACTAAGCTAAGCAGGGCAATAACTTCTCAGCAGGATGTGGAAACCTTGCAAAAAGACCTGAACAAATTAATGGGGTGGGCAACTACATGGCAGATGAGGTTCAATGTAGAAAAATGTAAAATAATGCATTTGGGTGGCAAAAATATGAATGCAATATATACACTGGGGGGAGAACCTCTGGGGGAATCTAGGATGGAAAAGGACCTGGGGGTCCTAGTAGATGATAGGCTCAGCAATGGCATGCAATGCCAAGCTGCTGCTAACAAAGCAAACAGAATATTGGCATGCATTAAAAAGGGGATCAACTCCAGAGATAAAACGATAATTCTCCCACTCTACAAGACTCTGGTCTGGCCGCACCTAGAGTATGCTGTCCAGTTCTGGGCACCAGTCCTCAGAAAGGATGTACTGGAAATGGAGCAAGTACAAAGAAGGGCAACAAAACTAATAAAGGGTCTGGAGGATCTTAGTTATGAGGAAAGGTTGCGAGCACTGAACTTATTCTCTCTGGAGAAGAGACGCTTGAGAGGGGATATGATTTCAATATACAAATACCGTACTGGTTACCCTACAATAGAAATAAAACTTTTTCGCAGAAGAGAGTTTACCAAGACTCGTGGCCACTCATTAAAATTAGAAGAAAAGAGGTTTAACCTTAAACTACGTAGAGGGTTCTTTACTGTAAGAGCAGTAAGGATGTGGAATTCCCTTCCACAGGCGATGGTCACAGCGGGAGCATCGATAGCTTCAAGAAACTATTAGATAAGCACCTGAATGACCGCAACATACAGGGATATACAATGTAATACTGACACATAATCACACATAGGTTGGACTTGATGGACTTGTGTCTTTTTTCAACCTTGCCTACTATGTAACTATGTAAATATATATATATATATATATATATATATATATATATATATATATATGCAATGTATCTTTGATATACACTATGCATACACACACATTTCTGTATGTTTTATGCCCTTAAAAAAGCACAGGAAAAAAATATTGACAGAAATTCTGACAGAAATGAACTCAGCTCATATTCTCTATTATGGGCTGACAGCACAGTGGAATTGATTTACTAAATTAAAAAAAGTCAGTTTACTTTGCAAGGGAAGCTGCACTTTGTAAGTGAAATTTCCCCAGAGCTTAGCGAATGAGGTGATACTCTGCTGACTTCCATCATCCACTCATGTGCAAGAAAAATACATTTTGTCTTATTTTTCTTGTATGTGATTAGGTATTCTTTGCATTCACTAAGCTCTGGGGATAAGTGCCTTGCAAAGTGCAATTTACTTTGCAAAGTGAACAGTCTATTTTCCATTACTAAATCAACCCCCGTGCCTCTGCTGCAATGAAATCCCCAAAATGTTGTCAGCACTGCTCAGTTTTCTTCTGCTGAACTGCAGAACATGCTCCCCTTATTTTCATAATATAAGACTACAACAAAGTGGGGGGTTCTGAAACCCACAAGGGAGAATAGAACAGGGCTATTAGGTGAGAACCTCACTGGATTTCTGGCCAGAAGAACATATATTTTTCTGTACTTCCATGGATAGAACATCAGGAAGCTTTAGATGCGCATCAGCAAAGTTAGTAGGTCATGCAGGGGTTGATTTACTAATGGCAAATAGACTGTTTACTTTGCAAGGGAGATGCATTTCAGGTATTTTCTATTTTTTTAAAAAATTGAAGGGCAGGAAGGGGCTCTAAGAAGGTTGACAGTACTATATACCCTTTTTGATATATGTAATTGCTGTGTGCTGGCTTTAATTAAAAGCAAAATGTTATCAATAGAACATGGTGATGAAATTTACCTTATGCAGCGAACGGAGAATGCTTCCATATGAGAATCCAATAATGACAACAGGAATAATGAAGCATGTCAGAAAGTATGTAATCAGGTAGCTATAGTTACTCCAGGATCTCTCTTCCCAACCAATGGAGCAAGAGGTTTGAACACCTTCAGGACCATAGGAACTCCAACCAAATAGAGGTGCTATTGCCCAGATCAGACAGAACAGCCAAATAAACGCTAGTCCTTGGTAACCTCTTTGTGGGCTCAGCTTCAGAGCTCCAACTGGCTCACACACTACATTGTATCTCTCATAGGCTAAGATAGTCAGAGACCAAAGTGATACAATTCCTGCAGAAGAAGAGAAATATATCAAATAAATAACTCCTCTAGTTTGATGCACGCCTGTTAGATAAATAGTAGAAAATCTGTTACTGGCAAGGATAAACAATACATTACAATTTTATGTTGTTTAATTTCATTTATAGAAAGTAAAAAACATGTTTACATAAAACAATACTCTTGTTTTTTTGTTTTTTGTTTTTGTTTTTGTTTACAAACTTTTATTAGGTACAAAAAAAAATTGGTGCAAAAAGTTGTTTACATATGCCATGAATATATAATAAAAACAATACCAATATGGAATATTCTCATACTGTATACAATACTTGAGAGAAATTCTTAGTAAAGGTTGATTAGCACGTTAGCTATAATATCGTTAAATATTATCTTTATTATCTTTTATGAAAGGTATCACTGTTCTGAATTGAAGAAGTGATTGGAGTGATTAAACCATGGGTTCCATTTTTTTTATCATATTAATGATATGTATTGTGTACTGTGTGAAATATTTTTTCCATAAGATTTATATTGTTAATTCTAGTTTTCAAATGTGTTAGAGGTACTGATGGTGATTTTCAATGGTATGCAATCACTCTTGTTTTTTTATATTGTGAACTTACCATTTTGTTAAAGAAAATGTATCTATTGTAATTTGCAAATTCACCACAAGAGGGAGCAGACTCAAAACTGTGGCTAATAGTGTGCATTAAATGAATGCACAGGTCTGCTTTGTCAGGGACGGTGAAATTATAGTGTTTGTCTATTAAAATGGCATTCAAATATAGACATGATTCAAGCTTATAGAAAATAATTTAAATGAATGTGTTGAGTTTTTTTCACTTTACTTTAGTTTTACCCCACTTTGTACAATAAAATGATCATTGTACATCCAAATGCCATACCTAGTGAAAACATTCTACATAACTTCAATTATGTTTAATCATCGTCTTTTATTTGTATTGGTGTTTTTCTTTTTATACTGTAAATGTGTCTTAACTGATCATGTGTTGTAAAAAAATATATATTGTAATATGAAATCTTGATATGGGTTCATTGAAATGCATAAACGATAAAGTATTTTATATTGCTGAAATGTTTCCTGCATGTAAGGGAAGCTTCAACCCCCACATTGTTTAGAACCAAAAGTACGTCATTGAAAACTAGTAATGATGAACTAAATGTAGATTAAAACATAATGAAATATATCTAACGCCAACATATTTTTTTTTTGTTGTGGATAGAGTTGTAGAGAATGGTTAAATCTGTGACTTTTTTTTTTTCATTTGTGTTCCATTGCAGAGATTTCCTTTTACTTTTTGTCCTGTAGACAAAACATGAAGCAAGAGGAAATCTCTCAAGTGCAGGAAATTGCTTAGAAAGTTGTCTCTGCAACAAGTTGGAGGACTTTTCCTGTATAACTGTTCTGGTGACAACTCAAAATGTTAGATTTGGCCTCGCTTTTAGTCCCATCAGGACAAATAGGGAAGGTGAACCTTCTCAATGGGACACAGACACCAGACAGCAATACAATTTTATAGGTTTACTAAGCCTTAAAGCCCCATTTTAATAATAAAAAAATGCTTTAGATACATTTTAAGTTGTGCACAAATGTAGTTATGTTTTATACAAAATATCTAATAATACCACATAATAATAATAATACATAATAATAATAATAAAAATATTATTAATAATAATAATAATAATAATAGATTTCGCTTATATCTAATAATAACACATAATAATAATAATAATAATAATAATAATAATAATAATAATAGATTTAGCTTATATCTAATAATAACACATAATAATAATAATACATTTTGCTTAATGTTATAGTAAGAAAGAAATCTTACCAAAATAGTTGACAGCAAAGCCCTGGAAGATACAGAATGTTTCGCCCAGGTAAAAATAGCCATGATAATTGGTACTAATCACTATGGTTGTCCCACACAGTGTCATTAAAAGATCAGAAAATGAGAGGTTGAGGATAAAAATATTGATAGGATTGCGGAGTTGAGGATATTTCATAGTCACCAAAATGACCAACAAATTATTGAAAATTGAAAAGGCAGCATTTATAAACATAAGAAACGCCAAGATGCTATAGCCAGATCTGGGGAATATAGTGGGCTTGGTAGTAAAATTCTCGCTGATCTCAGTTGTAGGTATAGCAGTTTCCATACTGATACAGTACAAGCTTGCTCTCTTTCAATGGCTGCTGGCTCACTATCCTCTGTAATATAGCAACAAATATTCTTGTCTCTTGGCTGTCTTGTTTCAATCTGTAAACCTGCTTTTACATATATTATTTTGTGAAGGATAAGGGATAAATACATCTTTTAATTAAAGTAGCATCTGTTCCTATAAGCTTGCCGTTATATATACACAATTTAATAGAATGGAGACTCTTAATCGGATTATTTTCATCTGAGCAGGTGACTAATTTAACCACAGTGATATTTTATTTTTTATTTTAACATCCATAAACGTATTCCATAGCAAATATTTTATAATGCTGTTCTGAAAAATGTGCTTGCCTTATTGTATAAAGATGGTATAAGATATTTAAGGTTCACCTTAGGATGTCAATTCCTTTCTATGATCCCATTGTATCTACACTATATGGCCAAAAGACATGTGGACAGCTAGACATCCCTCTAAATTATTGCTCTTAGGTGCACAAAGTCAGAACCATAAAAACATGATTTGACAGGTGGTCTGCACAGAGTCTTGACCCCAACCCTATTCAACACCTTTGGGGTGAATTGGAACTTGGTTTGCAATCCAGGCCCCCTTGTCCAATATCAGTGCCTGAACTCCGAAATGTTCTTTTGCCTGATTTGGCACACATTTCCACAGACACACTACAAAATCTCGCGTAAAATCTTCCTAGAAGTGTAGAGGCTGGTATAGTTGCAAACAGGGGCCAGCTCCATAATATTGCCCAAGGCATTACAATGGGATATCCAACAAGCTCATATAGGTGAGGTGACAAAATGTTCATGAACTTGCCATATAGTATATTTGCCTTTCATTCCTTTCAGGAAACGTGCACTGCACCTTTATTTTTCTCCTGAAAATGCTGGTTCTCTGGATATAATGCTTATCCAATGTCTTCAGGCAAGGGCATAGCTTGAAGCTTTTGTGCCCCGATGCAAAAAGTTAACCAGCCCCCCCCCCCCCCCACTACCCCACCATTCACCAAGATACTCCCACCTGTGGGCTAAGAAACTCCAAGTGGCTAAAGAGTTATCTCAGATCTTTATTTACAGAGGGCAATTCAAAAGATTTTGGAGAAACTGTCCACATTTTGACATACCTCTCCAGTTCTTTTGAGATCTACCTAAACAACATGAAAGAAATTAAAGATAACTGGGGTTCAGCGCCCTTTTAAAAAAAAAAAATAATAAACTAGCACTCTAAATAACTAAAGAGTAGGGAAAACTTAGAAAAATATAATAAGACAAATGTCACTGTAAAAATATAAACTTAAACTACCATGGACAGTGTTCGTCAGGTATGGCAGTAGATGGTTGGTGCCAGTAAAGCAGTGGACATGTCAGTTGGGTAGAGGTTGGTGGCAGTATGGCAGTTGGTGCTAGTAGGGCAGTAGATGGTGTCAGTCAGTAGAGCAGTGGATGGTGTATGTACGGCAGTGGACTTTGTCAGTAGGGCAGAGGATGGTGTCAGATTTATTTATTTTTATTTTATTTATTTTTTTATTTGTTACAATGTTATTTTTTATTATTATTTACAATTTTTTTAGCAGCCCTGTTGGGGTACTTTGAAATATCAGGGGGTCTTAACAGACCTCTGATGTCTCTATTTTGAGACTGAAAAAGGGGATTAAGGACACAGTCCTCAATCTGTATCTTGACTACACAGGAAGAAAAATAGCAGGAAGACCTTGGTGCAGTCTCCATGTTCATTCAAAAACTGAAGCATAGTAACAGTTTACTATGCTTCAGTTATGAATGAACGCAATGAGTAATCATGAGTGATTTGAAAAAAATCATTGCTCCTGGCTGAACAGTAATTAAAAATAAATAAATAAATAAACTGTACATGTAACCTAGGGCAATACACCCCATGCCCTCCATTTTTTTGACACCCCAGCCTCTTAGTCTAGAAAATAGACATTTTTGATATGTAAGTTATGGCTTCCACTCAATGGGGTTCAGGTTTGACATCTGAACTTTTTTGAGGTTCGCTAAACCCAACTCGAACTGAACCCAGGGTGGTTCAGCTTATTCCTAGCAGTTTTTACTTTTCATGTTATTTCCCCCTTTTTACCTGGTAATCCTTCCAGTAACAAGTATGTTAAAAAAGGAAGTATAACAAGTTTTAGGGCAACAATGCTCACTCACTGTACTGTATCTATGAAGGAGCATAGTTGTCACCCTAGGTCAGGACTGCAAATCACCTCCCCCTCTTCTCTTCACTATAACATAGGGGGAGGTGTTTTGTAGTGTACGTAGCTAGCTGGGGGCAATGTAACTGATAAGATTGCAGCACAGGATGTCAAAACCAGTCAAGATTTCAGGCAGAATAAACTGTCATTTTTTTGCATTTATTAAACAGATATAGCAAAACACTTTCAAGGGCATATTTAACAGACCAAAAGGGAGCAAAACGGTCCATTGTTAGGGTTTACACATTAAGTTTCCTCAACTGTTTTACAGATATGTTGTACACAGGGCTTTTTTTCAGCGGGAACGTGGGGGAACGCAGTGCCGGCACCTCCAGCACTGAATGTATGTAATAGCATGGGGTGTAGGGTATGCTGGAGGGTCTATTGATGTGTGCTTCTGGGGGATCTATTGTCACTTCCGGGGATCTGATTTTGTGTGAGGGTCTATTGTTGCTGATGGGGAATCTATTGTTGCTGGGGGGTCTTATGTTGCTGGAAGGGATCTACTGTTGAGGGAGAGGTCTATTTTTACTGGCTGCTGGATAATCTATTGATGCTGGCTGCTGGAAGATCTGTTGTTGCTGCTGGGGGGGAGGTCTGAAGTTGCTTGGGTGGATATTTTGTTACTGGGTGTGATATTTTGTTGTGGGTAGTTTACTGTTGCTGCAGGCAATCTATGGTTGTTGGGATGGAGTCCATTGTTGCTGGGGGAGACTATTGTTGTGTGGGGGGGATCTATTGCTGGGATTCTATTGTTACTGACTGCAGGGGATCTATTTTACTGCTTTTCTTTTTATCATCAACATGTCCCATATAAATGATTTAGCACCACAAAACGATACTTGGTTCTGTATTCTCTAAAAGGGGCTGTACTGGTAGGTGGTTAGGGGGTGGAATCAAGAGACGGTGGTCAGAGGTGGGTAGGGGGCAGAGACAAGGGGTGACTCAGACGGGGGGAGTTCCTGTACCTATTCTCCGAGAAAAAAAAACCCTGGTTGTACAACCCTATGCCATTTATTTAGATTTGGTTTATTAGTAAAATTAGCAATCATTAACTATACTCCTACTACTGTATTGTAAAAAATAAAAAAAAGGCATGGAGAATGCCTATTCGTGGAATGTGTTTTATAAACGTCACTTCAGAAATAGCCATTGATTGGGTGGCAAGTGCATCCGTTAATGTCTGTGAACTAACCCATTCCCAGATGACTTTGTTTACAGACACTGTGTACAGAGTTGATCTGAGTGGCTCTGTAGTACATGGTCCCTGTGGTTATCACAGTGATCACATGATGTAAGCAGCGTACAGTACAGCCCACAGCAAAAAAGAAAAAGGAAGAATAAGTGCAGGGCTAGCATGATAAAGGTTTACAGGGGACTCCGGTAAGCCAGGGGTTAACTCTCCCAGTAAGTATAAGGAGGTCATTGGTCAGCCAGCGGGGGGGGGGGGCGTGTCCGCAGGGGTCAGTCTTCAGGATATACAAGGAGACGGATATCGGGGGGGGGGGGGGGTCAGACACGAGGAGGAGAAGATTTTGTAAGCAGCATCGCTCCCTCTATACGCCGCTGGATTGACATGTCTGATCTGAGGACTCTGCAGGAGCAGCTCTGCTCCATGGCAGAGTCAATGGGGACAGACTGACTACAGTCTCAGGTAGCTACCATGCAGGGAGCCTCCTCCTCAGCTCCGGTTGCTTCCCCTGTGAGACACGCTCTGCCTGCAGGCCCCCCGGAGCGCTTCAGCTTTTCACCCCCCTCTCCTGTGCAGAGACAGTCAGGGAGCCCAGCCATGGACCCTCCAGCCCAGCCGGCTCAGCTCCAGTGCGAGCGCAGGGAGGAATCCCTGTTGTGGGTGGAGCTCCGTGGGACAGGGGCGGAGCCCCACAGGACTGGGGCAGAGCCCCACAGGATGGGGGCAGAGCCCAGCGTTGTCCCTAGTCCCTGTACACAGGAGATCTCAGGGGGATACGGCTGCCTTCCAGGTGGATGCCATGGTGGGAGTGGCAGCTGGGCGTGGGAGGATTCGTCATGCAAGTGCTGGCCAGTCGGGCAGAGCAGGAGCCGGTCTACACAACAGGGCCCCTCATACCAGCGAAGGGGTGAAGAAGAGCTACGCTGCGACAGCCAGGCACACAAGTCCTACGGGGCAGTGGCGCAGGAGGGACAGTGGGCAGCCTGGGCCCTCTGCGGATGGCACATCCGTGCCAGACCCTCAGCTGCAAGACGATCCCCTGGATTCCTCGCAATCCGAGGGCAAGCTTTCCGGCTCTGAAGACGGGGTCGTTCCACTGCGATTGGGACGGGGGATTCCGGATCTGCGGCTGTGGGATCGGGTCCTGGTAAACCTGGTAAGTCCATGTCTAATTCCATATCTTCTTTACAGCTTCCTTTGTCTTCTATGTCAGGGGTTAGGGTGGGTCCGGTCCTCGGGGTTGGTAAGGGTACCCTTACGGCTACAGGTTTCTTAATCCTTTGCTCCCTTTCTCAGATCCCTCATGTCGCAGACAATGTGCGGCAGGCTCTTTTACACGATGAGGTGGTTTCAGAAAAACTTGCTAAGGAGGTGTTATTGGGCCAGATGTGCAGACCTTTTCCAACTCCCCTTTGGACAACTTGGTGGTCTCTCCTTTGAGTGTCCTTCCTAAGAAGGAGCCCAATAAATTTCACTTGATTCACCATCTTTCGTTCCCGAAAGGTGGGTCGGTTAACGATGCTATTGACCCAGAGGCATGTGTGGTGTCTTACACCTTGTTTGATGTTGTGTTTTTTTAGGTGCGGCTCTATGGTAAGGGTGCTCTCATGGCTAAGACCGACATTGAGTCGGCCTTTCGTTTGTTGCCGGTCCACCCGCGCAGTTTTCACCTGTTGGGTTGTAGGTGGTTGGGCTCCTTTTATGTGGATCGGTGCCTTCCTTTGGGCTGCTCAATATCTTGCGCCCTTTTAGCTCTTTCCTGGAATGGGTGGTTCGCGACATGGCGGGTGTAAATTCAGTTATTTGTTACTTGGATTACTTTTTGTTCATTGGCCCTCCCTCTTCTAATTTATGTGGGATTCCCTTGGCTACGGTTCGGCACCTCGCTGAGTGTTTTGGGATTCCCCTCGCAGCTGACAAAACAGAGAGCCCCACACCATCTATCAAATTCCTAGGAATAGTAATTGATTCTCAGGTGATGGAGTGTCGCCTGCCTGATGACAAGTTACTTTCTCTCAAGGAAAAGGTTCGTTTGGTGAGTGGCAAACATAAAATCCAGCTACGGGAGTTACAATCCCTCCTCGGCAAGCTGAATTTTGCGTGCCACATTATGCCGATGGGCAGAGTTTTTAGTCAGTGGCTATCAGTAGCCATGATAGGGGTACGTTCGACTAGGCCTTTCATCCGTTTAAACAGGGAGCATAGGGCTGATCCTGCGAGTGTGGCGAGTTTTTTTGGAAACTTTCAATGGCCAGTCACTATGGATGGAGGGGCCAGTCAGCAGTTATGATCTCAAGCTTTTTACTGATGCCACCGGCTCTACTGGCTATGGAGCTTTCTTAGGGGGTCGGTGGAGTGCGGAGCGCTGGCCTGCCGAATGGCGGGAGGCAGGCTTCTTAAAAAATGTGGTGCTTCTGGAACTTTTTCCGGTTGTGGTCGCCATAGCAATCTGGGGGGAACCTTTTCATAATAAAAAGGTTTGTCTCCACTGTGACAACCTAGGGGTGGTTCAGGTCATCAACTCACTGTCAGGGTCCTCCTCTCCTGTAATCCGGCTTCTGCAACATCTTGTTTTATGTTGTCTTCAGCTAAATATGTTTCTTTAGGCTGTTCATCTTCTGAGGGTGAAGAATACATTTACTGACGCTCTCTCTCGTTTTCAGGAATGTTTGTAATATGTGTTACTATTTAACCACTTCAGCCCCGGAAGAATTGGCTGCTCAATGAACAGGCCGACAATTTTGAAAAAAACACTATATTTTGTACTTTTTGCTGTAATAAATATCCCCAATTTTTTTTTTTTAGAAACAAAATTTTTCCCTCAGTTTAGACTGATATGTATTCTTCTACATATTTTTGTTAATAAAAATCGCAAAAAGCTTATATTGATTGGTTTGCGCAAAAGTTATAGCGTCTACAAAATAGGGGATAGATTTATGGCATTTTTATTATTATTATTATTTTTTATTAGCAATGGCGGCGATCTGCGATTTTTTTTTTTATTGAGACTGCAACATTATGGTGGACACATCAGACACTTTTGACACATTTTTTGGGTCGATTGACAATTATACAGCGATCAGTGCTAAAAAAATGCACTGATTACTGTAGAAATATCACTGGCAGGGAAGGGGTTAACACTAGGGGGCGATCAAGGGGTTAAATGTGTTCCCTATGTGTGTATTCTAACTGTGGTGGATGGGACTGACTATAGGAGATGAGAGATCATGGTTCCCAGCTCATAGAAACTCACAATCTCTCTCTCCTCACAGAACTGGGATGTGTGTGCTTACACACACACACGCACACACACACGTCCCTGTTCTGCCTCTCGTGCCACGCACATCTGCACCCCGGCTGTGCAGCGAGCGTGTGCACACGCGCGCCTGCAATCCCGCAGTATAATGACGGTGGCTGGTCGGCAAGTGGTTAATAAAGGGGCCGAAACGTAAAATTTTACTCTAACAATTTGAGTCATGTTTTTTTCTGGTATATTTAGTTGGGGTAAGAGGGGAGGTATAGGGTTACATCTGGGGTAATGTTATCAAGTACAGCCCGCAGCAAAAAAGAAAAAAAAAGAATAAGCACAGGGCTAGCATGGTAAGGGTACATGGGAATCCGGTAAGCCAGGGGTTAACTCTCCCAGTAAGTATAAGAAGGTCATTGTTAGGCCAGCGGGGGGGGGGGGGGGGAGTGTTCGCAGGGGTCAGTCTTCAGGATATTCAAGGAGACAAATATCTGGGGGGGGTAGGGTAGACAAGAGGAGGAGAAGATTGCCTGCCCTGCATCGGTATGGTTCGTCATATGTATGTTTTTTCAGGCCAGTGCGGTTGGGGTCTTTGGAGGCATTTTCAAATAACCTGCTGTGATGAGGTTATTAGGGACCCATCTAAGGTATAGAGTCCCTGGTTGAATGTCAGTTATGGTGGATTAACTGGTAATTGCAATGGTGGTATCTGCAGAATGTGGTTCGCCCTTGAGCCGGTGTGATACGGCTGTGGACCATGGTGGTAGTAGTACGCAGATAGGATATTTGGCGACTTCGAGGATCAACAACCTTAAATTGATGGGTATTGTATTATTTTGTTTTCCTTTATTAAGGAATGTTTGTTATATTGGTTACTACGCAGACTCATTCCCTTTATCCCAGAAAAGGACAAATCAGCAGTAGTTGGAACAATCATCAATTCCCGTCTTGACTACGCAAACTCACTCTACATAGGCTTACCCCAATATCAGCTTGCGCGCCTACAGGTCATTCAAAACGTGGCGGCAAGACTGCTAACAGGAAAAAAACCTTGGGAGTCCATCTCCCCATCCCTGAGGAGCCTACATTGGCTAACGGTAAAGAATAGGATCACATTCAAGACCCTCTGCCTCACCCACAAATGCATACAAGGAAACGCCCCTCAATACCTCCGAGAGAAAATAAAACACTACATACCCAATCACAATCTGCGATCATCCAACCAAAACCTCCTCCTCATTCCCAAATACCGCTACAAAGCAAGGGGAGAACGCAGATTCGTAGTCCAGGGACCTCAGCTATGGAATACTCTTCCGACTCACATCCACATGGAAGAAAACCATCTGGCCTTCAGGAAAAAACTAAAAACCTTCCTCTTCTAAGAAGCTGCTCAGACACAAAACTCATTAGCGCCTTGAGGCGATTCAGTTCGCCTTTGCAGCGCTTTACAAATCATTCATTCATTCACTATTTAATAAAGGGGCCGAAACGGCCAATTTTACACCAACAATTTGAGTCATGGTTTTTTCTGGTATATTTAGTTGGGGTAAGAGGGGAGGTGTTGGTAGCGGTTGGTAATACAAAAGTATAGGATTACATCTGGGGTACTGTTATCATGTTTACATTTGTGAAGCCTCCCTGTCCTCTTACAACAGTGAACTGGTGGAGGAGAAGCTAATGAATGGATTACCTTCCCCTCCTCTGATGTATATGTCAGTTCTATCCTGTCTCTGCAGGGACTGTATATTAACCATTTCACCTCCTCCTACCTCTGTGAATGACCTCTACATTAAAATATCTACTGGATTTTTCTTAATTTCCACAAAATTGTTCCCCCCCCCCCAAAAAAAAAACAAAAAAGAAAAACTGATCATCTTGTTTGCTTTCCAAAAAGGAGTCATTTTGGGTTTGTTTGTGCTGTTCTAGAATTTTTAATTACTATGTTTTATAACAGAAAGTGAGGTTTCTTCTAACTTTTCTTTCAAATTTTTCATGTTTTTTTTTACCTTTCTACAGTAAAAAAACAACTACCGGTAAGTATTTGTCAGTCAATGCATTGCAGCACTGAAAAGAATGGTCTGATAATAAGGGGACATTAGGCTGGATTCACACCTATGCATTTTTAGTGCTTTTTGCATTTTGCAGATTTGCACTAACCACGTTAAATGGACTGCAGTGCAAATCTGCAAAATGCAAAATGCACTAAAACTGCATAAGTGTGAATCCACCCTTACAGGCTGGTATGGAAGTGGTTAAACAGCAAGCTATCAAGCATGGCTTTCTCCATCATGCTAAAATACTTTGCTCTTCGGCTCCTCTATCCCTTTCTTATTAATATCACCCGACATTCAGTTTCTCTCTTGACAGCTGATTTCAATCAGAAAGTGAAAGGGTGAATTGTACTTTTTTTAGCGGGTCACATAGTATGGTCAAAAATATAACATTCCAAAATGAAGATACTGCTGACTCCAATAGATGCACTTTACTGTTTACTTGTCAATTAAAATTTGGTCTACTTTCACCAACAAGCCCAGTGTATGTCCTGAAAAATGCCCATTTTTGCATCTGAACCAGTTTAAAATGGAAGTAAAAAATGACAAAGTGAAAGAAGGATGTAAGTTTACACACACTTTTAATCACAAATCCATTGATACTAGATACCATTAAAAGATGCTAGGGTTAAAGTTTCATCTAAGATTCTATAAATGTATTTTATTTTATTTTTCAAATATATAGTGTGGTCAGTGGCCCCTTTCCTTTTCTGGTCATATCCTCTTCTGGTCATTTTTAAAAAAGGACTTTCTCTGGAGATTGTTTATGTGTTATTTCTGTGTGGTTTGTGTGTGTGTTTTGGGTGTGGAGGGGGTATAGCAATGACTGTGAATATTTGAAAATAAAGGCTATGTGCGCTGGGCAGATGGTACAGCAAAGATATCTGGATGGAAATGACCTGGGCATAACCTATTTTGAAGTGACTCTGTCACTACATTGTATCCTGTAAAAACATAGGAGTTGGCAAATGGAACCACAGCACTCCTAGACATGTGTTGGATGTAAGTTGGGCGAACAGGTCAAGCCGAGCAAAAGTTCGGCCCCAATATTGCCTGTTTGCCCATTTGGCGAGCACCCAAATTTGTGGGGCGCACTGCATAGTGCATTCTAGGGCCTTAATTGGATGAAGCAATGCACCTGACCGATGGCTCAGTGCACATAGTCCCACCCCACACTATAAAAGGGTCCTTCCCACAGGGAACTTTTGCAGTGTGTTGTTGGAGTGGAGATAGAGCAGGGCTACTAGGGTTTGCTACCAGCGAGTTAGTGTGTTACTGTGACTCTGAGTGTAGAGTGTCAGCGTAGTGTTAATGTAGTCTGAGTATAGTGTAAGTATAGTGTAGTGTCAGTGTAGTGTGTCAGTGCATTGTTAGTGTAGTGTGGATATAGTGTGAGTATAGTGTAGTGTGTCAGTGTGGTGTGAGTATAGATCTGAGTATAGTGTAGTGTGTCAGTATAGTGTTAGTATAGTGTAGTGTTAGTATAGTGTGAGTATAGTGTATCAGTGTAGTGTGTGAGTATAGTGTAGTGTCAGCGTAGTGTGTCAGTGCAGTGTTAGTGGAGTGTGAGTATAGTGTAGTGTAGTATGAGCATATTAGTGTGTCAGTGTACTGTGAGTATAGTGTGAGTATAGTAGGGTGTCAGTGTAGTGTGAGTATAGTAGAGTGTCAGTGTATAGTTCGTGTAGTGCAGTGTTTAGCACCGCATTACATAACATTTAGTGTTGTAAACAGTGCTGTAAACCCCCTTTTTTTGTGTGTGGTTGCTGCGTTTTTTGTTTTTATTTTTTGTCCTGTGCCTGTCCCCTTTTTTAAATTGTCAGCTGCAGTTTTTCTGACTGCAATGCTGTTGTTCCCCCTTTTTTATTTTTTTAAAAGTTTTTACATTGCTGTCAGCGGCAGTCCTCAATTTAATGTGCACCAAACACCAAATTTCATTGAATAAAGTTCATCCAATTACACATTTCCCCCTGTTAAATTTTGGTAATACATCCCCCCATCATGTCTGCAAGGCCAACAAAGAGAGGCAGACGTTCCTATGCAACTATGAGAGGGCCAGCAGCGTCTGTGTCCACAGGCAAAGGTAGACGTGGTCTGTCCTCAGGCAGGGCATGTTTTTCTCTGTTTAGTGATGTTGCCCCTGCTATCCAGCAAAATCATCTTTTACCCAAGCTGAGACTAGTGCGCACTCCACTGTAGCTGTCAGAATGGCTTATTCTGCTTCTGGAGGAGTCATCTGAATTATTTGAACAAAGCGTCAGCCATTTGCTTCTTGACGATGCACAGGCATTACTTGATTCTGTTCCCTTCATGTTCCCCCAGCCGCAGTGTATTGCTAAGTTGGCTTCAGTGATGATGAGGATGGAGGGGATGATGATCAGGTCACTGCCGTGACTTGGGTGCCGGATAGAGCAGAGGAGGAAAGTAAGGGAAGTGGTCACACTTTTAGGATATTTTGTTGTAATGTCATTGTACAAGGACTTCAGTCCATGCTTTTATTGTGTATGTTCAATAAAAATGAATTTTTAATACTATAATCTCATTGTAGTTCTCCCTTCATAGTCCTTGAGGGGTATTTGTTGCACCACGTGCACATACATTTTTGCTCAAACCTTAAGAGATGGTTTTCAGTCCCCAGAAACCTTGGGAGTAGTACGTGGCTGGGAGGAGGCAGTTCCAGATAGTGTAATCCTCAGTGACCCGGAAGAGTATGTTTCTCAAGCCTCTGCAAACTTGTAGTGCATGGGCTCCCTTATTCTTCAAAGCCTACGAAAGGACCCGATTATTTGTGGCATCAAGGAGAAGGATCATTATTGGTTGGCAACCCTCCTTGAGCATCGTTACAAGGGAAAGGTCTCAGAAAAGGGAAAAGTCTCTTAAAGAGGAGTTTATGCAACACCTTTCCAGACTGGTAGGTTAAAGTCTCATGGAAATGGTAGTTTTGAGGCTTCTGTTGGTCAAGGGAAGAGTGGTGGAGAAGGGGGCCTCCTAAGAGATGCATTTAAAACATTTTTGGTCCTTGTCGCCCAGGGCTGTTAGATTCCACATCCTTTCAGCAGCGTTTGCATCATATGGTGGAAGATTATCTAGGGGTGAAAACAGACATGGAGAGCATTCCAGAAGACCATCCACTGGGTTAATGGGTCATGAGAATAGATCACTGGCTAGAACTTGCCCAGTATGCAATTGAGCTGCTGGGCTGCCCAGCATCCAGTGTGCTTTCTGAATGGGCTTTCAGTGCACTTTCTGAATGGGCATTCAGTGCTGCCGAAAGTTTTGTGACGGATAAAAGAGCTTGTCTGTCCACAGCCCTTGTTGACCGGCTGACATTTGTCAAAATTAAACAGTCCTGGATTAGCAGCAGCTATCAAGCCCCGGATGCCGATGTCGCTGATTAAATGTTTTTGGGATCTGAAATCTCCTGCAAGACTGTCTAGGCTGCTTAGCTTTGTGGGTGTTGATTTTATCTTGAAGTAATTTTTTGGTGTAGGTTTAATGGGCACAATTAACACCCAATGACCAATTTTTCCACACCTGTTTGACAAGTGCATATACTTTACATTTTTTACAGAAAGTTCAATTCTTGCTTTTATCAAGAGTACCTCAAGCCATTTCCTGCTCTCTCCAGTGATGTGTTCTCTGAGCATTCTGGAGGGAAATTTGTTCTTCCTTACACTGGTCTGGAGGTCAGCGGTGGCTTCAGTGGCAGAATGATTTTGGCCAAAGCCATTCCTTATTGGCCTTACTGGTAAACCAGTAATGGTGAAACTGAAGTGGGGTATGGAATACAAGGGATACCTTGTCTCTGTGGATGGCTACATGAACATGCAGCTCACCAATACAGAAGAGTATATTGATGGAGCATTGTCTGGACATCTTGTAAATACAAGGAGTAGAAGGGGAGGAAGAAGATGGCGAGATGAGAGAATAAAACAATTTCCAAATTAGTTTTGTAAATTTATTTTGAAACTTCCCTTTGGAGGTTATTGTTGGATATTGTTTTTGTATGTTTTGTTAAGAAAAATAAACAGATTTTTTTTCGAGAGTACTTTATAGGGTTATGGTGGGAAGGCACCACCAGCACCCAAAGCCCAATTTGTTTGCACCTGTTACTTTTATCCAAAGTTTGCGAAAGAGACACCAGACTTTATTTATAAAAAAATTGTTAATCTTGGCCTGAGTGTACTATAATTTTGCTTCTTCACATAAGGCTTGCTCGCCGTGGTGGAAAAATTAGTTATTTCCATCCAAAGTCTCCCAAAGAGACGCCAGAATTTATCCAAAAAATCTCTAATCGTGTTCCGAGTGCACTAAATTGTGGCCTCATCATACAGACTTGCTCCCCAAGCTGTTGTTTACAAAATAAAGAAAGCTTGCAGGGAAAAATCAATTTTAAATGTCATTTTGTTTTTCTTTATATGTATGTCAGCTTTGCTGCAGCAGGTCCTATACATGGTACAGATGCACCACTTTACAGGCGGACTAAGGGGATCCCCAGGCACTATATTTAAAGGAATTTTTCATTTTTATTATTTCACTTTAAGCATCATTAAAATCACTGCTCCTTTAAAAACTATCTTTTTTGAAAAAATGTTTGGGTCCAAACTTTTGCGATGTTCGAGAGTTCTGGTGCGAATCGGGGGGTGTTTGGCCCAACTCTAGTTTCTACCAGAGGCTTTGATCTACAAAGGTTCCACAAAACAGGACAGACAAGTATACATAACCTTTTTTCACAGGTAGCATTTTTTTATTTTTATTTAAAAACACTTTAAAAATTATCATCACACAGGGAAAGGCCCATTGAGGAAAGTGCATTAGAAGTGTGTATATTCCCTAAAGTAGTTCCAAAGGGAATATTTTATTTTTTTACCTTAATGTATTCCCTGCTTTAAGGTAAAAAATGTCTCGGTATTTGTATTGCCTGCTCACCTCCTAAATAATTACCTGAGTCCTTACTCAATCTAGCACTGTGCCCATCTGCTGCAGCTCTCTCCTTTCTTACGGGACAGAGAGGCCATCGGCTCCTGCTGCTGTCAATGAAATCCTGTGAGCAGAGAGTGGGGGCAGGACACAAAGACACACTGAGCAGGGCTCACGAGGTGTCAAGAGTGCTGGCGGGGATCTCAGAAGAGGAGGATCAGTGCCACTCTGTGCAATACAATTGCACAGAGCAGGTAAGTATAACATGTTTATTTTTTTAAATGTAGATTTACAACCCTTTAAAGGCTAAGTCCACCTTATTTTTACAGAAAAAAGTACAGTTTTTTTTTTTTTTACAGGAGCCTACAAAGCATTGCTCCTGCAATCAGTGGATTGTGGGTGCATTATCAGGTTCCTACAGATGCTTCTTCCAGCTTCCTGTCTATACTGAGGTACCGACTTTGAGTTAGAGAGCTGGAGGAAGTGTCAATGAACTAGCAGTGCAGTAATCATCAAACCTACTGTATGTTCCATTGAGAACTAAACGTATGTCTGCTGCAGTGGCAGACAGAAGTTGTAGTTCACTCTTTTACAGATACCTGCCTGCACTGCCATGCCAATTCAAAAGTCAATGTGGCTTTCACAGGAGACGCTTTCACTGGGGAATGGAGGCAGTTTGATGGTGGGAGAAGCCCCTTTGCACCATGTTACATGTTATACCCTACATATGGGTGTAACATGTAACATGGTGCAAAAGATGGAGTTAGGCCAGCCATAGATGGAGCGATTTTCTTTCCTGCAACCAGCTCCACCCCCCCATCAACACAGACAGTGTTTACAGTGGAATACCCCCTGTGAGGCCATTTTGTTCTCCTGCCGGGGGGGGGGGAGCCATCCCCGCGGCGAGAACACAGTGATTAAGCTAGCAAAAATCATATGTAAAATCTTTATATCTAAACTTCAAGAATTTACATTTTTGCATAATTATATTGGGTCAGGTTAGCGTAATGTAAATATGCATATCTGATATCTGCACTGATCTCCACCTAATCCAATCAGAGAATGCCTTGAATTAGTTAAAAAAAATACAGTGTATTCCATGAATGGCAGAGGTGCTGAGCATGCGACCCCCTGTGGTCAGAGGTTGAGTTGCTCGCACAGGGCCCAGAAACGTTATGGCTCTCACTGTACATACAATGATTTACAGCATCCCCAGTGGCTATGCGCATATCTGATATGAATACTTCCATCGAGCCAAGCTGGCCCAGTATAAGCTTGCATAAAATGTAATTCCTAGAGTTCAGTTTTATATAGCTCAATTGAAGCTTCCTATATAATTACTGCAATAGAGTCAGGTTATTTTAATGATATTTTTACAGTACTATTAGCTGCAGCATCAGTATGCTAGAGAGTCGGACCGCTGCTCAACACAGTGTATGGGTCTCCAGCAGTTTGACATGTCCCTGTCCACTGCCCCAATTGGCAACCCTGTCTATACAGTGTGAGCACTGATGATTAGAGCACCGGGCAGGGGGCATTTCAGACCACCAGTGACCCAGAGCACTGTACCCTCTGTTGAACAGGGGTCCAGCTCTCTAGAATGCTGCTAGAACAGGCTATTTTAGCCCTTACTGCAACAAAAAATACTGCTAAAAATCTTAAAAGAGCCTTTATTGTTACTGTTTATGCAGCCTGACTACATTACTGTAATAATAAAGGAAGTGTAATTGAACGATAAATAATACACTGCCTGTTTTTACATATGCTTGTAAATTATTTTATAGCCTATATTTACTAGAAATCAAGCTGGAGCTAAACTAAGCTGAAGACAATTTTGCTTGCTAAACTGCACATTCATTTTCCACTATTGCGTGACAATAAATGTAATACTACTAAAAGACTGCAGAGGTCACTATTAAATAAGAAAAAAGTATTATGGATAAACTTGTGCAGGATTTTTGAAAGGACTTGTGCGATAAGAACTCATGTAGCATTTTATTTAAGAAATTTATAGATGAATGAATACAATTATATTCCCACTAATGAAGATGGAATAGATATCATACGCACAGAACTTTTCATGTATAGGCATTTGTTAGAATTGGAATTCGTGTTTTTAAACAACGCGGACCGGTTCACACCAGAATCCCATAGGAATGAGGTCCACGTTCCTGTGCGATTCCTGCATGTTCCCCTGCAGTGTAATTTTGCAGCCTATTCACTTGAACCTTGAATGTGTAAATAGTAGTGCATGCACTGTGGTACCATTCAATCTGGTGCCCGCAAACACACTGAGTTTGGGATCTGTATTTGGGGTGCCAACAACAATGTATTATCAGCTATAGTTGATCGCAAAGGCAGCGCGATTTGAATAAGGTACGGCTAACACGCATGGAACATGCCTTTCCTGAACCAACCCCAATAGTACAACCCCAACATTTTCCCAAAACAGCTTCTTTCAAGGCATGTTGTGAATGATAACTATCACAGTTGCTTGTGCTCTCAACAAGCCACCAAATGACTGGTATTATAAGTGATCACTAGTGCAGCAACCCTGGTAACTGCAGATCAAACAGAGGGTAAGATGGCAGCTTCCTTGGCTGTAAACTTCTGATTTAGGTTTCATGGATAGGTGTGTTTTGGGTTATTAATTGTTAGATAACTGACACATTTTTAAAGTTATTGATGGAGGGTAAAACTACTGCCTTTTAACAAATTCTGTTGTTTTCTTTCAAGTAATTCTGCAATTGCCTTTTTACATGATGGTTTTCTGAGTGTCTTGGCAGGAGATAGCATGACCTTAAGCATTCCTGCTGAATCATTCATTCCGTGGTTGGCCCACCAGGCTTAACAAAAGTCAACTTTTGCTGAAGTTGCTGGGTCAAAAATTCTGGGCCAAAACCAGATGCAGGCACTGTTTGGTATTCTGAAAGCCAGGGGTGCTTGAATACAATAGCCGGCACTGCCGATTCATTTATCCACACTGTTAAACATGGATGTGGGAAATCAAATGATTTCTCTTGTCACCCACAGGCTGACAGAAAGAAATTATGATGTGTAGGACCCCCTTTGTAGTCTTAAACTCAACTTGGCATTCTGTTCTTCCAGAGGATACAATAACATAACAATTCAGGAGTGTGGTTTCATATAATTTAGTTTGTGACTCTTTGGAATTCTGTAATGTCCACTGACATACAAACTAGCTTAGCAATGTGCAGTGGGTTTTTATGTTTTCTGGTCTGAGTTCGTCTGGTTCTGCAGAGATTGGCCACATTTTAATCAGTGTGTGGCTGTCTCTGCTTGACAGAAGTTGATCATCTGATTGACTTTGGTTAAAGAGACATGCTGAAAGACTTTTCTCAATCAGCAGCTGCAGCTGTTGATCAGTTTATTCTGACAGCAGCAGGTCCCGCTGTCAGAATAGAATGTCCTGCAGAAGGGATTACCTTGATCCACACAAACAAAGTGGATGGGCCTGTTCATTTTTTTTTCATTTAGGCTGCTTTCACACTGAGGTGGTTTTCAGGCATTTTAGTGCTAGAAATAGCCTATAACTAACGCCTGAAAACCACCTCCCCATTTATTTCAGTGTGACTTTCCACACTGGGGTGGTGCGCTTGCGGGACGTTCGGAAAAGTCCTGCAACCAGCATCTATGGAGCAGTTTGGGAGCGGTGTACAGACCGCTCCCAAAACGCCCTGCGCATTGAAACGAATGGCTAGTGCTGCCGAAGCACCTAAAAAGCACTTTGGCAGTGCCGCAACACGGGCGCTTTTAATCCTTTCTTTGGCCACTCGCGGGGGTTAAAAGCGCCCCACTAGTGGCTTTACCGCCGATGCCTGCCGCTTTCAGTGTTTTATATGTAATACCATTACTTTGGCAACCAGATTATCATCTTCATGATGCCAGTGGGGGCTGGCAGGTAAAGAAAAGGAAAACAGAGCACCTCAGGCCCCATTCACACTATGATATGAAACGCCAGGCACATTTTTGCGTACTGTTGTAATACGTGCATCGGACAGCTCATTTATTTAATGGGCTTCCCTATGCACAACACACACAGCAAAGTAGTTCGTATAACCTTTCGAACTTCCAGCTTTGTGCATTTTTAAATCACGTTTTACCACATTTGTTGTGCATTTTTTCACATGAAAACACGTCTGCTTTACCACAGTTACATAGTTATATAGTAGGTGAGGTCGAAAAAAGACACAAGTTCATCAAGTCCAACCTATGTGTGTGATTATATGTCAGTATTACCTTGTATATCCCTGTATGTTGTGGCCATTCAGGTGCTTATTTAATAGTTTCTTGAAACTATCGATGCTCCCCGCTGAGACCACCGCCTGTGGAAGGGAATTCCACATCCTTGCCGCTCTTACAGTAAAGAACGCTCTACGTAGTTTAAAGTTAAACCTCTTTTCTTCTAATTTTAAGTGGCCACGAGTCTTGTTAAACTCCCTTCTGTGAAAAAGTTCTATCCCTATTGTGGGGTCACAGTACGGTATTTGTAAATTGAAATCATATCCCCTCTCAACCATGGCGTGCCATTAACAATTCCTGTCACAGCGAGCCCAACATGCTTTGTTTGTGATTGCAGCCTTAAAAGTGATTGTAAACAACTCATTCAGTTTTAAATTGAAATTAAAGGCAGGACATTTGTGTAAAAAACATTATAAATACCTTTTCCCCCCGTGTTTTATAAGTGATCACATTCCCTCTGTTCTCAGCTGCATAAGAACTGGGAGGAGGAGAAGCAGCAGCACACTGATCTTCCCAGTAAATGGCTATGCATCGGGGGCGTGTCAGTGCCTGATCATTGGAGTAGAGCAGACTGAGTTTCCAGCATAGCTAGAGAACTGACTACGGTGGGTTCTCCTGCTTAGTGTGGTCAGTTTTTAATAGGAAAGCAGAGGGACTGGCATGAACACCGGGGATTTTGCATAAAGGAAGCTATACAAAGAGAACAGGATACTTTCTCGGACAAGTACATGGTACAGTAGGCACATATCAGAAAAAAGCAACAGGTGTGAACCAGACCTAAATGCTCTTAGTTACTTGTTTTCTAAAAATCATGACTGGTTTTCTTTTTATATAAATAATACCAGCTTTATTACCAGTTTTTTTTTTTTTTTTTTTTTTATTGGTGAGACCCAGCATAGCACTACAGAGATATATTAGTTGTAAATCATAAATTTTCACTTTTCCAGACTTACTAAGACCAGTGTCAGCATAGAAAAAGGGCAAAGCACTTACATACACAGCTAAATATAAAGATTATGTTCAAAAGTGGTGCTGCGTTCCCAAATGCTAATGCGCTAGTATCCCTTTAAATCTGTTTGCATAGCAATTTTCAAACTCAGAATATCATATCAAACCATATATAACATAACATAACCAATATAACAAAACAAACCAAACAGTGCATCAGTCCATAAAGTGTCCTTTGGTTTGAATTTGCTTGCATATGCTCACTCTTCCATAAAAAAACAGGCTTGAGGAAGCCACATGACCCTGTGGCATAATGCGTAGGGGAGGGGCCAATTTGTAGTCACGCTGAGGTGGGCATTGTGAGCATACTGTGGAAATACTGTCTGATTGGCTTATACCCGCACTGAGAGGACTGAATGCTTTTTACAGTTTGGTGCACTCTAAGAACCAGGAAAATGTGAGCGTTTTTATACTTGGTGTTTAATAAACTGGTTGTTTTAAAAGATAAAGCACTATGTCCAGCTGTCTCTCTTTATGATTTGGGTGTATGGAGATAAGTGTAAGAGAGCAGGGCCAGTGCAAGGATTTTTGTCTACTTAGGCAAAGGTGCATTTTGGTGCCCCCCCCCAACCATCCTCCTGCCACCCCCTCCCCTCCATAGTGCAAACCCCCACGCCCCATATGGCATACACTTTATTTACCTGCTGATGTTACATCATCAATGTTACCATGCATTCAGTTATGAATGTAATGCAGTTTAGATCGCATTGCATTACATTCTTTCCCGGCCTTGATGGCTGGGGAAACTGTCAATATTGCTCCTGGGTCAGGAACATGAAAGGGAGGAGAACGGACGTGTGTCTGCTCTTTTCCCTCCTCTCTCCAGTGGCACCCGCTATGCCAGTTCCGGACCCCGGAAATAAGCAAGTGGCGCTCAGTATACATAGCGGCGGAAGGGGGGCACTTTACTGGGGTGCCGTTTTGTCAACCCCCCCCCCCCCCCCCCGAAGTGAAACTTACTGAGAGGGTGTCCAAAATTTACAAACGGCTCCAATTATTTACTGGCAAAAATCATGAAATTTACTGACAGAGCCACATTAACCACTTCAGCCTCTGAAGGATTTACCCCCTTCTTGACCAAGCCTTTTTTTGCGATTCGGTACTGCGTCGCTTTAACTGACAATTGCGCGGTACCCAAACAAAACTGACATCCTTTTTTTTCCCCCACAAATAGAGCTTTCTTTTGGTGATATTTGATCACCTCTGCGGTTTTTATTTTTTGCGCTATAAACAAAAAAAGGGCGACAATTTTGAAAAAAATTCAATATTTTTTACTTTTTGCTATAATAAATATCCCCAAAAATATATAAAAAAACGAATTTCTTCCCCAGGGAGCGCGGCACCACTTTTGAATACAATTTTGCACATGATACAATTTTAGCGAGTGTGTATAAGGTGTGAGCGATTCGCTTAGTAATGTTTTGGAGTCTTGTAGCCCTTAATAGCGCAACATAGCAGCGCGCAAGTGCACCCATTTTTAAATATAAAGATGACATACATACAGGTATATGAGAGCTGTTTAGCTTGCCAAATGTTTTATATTTTATATTTTTATATTTATGTCCATCCTGAGATTTACACAGCTCTGCCACACAGTAGACATGTGCACAGCCAAAAAAATTCGTTCATTTTCGTTTTCGTTTCATTAGTTTATTATTTTTTTCGTTTTTCGGGTCATTCGTTATGATTGCGATTCGTAAATTCGTTCATTCGTAAATGCGTTCATTCGTACATTCGAACATTCGTAATTTGAACATTCGTAATTCGAACATTCGTTCATTCGTACATTCGTACATTTTTACATTTGTACATTTGTACATTCGTAAATTCGTACATTCGTAAAATCGTACATTTGTAAATTAGAAAATTCGGAAATTTGTAAATTCGAAGTTTGAAAAACCAAAAACCCCGAAAATTCAAAAATCTGAAATAGTAACTAACTATTAAATTATAGGTATTGTAATTTCCTTTCAAACTTGACTGTCAGTGAACGTAACAAATACAAATTTATCCGAAGTTACGAATTATCCAAAATTAAGGCTGCATTTAAACAAATGGAACGGAACAAATTAATAATTAATAATAAAACATTGTTATTATTATTATTATTGTTATTTATTATTATTAATTCATTACGTTCCATTCCGTTTTTTCGGATCATTCATAACTTCGGATAAATTTGTATGTGTTACGTTCACTAACAGCCAAATTTAAAAGGAAATTACAATACCTATAAATTCAAAGTTACTAGTAATTACTAATAGTTAAGTTATTATTAGTTAACTATTATTTCAGATTTCCGAATTTTCGAATTTACAAATTTACGAATTCACTAATTTACTAATGTACGAATGCACGAATGTACGAATGTACGAATGTAAATTGCGAATGTACGAATGTTCGAATGTAAATTGCGAATGTACGAATGTTCGAATGTACGAATGTACGAATGTAAATTGCGAATGTACGAATGTTCGAATGCCCGAATTTACGAATGTCCAATTTTATCGAATTTACGAATATTCGGAAAAAATTCGTTAAACAGGTTTTCGTTAATTCGGATATTCCCGAATTAACGAATTTGTCGAAATTCATTAAAAAACGAATTCGTAACGAAACGAATTGCACATGCCTACCACACAGCACATCCCTGTCTAGTGGAGGGAAGGACAGCGGGCACCCGATATTTATATCTGCTGGAGTTTAGGTTACAGGTCCCTTCTCAATTCCACTCTGTGACAGGGCAGTGAGAGTAAAAGTAGTATACTGATGGACTCATCTGTCTGCCATTCTGCTCTCACCTCCTATCGGCAGCTTTTTGCACTGTTGAACACCTGACTCATTGTGCTGCTTTTCCTGCCCCTTTCTAAGCTCTGCTGTACAGTAGACTGATTCCAAGTCAAATCCAGGTACTTTCACTGCTTGCATTAAGAAATACATTTAATGATGTTATGATGATTATAGAGCTGCATTAATGTATGCCTTATAATATCTGCATGGAGTTCAGCTTTAAAGACAACCATTTTGCCATGACAATAATACCTTCAGTATATATAAGTATAGGACATAGGAAGGAGACTCCAAAGCCCAAGACATCCAGGCTCCTTTAGGATTTTCATTATCCACCTTTTAACGCCAATGCACTGAATTATTAAAATAGAAAATTACACTTAGACGGGCTTATAAGAATTAAAATTATTTATTTTTAACGTTGGTGGACTATATTTGATGTTGTATTGTGTTCAAGAGAGAATGAATTATGAAAAATTAGTTGCTGCATTTAAAGGTACACCAGCTGAAATAGAAAAAGCTTTAAAAGGCATAGAGTAAGAGCAATCTGGTGAATATTTCAGTTTTTATCCATGCGCTGCTATAGTTCATCAGTTCTACTCCCTTTGCCAGCAATCTGGTGATCCTCGTGTCTGGCACTCGCGTCTGATGCTGGAACTCCTATTTATTGTACTAAGATTTATATTCTTGACCCCATCAGATTCTGATTTTACTTGGGAGTTTGACTGTGACTAGTTATGCAGAAAGGATGTTACACTGCACTGTGTTAGGGAAATATACTGTACCCCCCCCCTGCCAATCTACTGACACTGTGAGATGGTCTGTGAAAACTGTGGCGGATATCAAAATAACTCTGATTAATATAAATTGAGAGAACTTTTTCACGATGGACCAGCTGCAATGTTCTGGAATGCATTTGTAGCTCGCAGATTGTTTTCATTTGTTGCCAGGAAATGCTCTTTAAACTGATTTTAAAACAATGGAATTAGTCACATAGAACATATTTAGACATCTTTCAAAGTTTTGTTATGAAGTAAGTAGGGGGCATTCATCATGTTTTAGTTGCAAAGTTTGCAGCGGTAAACCTGTTACAAGGTAAAATGCCATCGCATTTTGAGACTCCTCCATGAAGCCTGTGTTATATGTGTGTATCCAGGTGCTGAGCTACAGCAATATAGAGAAGGAAACATTGCCGTTTATCACCTTCCCCTCCACTGAAAAACATTCTCCTCTGATCAGCAGGGAGAGTCCTAAAGCCAAGTAAGCCCATAGACTTCTATGCAGAGCACTGAGAATGCTGGAAGTTGTAGTTTGAGAAGGCAGCCTATATAGTAGCTACACTATAATGGTTACACTACAGATCCCAATATGCACTGTGCAGGAGGAGGAGTGGAGAGAGAATTTTTATAAAACTGCAGATGAAAGTTTTTCCTCTTAGCATGGAGGTAGTTAGAGGGAGAGCACCTCTGCCTGGATATTAGCCTGCCAACTGGAGACCATACCAGTGGAGATCTGCGGCCCGAAACTAGGAGTGAGGACACCCAGGAGCAACACCATCCACATTGCAGCACCTGTACTGCTGCAGCAGGAAGACTGGAGCATCCACTCACCCTCCACTTCTGACAGCTGATCACTGGAGGCTTTCAGGGAAAGACTGAAGGGCCCCCCACCTTCTACAGCAAGAGGTCACTACAGCATCCCAGCGACTGGTGAGATGGCTGTTCGCCTGTTGCTGATACTGCTAGCAGGGACTGAGCTACTAAAAGCAGGACACCAAGTGTACCCAATCCACACATGCCATTCTGCACTTATTCTAAATCTAGACTGCTCCTATACAAACCCTATACTGCAATATACCAAACCTTTACCGCATCTGAACCCACATCTACCCTGCCGTAATGCCAGCTAGGGAAAAAGCAGAGGACTGGCATGTGATTTGGACACCTGGGGAAATCAGACTGTGCTGGAGAGTGCTCTTAACGCTGGAAAGGAAGGAAATGAGGAACTATTATCCCAGCAAGACTGAAAGAGAGACAACACAGCTATTCCTATCCCTGTCTGAGGACTTGAACTAAAGCAGAGCACGTGTCCAGAAACCCACAGGAGAGCGCCCTGGGTCTAGTAAGACACTAAGATTGCACAAGTTAATTTGTTGTCTACTGGGAACTGTTACGCTGTCTTCAAAGACATTTGCTGGTCAGTAGGCATAGGCGTGGGCACAGGGTGTGCCGGATGTACCTGGGCATACCCTAATCAACTCGACGCAGAGCCGATTCCCCCTGCTTCCCGTCTCCCCCCTGCAGTACTGCCAGCTTCCCTCCTCTCCTCTCACAAGTGGGGAAGGGACTGGCAAATATTTAATTAACTAACCTTCCTTTTCTGATTGGACACAGTGAGTGATCTGTACCGATCACGCATGACTTCATTCTGAACTGATTCTAAACTATGCTTACTGCAGGCTGCACAGAAAGAGATGGGTACTTTCTGTTCTCACTTTCTTTCTCTTTCTCAAAAGTGAGACATCAGGGGTCTGTTTAGACCCTTGATATTTCACAAAAGCCCCTAAAAATTTTTTTTTCAAAAAAATAATATTGTAAAAAATAATTTAAAAATAATAACAAAAAACTACTGACACCATCCACTGCCCTGCTGATTTACACGCATGTGTGTTTGTGCTCTTGGGTGCACACCTTAATGCAATAGGCTGCGCACACCAATGCCAGTGGGATAAATTGTGGACTCTTATAGCAAGTTAGGACTGTCTTTATATACTGTTACTAGGTAAATGCAGTTCAATTCTGTTAATTACGTGATTAATGAAAGAATTTCTGGAAGATGACCAGGTGGGAATTCTAGGTAGAACCCTGTCCTAAAGATACAGCTGAATAGATATAGGATAGATGGGTCAATATAATCCAATAGGAGGAGTTGTACTTTCAATTGTGTTGGCTGACACCATTTTTGCAGGGCATTGCCTGTTACTGCATGGCATTATCCTCTAAATAACATCGTCTTTTGAAGGGCAGTGTTGACATCAGCCTGTGTTCCTTTAGACTTGACAGAGGAGCAGTAGCCAAGGCAAATACTAGTATCTGGCATCTCCTAAAAATCCCACGCATTACTGTAAATCCTATATAGCATATAAAAAATGCAAACAAGGAGGAAACACATGAAATAAAACAAGAAATTAAAACAATTAAAATTGTTATTTACTCATAAAAAACAGTGAATGTTTAACCACTTCTCTACCCGCGTATTATAATATGACGTCCACAGATGGGATCTCTCATCCTGGGTGGACATCATATGACGGCCTGGGCTTCCTGGCCGCTTAGGGGGCGCGTGCTCACCGCGTTGCTCGGGACCCGGTGCGTGTGCCCGGCGGCCGTGATGTCCGCCGGGCAACCACGAATGCCCGTTAACTGGGCCGGACCGTGGATCTGTGTGTGTAAACACACAGATCCACGTCCTGTCAGTTGTGAGGAGAGTGATCTGTGTTCCCAGTACAACGGAACACTGATTGGGCTCCTCCCCTTGTACGTCCCCGCCCCTACAGTTAGAATCATTCCCTAGGAAACATAATTAACCCCTTGTGTCCCCCTAGTAGTTAACCCCTTCCCTGCCTGTCACATTTACACAGTATTCAATGCAATTTTATAGCATTGATCGCTGTATAAATGTGAATGGTCCCAAAAATGTGTCAAAAGTGTCCGATGTGTCCGCCATAATGTCGCAGTCACGAAAAAAAATCGCGATCGCCCCTATTACTAGTAAAATAAATAAATAAATAATTACAAAAAAAAAATGCCATAAATCTATCCGCTATAACTTTTGCGCAAACCAATCAATATACGCTTGCGATTTTTTTTACCAAAAATATGTAGAAGAATACGTATCGGCCGAAACTGAGGAAAACATTTTTTTTTTTTTTTAAATTGGGATATTTATTATAGCAAAAAGTAAAAAATATTGTGTTTTTTTTCAAAATTGTCGCTCTTCTTTTGTTTATAGCACAAAAAATAAAAACCACAGAGGTGATCAAATACCACCAAAAGAAAGCTCTATTTGTGGGGAAAAAAGGACGTCAATTTTTTTTGGGTATAACGTCGCACGACCACGCAATTGTCATTTAAAGTGCGACAGCGCTGAAAACTAAAAATTGGCCTGGGAAGGAAGTGGGTGAAAATGCCCTGTATTGAACCGGTTAAAGTAGTTTAAACTCAGACAGGGTGCCCACCTCTAAATGATAGGGCACCACTTGACAATTATACTGTATAGGAATTTAAAAAGTAATAAATACCTTTTATTAGATCATTCATTATTGGGTCATGTGACTGTTGTTCTCTGTCACCGCAGCATGGCCTTGGTCAGTATTAAGCTGGAACGTGGCACCTGTCCTGGTGATGTGACTTCAGCTTTTCAGGACCTCCCTCCAAGGCCATACAAAGCAGCAATGCCTGAGGGCCAGATCAGATCCTTAAGTGACAGCTCCACCCTGCTTCACATGGCTGGGTGGTCCTGAAAATGCTAAAGCTTAGATTTGCCTCTGACCTGTGTTGTAGTGACATGACATAGCCAGTGAGGTCATTACCAGTGACATCTTACATACTTTAAAAAAGAGGAGTATGTGCACTGTAGTGGCATTAATGTAGAGGCTCTTTGAGCCTGCAGATCATTGCCATCACCAACAAGAACTAAGAGAGAATCACTTTAAGTGATTTCAACAAGCAATTTCATTTCTAAGGTTAGATTTTATACGTAAACAAAGGACACAGAGACATTATAATAACTATTAGGAAGTTTTTTTTATTATTTTGGTTTGGTGAATAAATACATTTTAATAAACAATAAATACATAAGCTTTAATAAATACATAGAAAAAAAAATGCAAAAATAAGAAGACACATTTATAGAATTACAGTAATTTATTAGCTATCCGTTGGGCATATAGATGTTTTCAAACATATCGTATAGTATAGACTGTGACAAGATGTGGCTGTCATGAGAACCTTCTGGAAAGCCAAACGTGATGTTCATTATTTTCTGGCAGGAGTCATACACCAGCTGGATGTTCAGCAAATGGAAATTCTTGCAGTTGTAGCACTGTATGGTGTGAGAATCCATGTCTCATTTCAGTCAATCACTCCTGGGTCAACCCTTGCAATGTTGTATAACCTAGTATTCAACATCTGATACTCTAGCCTGCTGCAGGGGATATAGGAGGAGTCATTAAGATGGTATAGAAGAACTATGATGACCTAGTGCAGAAGACACCTTTGACCGGGCCTACTGATGTCAGTAACTATTACTGGCTGGAAGGTGCTGTTGCCCAAGAAAGCTGAGTAGCTAGTAATCACACCATACCTGGGAGAGCATGGTGCACAGAAGTGGACCATCCCCTCAATGACTTCATTATACATGTTGTTCCAAGAGTCTACTACTCCCAAAAACACTTGATGATCTTGACACCAAGTGGTTGACACATTTGCTGCTGTGTTCATACAGCACAGATAATCCAGATGCAGAAAACTACAGCCAAAGTAGTAGGACATCTTGAACACTGAAAATTTAGTAGTAAAAGGGAATTAGAATGCATGTAATGCCCCGTACACACGATCGGAAATGCCGCCAGCAAAACTCCGATGAGAGGTTTTGGTCGGAAAATGCGACCATGTATATGTTCCATCTGACTTTTGCTGGCGGAATTCCAGCCAGCAAAAGATTGGGAGCAGGTTCTCTATTTTTCGGTCGGAAAAAGTTCCTATCTGAAAATGCATTCGTCTGTATGCAATTCGGATGTGAAAAAAATCACGCATGCTCAGAAACAATTTGACACATGCTCGGAAACATTGAACTTCATTTTCTCGGCTCGTTGTAGTGTTGTACGTCACCGCGTTCTTGACGGTCAAAAGTTCAGAGAACTTTTGTGTGACCGTGTGTATGCAAGGCAAGCTTGAGTGGAATTCCATCGGAAAAACCATCCAAGTTTTTTTCTGAAATTCTGCTCGTGTGTACGCGGCGTTAGAGATGAAAAAAATGGACATAACAAGGTCCTGGAAGAGGATAAGAATTTAAAAGAAATTTATCGACTTTTCGACTATTAATAGGTATTCTGTACATGCATGTAAAATAGATCAGTGTGATGTAAATAATCTTTATCAATATGTGTTCATATTTTAAAAACTTTTTCATGTATTCAGTACTGTGCAAAAGTTTTAGGTAGTTGTAAAAAAAATACTGTAAATTAAAAATGCTTTCAGAAATAGAGGTGTTAATAGTTTATTTTTTATCAATTAACCAAATTAAAAGTAAATGAACAGAAGAGAAATCCAAAGCAAATCAATATTTTTTGTGACCACCTTTTGCCTTCAAAACAGCATCAACTCTTCTAGGAACACTTACATACAGTTTTAGAAGGAACTCTGTACATTGTTCCAAACATCTTGAAGAACTAACCATGGGTGTGGATGTAGGCTGCCTCAAATCCTTCTGTCTCTTCATATAATCCCAGACAGACTCGATGATGTTGAGATCAGGGCTCTGTGAGGGCTGAACCATCACTTCCAGGACTCCTTGTTCTTCTTTATGCCGAGGATAGTTCTTAATGACATTGGCTGCATGTTTGGTCGTTGTCCTGCTGCAGAATAAATATGGGGCCAATCGCATGCCTCTCTCATGGTATTACATGATGAATAAGTATCTGCCTGTATTTCTCAGCATTGAGGACACCATTGATCCTAACCAAATCTCCAACTCTATTTGTAGAAAAGCAGCCCCAAACTTGCAAGGAACCTCCACCATGCTTCACTGTTGCCTGCAGACATTCATTATTGTACCGCTTTCCAGCTTTTGACTAACAAACTGCTTCCTGCTATAGCCAAATATTTCAAATTTTGACTTATCAGTCCAGTGCACCTGCTACCATTTTTCTGCAGCCTAGTTCCTATGTTTTCCTGCATAGGATGTGGAACAAGGCTAAGCGACTCACCTATAAGGGTCTGATATAATGCGGGACCCCCCTTACACACAAAAAAAGGCATGGGCCTCCCCATTAATTCTATGCCAGACCTTTTGGGCTTGATAAGAATTGTATGGGGGAACCCCACCCAAAAAACAAGGGGGTTGACTTAAAAAATCCATAACAGACCTTTACTAAAAATGCAGCCTGGCAGGCCAGGAAAGGGGAGGGATGGAAGCCCACCCCTTCCTTCTGAATCATACCAGGCCATGTCCTCAACATGGGGGGGTACCTTGCTGCTGACTGACAGACACGCCTAATCGTGTTTCTCCTGAGGCCCCACCTCTAAAAGTATACAGAGTGAAAGGGTCTCCCAGGTGATATCACTGATCTAATATGGCCATATTTGATCTATGATGTCTTGCTACTCCCACACATTTGTTTACATGGCTGGGGATTCCCGGCCAGTAAATGAATGGGACTAAATGACATTACTGGATTCTAAGGATATGGCGGGCAACAGAATTCACTGCTTCCTTAGGAATCATTGATAGATAGGAAGCTGTCTTATACCGGTAGAAGTTCTTCTACTATACTTGATGTTGAAACGAGCTAAGGGTATGGCATTCAGATGAACATTCAAGCAGCCAAAGTTCAGTCCAAGCTTGTGTTCAGAGTAAACCTTGGGCTTATTCCTTTCTAAGATGGTCACCTCACCCCTGGTCACCAGGGCCAGTAGATGAATCTCTTCAGTGAGTACACAAACAGCACAAGCAATCCTCAGAGTTCAACCCTTCACAATATATCCAAAACTAAAATGTTTTGGTTTTAAGTAGACTTTATGTTATGGCTTGCATTTGACTAATTGCAAAACCTCTTTACTTCAATTTCTGACAATATGCAAATCCTGTTATAATACTAAAATTGTACATACTGTCCAAACTGTATTTTCATCAGTACTGTTTAGGCATGCATTCAAAAACATATTCTTTCAAAGCAATCCTTTCAATGTTTTCATTGCTTTGATGTTGAAACCCTGGAGCGTGGCAGTAAATAGTCCATTGAAAATGAAAAAATTTGTCAGTAATTACTGAGAGCTAGCAGAGACTTGCTGAGGTTAGTGCCACAAAAGACCTTTAAATGATACCCCGATCACTCAAGTCTATAGGATATAAAACACATGCCAGTCTGGGTTATCAAGGCTTACCACTGTAAAATTATGAAATCATTTTGCACTTATTAAATTTTCATTGACTAAGCATTTTAAGCATCTGCTGCAAACATAACCCCCAGATAAAACAGGCCCTTCATGAATGCTTATTCGCAATTCTGTATATTTGTGTAATAAATTGCATGAAAACACAGCATAAAAAAAACACATTGTTTCTTTGTTGCTAGTTTATTTCTAGATTTATTGGATGCAGTGTCACATAATTTCAGCTCCGCAGGAGTGAATAGTAATGTGAAAAACATCTAATTCCTCTATTTTAGTGGCGTTATTTATTTTTTTAAGCTCTACCTTTCTTAACTAACTGAACTAATATGCAGACCAATAATAATATATCCCCTTTCAGTTTCCCTCATAGCTTAGCCAATTGGCTGTGAACCTGTTTCCAAGTTTCTTTGGACTGACAGTGAATTTCCCATAGCTTCCTCACTACCAAGATTGTGGAAGAATGTCTAGACAGGGTACATTTCACTTTCCATTGTTTTATATTCCACTTTCCAGGCTGTGACAGAATTTCCTCTGCCATTCTAGTTTACACCTTTACACACAGCATTGGTTTAGACTCAGACACGGTTTAAAAAATTCCTACTGTATGACTGCACAATTTACAGTTAGTTTCTTTGGTTTCATGTTTACCGGTGCAGGACTCTACCTTGAATTGGGAACATTTATATAGTGAACATAATAATGCAGTCTGTATATCCTAAAGTGAAAAGCAAACAGCATTAAGTAGTATGGGGCCAGTGGTAATTTGTAAAGAAAGACAAGACACATACATAAACTTTCATCTTTTGCTTCAAAAAATGTTTAGTCAAATTATTTTGAAAGCCAAAATGTTTTTATTTTTAGCCTTATTTGGATAAGGAAGGGAAGGGTTAGAGCAAGGAGCGTACCAAGGTAAACTTCCGCCAAGGCTGCCATTTTGCTGTCCCCAGGCATAATTTAAAAGCTGATACAGCATGCTCTCTATTATACTGTTTCCCACTGACACTCCAGCTGCCACTATATTCCCCCCCACCGGTTGCTAGGACTCTGGCACAATGCAACCAATGAGGCTGTGACTTGGCTGTCAGTGTCCTAGCAACCAATGACACTGTACAGCTGTGGGTCATTAATTGCTAGGATGCTGGTGGCTAGGCTGCACATAAATTGCTAGGAGCAAGTGACTGAGTCATACAGCATCGTTAGTTGTTATAGTGCCCCATTCAGGGCCGTCTTTTTGCATGGGCACGCTGGGCAGTTGCCTGGGGGCCCCACTTGCCAGCGACCCCAGCCCAGGGGCGGATCCAGGGGGGGCAACAAGGCTTGCCCTCCTGAAAATACCACACTGACATGTCATGTTGTCACTTGCCTCTGCCCGAATCTCGCTCTCACATCAGCCGATCAGTGGCACAGAGAGAGAGACTCATCTAATGTTATTAAGCCGCTGCGCCACACTGACCAGGAGCCGTGTGGCAAATGACAATCCGTAACTTGTGGCAAGTGACAATCTGTAACTTGTGGCAGGTGATGTGGCAAGTGACAGCCCGCAACATGTGGCAGGTGCTGTGGAAAGTGACAATCTGCAACTTGTGGCAGGTGACGTGGCAAGTGGACAATCCACAACTTGTGGCAGGTGACATAGCAAGTGACAATCTGCAACTTGTGTCAGGTGATGTGGCAAGTGACAATCCGCAACGTGTGGCAGGTGACATGGCAAGTGACAATGCGCAACTTGTGGCAGGTGACGTGGCAAGTGGACAATCCGCAACGTTTGGTAGGTGCCGTGGCAAGTGGACAATTGGCAAATTGTGGCAGGTACCATGGCAAGTGACAATCTGCAACTTGTGGCAGGTGACGTAACAAGTGGACAATCTGCAACGTGTGGCAGGTGACGTGGCAAGTGACACACTCGGGGCTCCCACTAATTCTGCATTATGGTGAGCTGAACTATTTCATTTTATATTACAATGTAATAATAGAAATAATGCGATACAATCATCCTGACACCATAACAACCATGGTGCCGTGATGATTGAAGCACCAACACCAGCCATTCCCCTGATAAAATCGTATTTTCTGGCGGTGCCCCTCCCTAGACTAGGCTCTGGATCTGCCCCTGCCCCACCCAAGCAGTATGTAGTTGAGCCAATTCAGGGGGGGCCTGCCACCCGCCCGTTCGCCCGTGTGAGGGGCACGCCCGCCACCCGCCAGTGTGAGGGGCTCATCGGCTGACTGTCCTGTCACTGTGTGAGTGTGTGTCCACAGACCACTCTGGCTGCTGTTCATCCGCCGCGGGGAGGGGGGCTTTCGTCCGCTGAGGGGAGACAGAGAAGGCAGAGGCAGCGCTGAGACTGTGGACCGTCACGCCCCCGCCTATCCAGAGACATAGTGAATGTAGGGAGGCGGGGCGGACACTAAAAAATTAAGTCAGCAGACCTGCTGACACCAAATGAGAGAGGGCGGGAGAGGTGCTCTCCCCTCTATGGCTGCGTGGAGTACCTGTACCGGCGTTTACCCATGAGGCAAGGCATCCTGGCGGGAGAAGGCACGGTGACGGTGACGGAATTCCCGGGGAATCGATTGATTGACGGTAAGTCAATCAAGTGACATTTTGCAGAGCTGAGCAAACGATCCCAACTTCCACCACCTGTGCCTCTTACTGGTCCTATCCTCCCACCACTGATCTCATCCCTATCCCCCCCATCACCTCTGTTGTAGAAGTAATGGGGGGATAGGGATAAGATTAGTGGTGGGGGGATAGGATCAGTAAGAGGCACAGGTGGTGGTGGGAGAGGATGGCACCACCACTGCCACCACTACCACCCCCTTCAGGTACCACCATAGCCACCCCCCCTCAAGTACCACCGCTGCCACCCCCCCAAGTACCACCGCTGCCACCCTCCAAATACCACCGCTTGCCACCCCCCTCAAGTACCTCCGCTGCTACCGCTCCCCCCAAGTACCACCGCTGCCACCCCCCCAAGTACCACAGCTGCCACCCCCTCAAGTACCACCGCTTGCCACCCCACTCAAGTACCTCCGCTGCTACCCCTCCCCCTCTAGTATCACTGCTGCCACTCCCGTCAACATCACCATTGCCACCCCCCTCAAGTATCACCGTTGCCACCCCCTCAACACCACCGTTGCCACCCTCCCTCAAGTACCACTGCTGCCACCAATAAATAATTAGTGCTCTTGTACTGTACTGTCCCATTCCAATCTGTAATTTCTCGTTTTTCAATTTCTTGCTTTTCAAGCTTGTGTTATATTGTCCAAACGTTGTGTTAATGTTTAAACACTGATTTTGTTGGAAGTACCAATAACTATAGCCTTATTGATAATTTGCATTTTTATTCTCGTGCGTGATTGTGTAGACAGGGCCCCAGTGCACTGTATTGCCCGGGGGCCTATAATGCTCTTAAGATGGCACTGGCCCCATTGCATCATAACAATCATTGATGCAATTCTGAACTGCCACCAGTGTCCTAACAACCAGCTCAATAATGTTGTCCTATGTACACAGGGCTGCATTACTAAGCTGCAGTAAAGATGTAATGTCCCATATGGGCACTCTGGCCCCAGTGCCACTCCCTACACACTCCTGGTTAGAGCCTCTGCAATGTTTTTTTCTGTCTGTGTCCCACTGAGGAGATTTCTGTAGAGACACAACAGTAAAAAGTACAGTTTGGGTATATTAAACTTAAAATTACAATATAAGTACCCACAGGTAGGGATGAGCTTCGTGTTCGAGTCGAACCAATGTTCGACTCGAACATTGGCTGTTCGGTCGTTCGCCGAATTCCGAGCGTTATGGGCCATTCGCGCCAAATTCGTGTGGCGCGTCACGGCCCATAATTCACTGCTGCATCGCGGTGCATTGCTGGCTGATGATTGGCCAAGCATGCACTATGACCCGCATGCTTGGCCGATCACAGCGCCATCGGTAGAGAGAGCTGTAATTGGCCAAAGCCAGGGTTTCTTTGGCCAATTATGGCTCAGGGGGTTTAGAACACACCCCACACTATATAAGGCTGCCTGCACGGCGGCCCTGTGTAGTGTGTGTTCCGGTGTTGAAAGAGAGATAGATAGACAGAGAGACAGTGTCATTTCATTTGAGTTAGATAGATTAGGCAGGACAATCAGTGAGTTAGCTGCACTTACAGTGTATTGTGTATATATATGCATCCCAGGTGTTGCATATATATATATATATATATATATATATATATATATACACACTGTATTCAGTTTAGCTAGATCCGTTCCTGTTATCTTCCTACTGATATACAGGCTTGTCTTGTTACAGTATTTACAGCTACCTGAAGAAAATTGCTGGTGTTCTTTTGATCCTATTAGTACCACAGTCAGGCAGCTAGACTATTTACAGTTAGTGCAGTGCGTCCTGCTCACAGTGTTCAGCTAAAACTACAAGTTAGTGTGGTGCGTCCTGCTCACAGTGTTCAGCTGAACCTACAAGTTATTTTTTTGCGAGCTCTGCACAGTGTTCATCTAAAGCTACAAGTTAGTGTAGTGCGTCCTGCTCACAGTGTTCAGCTAAAACTACAAGTTAGTGTGGTGCGTCCTCCTCACAGTGTTCAGCTAAACCTACAAGTTAGTGTAGTGAGACCTCTGCACAGTGTTCATCTAAAGCTACAAGTTAGTGCAGTGCGTCCAGCTCACAGTGTTCAGCTAAAACTACAAGTTAGTGTAGTGAGACCTCTGCACAGTGTTCATCTAAAGCTACAAGTTAGTGCAGTGCGTCCTGCTCACAGTGTTCAGCTAAAACTACAAGTTAGTGTAGTGAGACCTCTGCACAGTGTTCATCTAAAGCTACAAGTTAGTGCAGTGCGTCCTGCTCACAGTGTTCAGCTAAAACTACAAGTTAGTGTAGTGAGACCTCTGCACAGTGTTCATCTAAAGCTACAAGTTAGTTCAGTACGTCCTGCTCACAGTGTTCAGCTAAAATTACAAGTTAGTGTGGTGCGTCCTCCTCACAGTGTTCAGCTAAACCTACAAGTTATTTTTTTGCGAGCTCTGCACAGTGTTCATCTAAAGCTACAAGTTAGTGCAGTGCATCCTGCTCACAGTGTTCAGCTAAAACTACAAGTTAGTGTGGTTTGTCCTCCTCACATTGTTCAGCTAAAACTACAAGTTAGTGTAGTGCGTCCTGCTCACAGTGTTCAGCTAAAACTACAAGTTAGTGTAGTGAGACCTCTGCACAGTGTTCAGCTAAAACTACAAGTTAGTGTAGTGCATTCTGCTCACAGTGTTCAGCTAAAACTACAAGTTAGTGTAGTGAGACCTCTGCACAGTGTTCAGCTAAAACTACAAGTTAGTGTAGTGCGTCCTGCTCACAGTGTTCAGCTAAAACTACAAGTTAGTGTGGTGCGTCCTCCTCACAGTGTTCAGCTAAACCTACAAGTTAGTGTAGTGAGACCTCTGCACAGTGTTCAGCTAAAACTACAAGTTAGTGTAGTGCGTTCTGCTCACGGTGTTCAGCTAAAACTACAAGTTAGTGTAGTGAGACCTCTGCACAGTGTTCAGCTAAAACTACAAGTTAGTGTAGTGCGTCCTGCTCACAGTGTTCAGCTAAAACTACAAGTTAGTGTGGTGCGTCCTCCTCACAGTGTTCAACTAAACCTACAAGTTAGTGTAGTGAGACCTCTGCACAGTGTTCAGCTAAAACTACAAGTTAGTGTAGTGCGTTCTGCTCACAGTGTTCAGCTAAAACTACAAGTTAGTGTAGTGAGACCTCTGCACAGTGTTCAGCTAAAACTACAAGTTAGTGTAGTGCGTCCTGCTCACAGTGTTCAGCTAAAACTACAAGTTAGTGTGGTGCGTCCTCCTCACATTGTTCAAGTTATTTTTTTGCGAGCTCTGCACAGTGTTCAGCTAAAGCTACCTGTAGAAGGTTGGTGGTGTTTTCCTGATCCTATCACTACCGCAGGCAGCTAAAAAAAGCTACAAGTTAGTTTTTTGTGAGCTCTGCACAGTGTTCAGCTAAAGCTACCTGTAGAAGGTTGGTGGTGTTCTCATACTACAGGCAGACAGTTGATTTTGCTAGCTGCAGTATCAGTACATATATATATATATCCCAGCTTAGTGCAGCTACAGGCCATTAGTATGTTTGGAAGGCCAAGAAGGAGAGGCAGACAGTCACAAGCCAATAAGAGAGGGCAAGCAGGCTCTGTGTCTAGTGCTGGTCGTGGAGACGGTGCATCCTCATCAGCACGTGGCTGTGGGACCCGCTTGGCCTTTTTTTCGGCAGCTGGCCGTGTTGAGCCCCAACATGCGGAAGACTTGGTCGAGTGGATGACCAAGCCGTCCTCATCCTCCTCATCCTCTCTCACCCATGCTCAGGGTACTTTGTCTGGCAAAGCAGCGGCCTCTTCCCTCGGCTCAATGTCATCAGTGACTCCTTTCCTAGCCCCACCATGTCCTCCTGAGGAGTCCCTCGAACTGTTTGACCACAGTGTTGGGTACATGCTCCAGGAGGATGCCCAGCATTTGGAAGGCTCTGATGATGATACTGAGCTCGATGAAGGCAGTAACATGAGCACGGACAGAGGGGGTGCCCAAGAAGGCACCAAGGCAGGATGCCCTCCAGGGGCCAGCCTAAGGCAGCACATTGACTGCATCACACCCCAAAGCTCCACATGTGCAAGGCTCTGCAGTCTCTGCGCGTTATTCAAAAAGTTCTTTGGTGTGGGCCTTTTTTGAGACGAGTGCATCAGATCGCACCGCTGCTATTTGCAACATATGTCTCAAGCGTATCTCGCGTGGCCAAAACATCTCCCGCTTGGGTAGCACATGCTTGACCAGACATATGTTGACCTGCCATGCAGTTCGTTGGCAAGCGTATCTAAAAGACCCACACCAAAGAACAAAGAGGACCTCTCCTTGCTCCTCATCAGCTGAGATATCCAACCCCACTATACCTTCAGTTCTCTCTGAGACCTGCACTGAGAGGAATGAAGGTGTAGAATTAGGTGTGTCACAGCCAAGTACTTGTGGGCAATCTGCTTTTGGTACACCGACGTCAGATTGTACCAGGAAAATTTCCCTGCCCCAGCTGCTGCACCGCCGAAAGTTTGCTCCCAGCCATCCACATGCCCAGCGGTTGAATGCTAGCTTGGCAAAATTGCTAGCACTTCAACTGCTGCCTTTTCAGTTGGTAGACTCTGCCCCCTTCCGTGAGTTTGTGGAATGTGCGGTTCCTCAGTGGCAGGTACCCAAACGCCACTTTTTCTCACGGAAGGTGATTCCGGCTCTCTACCGGCATGTGGAAGGCAATGTCCATGCCTCGCTGGACAGGGCGGTCAGCGGTAAGGTGCATATTACCACTGACTCATGGTCCAGCAGGCATGGACAGGGACGTTACCTAAGTTTCACGGCGCATTGGGTGACTCTGCTGGCAGCTGGGAAGGATGCAGGACAAGGTGCAGTAGTGTTGGAGGTTGTTCCGCCACCACGCCTCCAAAATGCCACTACTAATGATTGTGACACACTTCTCTCCTCCACCCCCTCTTCTTCTTCTTCCTCCATGGCCTCTTCCTGTGCTTTTTTCTCTGAACCAGCGTTGCTCCGTAGCCGTTCAAGGGGCTACGCAAGTACGCAGGCCAAAAGATGCCATGAGGTGCTTGAGCTGGTGTGCTTGGGGGACAGGAGTCACACTGGGGCAGAGGTTCTGTCAGCTCTGCAGGGGCAGGTTCAGAGGTGGTTGACGCCACGCCAACTTAAGGCAGGAATGGTGGTTTGCGACAATGGCACCAACCTCCTCTCTGCCCTCCGACAGGGACAAATGACCCATGTGCCCTGTTTGGCTCACGTCCTTAACTTGGTGGTGCAGCGGTTCTTGGGCAGGTACCCGGGCATACAGGATGTCCTGAGGCAGGCCAGGAAAGTCTGTGTGCATTTCCGCCGGTCATATAATGCCAGTGCTCGGCTGGTGGACCTCCAAAAGGAGTTTAACCTGCCCAAGAACCGCCTAATCTGTGACATGCCCACCAGGTGGAACTCAACGTTGGCCATGCTCCAGCAGCTGCACACGCAGCAGAGGGCCAACAATGAGTACCTGTGCGACTATGGCACCAGGACAGGGTCAGGGGAGCTTGGTTTTTTTTCCCCACGCCAGTGGGCCATGATCAGGGATGCATGCACTGTCCTGTCACGATTTGAGGAGGCCACGAGGATGTTGAGCAGTGACAGTGCATGCATCAGTGACACTGTCCCCCTTGCGTGGAATAATGGACAGGGCACTTGAGGCAGAACAGAGGCAGGAAGAGGAGGACTTCCTTAGCTCTCAAGGCCCCCTTTATCCAGACAGTGTTCCTGCGTGCACACAGGAAGAGGAGGAGGAGGAGGAGGAGGAGGAGGAAGATTGTGTCAGTATGGAGGTGGAGCCTGGCACGCAGCGTGTAATTACAATTTTTGATGCAATACTTTTCAGCAGGGCTCGTTTCTGCGCTACAACTAGAGTATCTGTGAGGGGTTGCAGTGTTGTGGCACCAGCACCAGTGCCTAAGGCCCAATTTTTCAGCCCCTGTTTAACAGGGGCGTGTAATTACAATTTTTGATGCAATACTTTGCAGCAGGGCTCGTTTCTGTGTTCCAACTAGAGTATCTGTGAGGGGTTGCAGTGTTGTGGCACCAGTGCCTAAGGCCCAATTTTTCAGCCCCTGTTTAACAGAGGCGTGTAATTACAATTTTTGATGCAATACTTTGCAGCAGGGCTCGTTTCTGCGTTACAACTAGAGTATCTGTGAGGGGTTGCAGTGTTGTGGCACCAGCACCAGTGCCTAAGGCCCAATTTTTCAGCCCCTGTTTAACAGGGGCGTGTAATTACAATTTTTGATGCAATACTTTGCAGCAGGGCTCGTTCCTGCGTTCCAACTAGAGTGTCTGTGAGGACTTACAGTGTTGTGGTACCAGCACCACCACCACCACCACCAAAGGCCCAATTTTTCTGCCCTTGTTCAACAGGGGCATGTAATTACAATTATTGATCTAATATTTCACAGCAGGGCCCATTTCTGCGCCCACCAAGAGCGAGTGAGGACTTACAGTGTTGTGGCACCAGCACCAGCATCAAAGGCCCAATTTTTCTGCCCCTGGTCAACAGGGGCATGTAATTACAATTCTTGATCTAATATTTCACAGCAGGGCCCTGTGAGGGCTTACAGTGTTGTGGCCACAACAACACCTAAGGCCCAAATTTCTGCTGAGTGTATAGGGCAGGCCCCTACTTTCAAACATCTAACTTACAAACGACTCCTACTTGCAAACGGAAGGAGACAACAGGAAGTGAGATGAAATCTACCCCTAGGAAGGGAAATTCTCTCCTGTAAGAGTTATTATGGGAAAAACATTTCTCCTTTCCACTGATGCTTTCCAATCCTTGTTCCACAAAAAACCCCAAATTTTCAAAAAACACTTGTCATTGGGACAAAAAGTGAGGTGAAATCTTCTGAAGAGGAGGGCAGACAGCAAAACAAATGTCACAGGGGTGATAACCCTTCCCTATGTTTTCCAAAAAGCTTAAAATAGATTTTTTGGCTGGAGCTAAACACGTTAAAAATGTACCCGTTCAAAATTACAAACAGATTCTACTTAACAACAAACCTACAGTCCCTGTCTTGTTTGCACTGCCTGTATACTGCTGTTCAGAGTATATAGGGCCTGGTGGCCCCACACCTTTCCTTATTTTAATTTGGGTGCGGGGTTCCCCTTAATATCCATACAAGACCCAAAGGGCCTGGTAATGGACTGGGGGGTACCCATGCCGTTTGTCTCACTGATTTTCATCCATATTGCCAGAACCCGACATTACATTAAACCCGCAAGCAGTTTTAAATGAGATTTCTTCCTTTAAAAATTACATTTTGTGCCACTTTACAGGCATACTATAGACAACCCCCAGGTACGATATTTAAAGGAATATTTCACTTTTTTTTTTTTTACTTTAAGCATCATTAAAATCACTGCTCCCGAAAAAATGGCCGTTTTTAAAAGTTTTTTTTGCATTGATACATGTCCCCTGGGGCAGGACCCGGGTCCCCAAACCCTTTTTAGGACAATACCATGCAAATTAGCCTTTAAAATTAGCACTTTTGATTTCGAACGTTCGAGTCCCATAGACGTCAATGGGGTTCTAAAGTTCGTGCGAATTTTCGGTCCGTTCGCAGGTTCTGGTGCCAACCGAACCGGGGGGTGTTCAGCTCATCCCTACCCACAGGATCTAAATATAATACAGGAATAAAGACACTACAGATTATTACATTTATCAGCCGATTTTGCTGATTAACTGCAACTTTAAAATCCTTACCAAGATCCTGGCTCTTCGTCTTTTTGGATCAATATATTCATGATGATTAGTCTGGCTTTGTTAGAGGCCTGCAGACTTTGGACCAAAATCTGAGAATCCTGGCACTAATTTATGAGAGAGGTTATGTTATTATCTTGGATTTAAACAAAGCATTTGATAGCCTCTCTTGGGACTACAGTATTTGTTTTGTGTTTTAGAAACCCTGGGCTTTCTTTTCTTGACAATTCTATGAGTAGAGTAGATTACTCTACTACTTCAGAACTTTGGCCATAGCAATTTCTAGACAAAAATTATTTCCCACTTCATCTGGGGTGGTAAACGTCCCAGAGTGAATACATTGACATTATACACTCCAAAATCTAGGGGCGGGTTGGGAGTTCCGAATCTTTTGATGTACCAACAGGCAGCACAAATTACTCAGCTCCTATACATTATCACGTCTATGTTGCCCAATTGAGGCCATAATGTGGATTTCTAGCAGGTTGCGTTCCCTTGTCTTGTGTCTGACCTTATCATACTCGCTTGCTGTTTGGGATAGGAAGAGAGCTAGGAGACCCCTTTCCTCTACTCACACCCCCTTGATATAAGTGTTTGACAACCCAGAATGTAAGCAGAGGTGGCAATCACAACAATTCCTATGGTGGATAAATATAGAGAGGAATGCCCAGGAAAAAAATCCAGGCCTACTTACCACCAGCTCGCAGACAACCAAATTGACCTGTCTAACAGTATGCGTTAAAAACAGGGGTTTAGTCCGGGCGCATTTGCAAACGCATGCGTAAGCCACAGAGCCTCATCACGGCACCCTGATATCTGTGGTCCTAACACTAAAATATGAGTGTCCCCACAGTGGAGGCACATACATTCTGATGGATAAATGAGGGCAGGTGGACTGAAGAGGAGCCCACCCCTTTTTAAAGGTACAGGAGCACACCAAACACCCAGCAGGTAGCACAATGGCTGCAAAGGTGCTGGTGCATTGCTGGACCAATACACACACCAACGTGATAACAAAAAACTTGCCACCACCCTCATTTATAGCTGGCTATTGCAGTAAGCGGCATTGGAAGGCTACAAACAGATACCAATGCCGCTTACTGCAATAGCCAGCTATAAATGACAGTGGTTGCAAGTTTTTTGTGATCATGTTGGTGTGTGTATTGGTCCAGCAACGCACCAGCACTTTTGCAGCCATTGTGCTACCTGCTGGGTGTTTGGTGTGCTCCTGTACCTTTAAGAAGGGGTGGGCTCCCCTTCAGTCCACCTGCCCTCATTTATCCATCAGAATGTATGTGCCTCCACTGTGGGGACATTCATATTTTAGTGTTAGGACGACAGATATCAGGGTGCCGTGACTAGGCTCTGTGGCTTACGCATGCATTTGCAAATGCGTGCGGACTAAACCCCTGTTTTTAACACATACTGTTAGACCGGTTAATTGGTTGTCTGCGAGCTGGTGGTAAGTAGGCTTGGATTTTTTCCTGGGCATTCCCCAGGCTTTGTTGGTATCTGTTTGTAGCCTTCCAATGTCGCATACTGCGATAACCAGCTATAAATGAGGGTGGTGGCAAGTTTTTTGTGATCACATGAATATAGAGATGTCCTGTGGATCGAGAGATTGGTCCAAAGGACATATTTCTACAGTGCTAAAAGATCTCCATCGTAAGATTCCTTCACATGAAACTATGGGACTCCACTCTATTCCCCCCCACCGGTTGCTAGGACTCTGGCACAATGCAACCAATGAGGCTGTGACTTGGCTGTCAGTGTCCTAGCAACCAATGACACTGTACAGCTGTGGGTCATTAATTGCTAGGATGCTGGTGGCTAGGCTGCACATAAATTGCTAGGAGCAAGTGACTGAGTCATACAGCATCGTTAGTTGTTATAGTGCCCCATTCAGGGCCGTCTTTTTGCATGGGCACGCTGGGCAGTTGCCTGGGGGCCCCACTTGCCAGCGACCCCAGCCCAGGGGCGGATCCAGGGGGGGCAACAAGGCTTGCCCTCCTGAAAATACCACACTGACATGTCATGTTGTCACTTGCCTCTGCCCGAATCTCGCTCTCACATCAGCCGATCAGTGGCACAGAGAGAGAGACTCATCTAATGTTATTAAGCCGCTGCGCCACACTGACCAGGAGCCGTGTGGCAAATGACAATCCGTAACTTGTGGCAAGTGACAATCTGTAACTTGTGGCAGGTGATGTGGCAAGTGACAGCCCGCAACATGTGGCAGGTGCTGTGGAAAGTGACAATCTGCAACTTGTGGCAGGTGACGTGGCAAGTGGACAATCCACAACTTGTGGCAGGTGACATAGCAAGTGACAATCTGCAACTTGTGTCAGGTGATGTGGCAAGTGACAATCCGCAACGTGTGGCAGGTGACATGGCAAGTGACAATGCGCAACTTGTGGCAGGTGACGTGGCAAGTGGACAATCCGCAACGTTTGGTAGGTGCCGTGGCAAGTGGACAATTGGCAACTTGTGGCAGGTACCATGGCAAGTGACAATCTGCAACTTGTGGCAGGTGACGTAACAAGTGGACAATCTGCAACGTGTGGCAGGTGACGTGGCAAGTGACACACTCGGGGCTCCCACTAATTCTGCATTATGGTGAGCTGAACTATTTCATTTTATATTACAATGTAATAATAGAAATAATGCGATACAATCATCCTGACACCATAACAACCATGGTGCCGTGATGATTGAAGCACCAACACCAGCCATTCCCCTGATAAAATCGTATTTTCTGGCGGTGCCCCTCCCTAGACTAGGCTCTGGATCTGCCCCTGCCCCACCCAAGCAGTATGTAGTTGAGCCAATTCAGGGGGGGCCTGCCACCCGCCCGTTCGCCCGTGTGAGGGGCACGCCCGCCACCCGCCAGTGTGAGGGGCTCATCGGCTGACTGTCCTGTCACTGTGTGTGTCCACAGACCACTCTGGCTGCTGTTCATCCGCCGCGGGGAGAGGGGCTTTCGTCCGCTGAGGGGAGACAGAGAAGGCAGAGGCAGCGCTGAGACTGTGGACCGTCACGCCCCCGCCTATCCAGAGACATAGTGAATGTAGGGAGGCGGGGCGGACACTAAAAAATTAAGTCAGCAGACCTGCTGACACCAAATGAGAGAGGGCGGGAGAGGTGCTCTCCCCTCTATGGCTGCGTGGAGTACCTGTACCGGCGTTTACCCATGAGGCAAGGCATCCTGGCGGGAGAAGGCACGGTGACGGTGACGGAATTCCCGGGGAATCGATTGATTGACGGTAAGTCAATCAAGTGACATTTTGCAGAGCTGAGCAAACGATCCCAACTTCCACCACCTGTGCCTCTTACTGGTCCTATCCTCCCACCACTGATCTCATCCCTATCCCCCCCATCACCTCTGTTGTAGAAGTAATGGGGGGATAGGGATAAGATTAGTGGTGGGGGGATAGGATCAGTAAGAGGCACAGGTGGTGGTGGGAGAGGATGGCACCACCACTGCCACCACTACCACACCCTTCAGGTACCACCATAGCCACCCCCCCTCAAGTACCACCGCTGCCACCCCCCCAAGTACCACCGCTGCCACCCTCCAAATACCACCGCTTGCCACCCCCCTCAAGTACCTCCGCTGCTACCGCTCCCCCCAAGTACCACCGCTGCCACCCCCCCAAGTACCACAGCTGCCACCCCCTCAAGTACCACCGCTTGCCACCCCACTCAAGTACCTCCGCTGCTACCCCTCCCCCTCTAGTATCACTGCTGCCACTCCCGTCAACATCACCATTGCCACCCCCCTCAAGTATCACCGTTGCCACCCCCTCAACACCACCGTTGCCACCCTCCCTCAAGTACCACTGCTGCCACCAATAAATAATTAGTGCTCTTGTACTGTACTGTCCCATTCCAATCTGTAATTTCTCGTTTTTCAATTTCTTGCTTTTCAAGCTTGTGTTATATTGTCCAAACGTTGTGTTAATGTTTAAACACTGATTTTGTTGGAAGTACCAATAACTATAGCCTTATTGATAATTTGCATTTTTATTCTCGTGCGTGATTGTGTAGACAGGGCCCCAGTGCACTGTATTGCCCGGGGGCCTATAATGCTCTTAAGATGGCACTGGCCCCATTGCATCATAACAATCATTGATGCAATTCTGAACTGCCACCAGTGTCCTAACAACCAGCTCAATAATGTTGTCCTATGTACACAGGGCTGCATTACTAAGCTGCAGTAAAGATGTAATGTCCCATATGGGCACTCTGGCCCCAGTGCCACTCCCTACACACTCCTGGTTAGAGCCTCTGCAATGTTTTTTTCTGTCTGTGTCCCACTGAGGAGATTTCTGTAGAGACACAACAGTAAAAAGTACAGTTTGGGTATATTAAACTTAAAATTACAATATAAGTACCCACAGGTAGGGATGAGCTTCGTGTTCGAGTCGAACCAATGTTCGACTCGAACATTGGCTGTTCGGTCGTTCGCCGAATTCCGAGCGTTATGGGCCATTCGCGCCAAATTCGTGTGGCGCGTCACGGCCCATAATTCACTGCTGCATCGCGGTGCATTGCTGGCTGATGATTGGCCAAGCATGCACTATGACCCGCATGCTTGGCCGATCACAGCGCCATCAGTAGAGAGAGCTGTAATTGGCCAAAGCCAGGGTTTCTTTGGCCAATTATGGCTCAGGGGGTTTAGAACACACCCCACACTATATAAGGCCGCCTGCACGGCGGCCCTGTGTAGTGTGTGTTCCGGTGTTGAAAGAGAGATAGATAGACAGAGAGACAGTGTCATTTCATTTGAGTTAGATAGATTAGGCAGGACAATCAGTGAGTTAGCTGCACTTACAGTGTATTGTGTATATATATGCATCCCAGGTGTTGCATATATATATATATATATATATATATATATATATATATACACACTGTATTCAGTTTAGCTAGATCCGTTCCTGTTATCTTCCTACTGATATACAGGCTTGTCTTGTTACAGTATTTACAGCTACCTGAAGAAAATTGCTGGTGTTCTTTTGATCCTATTAGTACCACAGTCAGGCAGCTAGACTATTTACAGTTAGTGCAGTGCGTCCTGCTCACAGTGTTCAGCTAAAACTACAAGTTAGTGTGGTGCGTCCTGCTCACAGTGTTCAGCTGAACCTACAAGTTATTTTTTTGCGAGCTCTGCACAGTGTTCATCTAAAGCTACAAGTTAGTGTAGTGCGTCCTGCTCACAGTGTTCAGCTAAAACTACAAGTTAGTGTGGTGCGTCCTCCTCACAGTGTTCAGCTAAACCTACAAGTTAGTGTAGTGAGACCTCTGCACAGTGTTCATCTAAAGCTACAAGTTAGTGCAGTGCGTCCAGCTCACAGTGTTCAGCTAAAACTACAAGTTAGTGTAGTGAGACCTCTGCACAGTGTTCATCTAAAGCTACAAGTTAGTGCAGTGCGTCCTGCTCACAGTGTTCAGCTAAAACTACAAGTTAGTGTAGTGAGACCTCTGCACAGTGTTCATCTAAAGCTACAAGTTAGTTCAGTACGTCCTGCTCACAGTGTTCAGCTAAAATTACAAGTTAGTGTGGTGCGTCCTCCTCACAGTGTTCAGCTAAACCTACAAGTTATTTTTTTGCGAGCTCTGCACAGTGTTCATCTAAAGCTACAAGTTAGTGCAGTGCATCCTGCTCACAGTGTTCAGCTAAAACTACAAGTTAGTGTGGTTTGTCCTCCTCACATTGTTCAGCTAAAACTACAAGTTAGTGTAGTGCGTCCTGCTCACAGTGTTCAGCTAAAACTACAAGTTAGTGTAGTGAGACCTCTGCACAGTGTTCAGCTAAAACTACAAGTTAGTGTAGTGCATTCTGCTCACAGTGTTCAGCTAAAACTACAAGTTAGTGTAGTGAGACCTCTGCACAGTGTTCAGCTAAAACTACAAGTTAGTGTAGTGCGTCCTGCTCACAGTGTTCAGCTAAAACTACAAGTTAGTGTGGTGCGTCCTCCTCACAGTGTTCAGCTAAACCTACAAGTTAGTGTAGTGAGACCTCTGCACAGTGTTCAGCTAAAACTACAAGTTAGTGTAGTGCGTTCTGCTCACGGTGTTCAGCTAAAACTACAAGTTAGTGTAGTGAGACCTCTGCACAGTGTTCAGCTAAAACTACAAGTTAGTGTAGTGCGTCCTGCTCACAGTGTTCAGCTAAAACTACAAGTTAGTGTGGTGCGTCCTCCTCACAGTGTTCAACTAAACCTACAAGTTAGTGTAGTGAGACCTCTGCACAGTGTTCAGCTAAAACTACAAGTTAGTGTAGTGCGTTCTGCTCACAGTGTTCAGCTAAAACTACAAGTTAGTGTAGTGAGACCTCTGCACAGTGTTCAGCTAAAACTACAAGTTAGTGTAGTGCGTCCTGCTCACAGTGTTCAGCTAAAACTACAAGTTAGTGTGGTGCGTCCTCCTCACATTGTTCAAGTTATTTTTTTGCGAGCTCTGCACAGTGTTCAGCTAAAGCTACCTGTAGAAGGTTGGTGGTGTTTTCCTGATCCTATCACTACCGCAGGCAGCTAAAAAAAGCTACAAGTTAGTTTTTTGTGAGCTCTGCACAGTGTTCAGCTAAAGCTACCTGTAGAAGGTTGGTGGTGTTCTCATACTACAGGCAGACAGTTGATTTTGCTAGCTGCAGTATCAGTACATATATATATATATCCCAGCTTAGTGCAGCTACAGGCCATTAGTATGTTTGGAAGGCCAAGAAGGAGAGGCAGACAGTCACAAGCCAATAAGAGAGGGCAAGCAGGCTCTGTGTCTAGTGCTGGTCGTGGAGACGGTGCATCCTCATCAGCACGTGGCTGTGGGACCCGCTTGGCCTTTTTTTCGGCAGCTGGCCGTGTTGAGCCCCAACATGCGGAAGACTTGGTCGAGTGGATGACCAAGCCGTCCTCATCCTCCTCATCCTCTCTCACCCATGCTCAGGGTACTTTGTCTGGCAAAGCAGCGGCCTCTTCCCTCGGCTCAATGTCATCAGTGACTCCTTTCCTAGCCCCACCATGTCCTCCTGAGGAGTCCCTCGAACTGTTTGACCACAGTGTTGGGTACATGCTCCAGGAGGATGCCCAGCATTTGGAAGGCTCTGATGATGATACTGAGCTCGATGAAGGCAGTAACATGAGCACGGACAGAGGGGGTGCCCAAGAAGGCACCAAGGCAGGATGCCCTCCAGGGGCCAGCCTAAGGCAGCACATTGACTGCATCACACCCCAAAGCTCCACATGTGCAAGGCTCTGCAGTCTCTGCGCGTTATTCAAAAAGTTCTTTGGTGTGGGCCTTTTTTGAGACGAGTGCATCAGATCGCACCGCTGCTATTTGCAACATATGTCTCAAGCGTATCTCGCGTGGCCAAAACATCTCCCGCTTGGGTAGCACATGCTTGACCAGACATATGTTGACCTGCCATGCAGTTCGTTGGCAAGCGTATCTAAAAGACCCACACCAAAGAACAAAGAGGACCTCTCCTTGCTCCTCATCAGCTGAGATATCCAACCCCACTATACCTTCAGTTCTCTCTGAGACCTGCACTGAGAGGAATGAAGGTGTAGAATTAGGTGTGTCACAGCCAAGTACTTGTGGGCAATCTGCTTTTGGTACACCGACGTCAGATTGTACCAGGAAAATTTCCCTGCCCCAGCTGCTGCACCGCCGAAAGAAGTTTGCTCCCAGCCATCCACATGCCCAGCGGTTGAATGCTAGCTTGGCAAAATTGCTAGCACTTCAACTGCTGCCTTTTCAGTTGGTAGACTCTGCCCCCTTCCGTGAGTTTGTGGAATGTGCGGTTCCTCAGTGGCAGGTACCCAAACGCCACTTTTTCTCACGGAAGGTGATTCCGGCTCTCTACCGGCATGTGGAAGGCAATGTCCATGCCTCGCTGGACAGGGCGGTCAGCGGTAAGGTGCATATTACCACTGACTCATGGTCCAGCAGGCATGGACAGGGACGTTACCTAAGTTTCACGGCGCATTGGGTGACTCTGCTGGCAGCTGGGAAGGATGCAGGACAAGGTGCAGTAGTGTTGGAGGTTGTTCCGCCACCACGCCTCCAAAATGCCACTACTAATGATTGTGACACACTTCTCTCCTCCACCCCCTCTTCTTCTTCTTCCTCCATGGCCTCTTCCTGTGCTTTTTTCTCTGAACCAGCGTTGCTCCGTAGCCGTTCAAGGGGCTACGCAAGTACGCAGGCCAAAAGATGCCATGAGGTGCTTGAGCTGGTGTGCTTGGGGGACAGGAGTCACACTGGGGCAGAGGTTCTGTCAGCTCTGCAGGGGCAGGTTCAGAGGTGGTTGACGCCACGCCAACTTAAGGCAGGAATGGTGGTTTGCGACAATGGCACCAACCTCCTCTCTGCCCTCCGACAGGGACAAATGACCCATGTGCCCTGTTTGGCTCACGTCCTTAACTTGGTGGTGCAGCGGTTCTTGGGCAGGTACCCGGGCATACAGGATGTCCTGAGGCAGGCCAGGAAAGTCTGTGTGCATTTCCGCCGGTCATATAATGCCAGTGCTCGGCTGGTGGACCTCCAAAAGGAGTTTAACCTGCCCAAGAACCGCCTAATCTGTGACATGCCCACCAGGTGGAACTCAACGTTGGCCATGCTCCAGCAGCTGCACACGCAGCAGAGGGCCAACAATGAGTACCTGTGCGACTATGGCACCAGGACAGGGTCAGGGGAGCTTGGTTTTTTTTCCCCACGCCAGTGGGCCATGATCAGGGATGCATGCACTGTCCTGTCACGATTTGAGGAGGCCACGAGGATGTTGAGCAGTGACAGTGCATGCATCAGTGACACTGTCCCCCTTGCGTGGAATAATGGACAGGGCACTTGAGGCAGAACAGAGGCAGGAAGAGGAGGACTTCCTTAGCTCTCAAGGCCCCCTTTATCCAGACAGTGTTCCTGCGTGCACACAGGAAGAGGAGGAGGAGGAGGAGGAGGAGGAGGAAGATTGTGTCAGTATGGAGGTGGAGCCTGGCACTCAGCATCAGCAGCAGTCTTTAAGGGATCAGTCCCAAGAAACACATGGACTTGTACGTGGCTGGGAGGAGGTGGCTGCGGACCATGTCGTCCTTAGTGACCCAGAGGACTCCTGACCGAATGCCTCAGCAAACCTACGCTGCATGGCCTCCCTGATCCTGCAAAGCCTGCGTAAGGATCCTCGTATTCGTGGTATCAAGGAGAAGGACCAATACTGGCTGGCAACCCTCCTTGATCCATGTTACAAGGGTAAGTTTGCGGACCTTATCTTGCCATCGCAGAGGGAGCAGAGGATGAAAGATCTTCGGGAGGTCTTGCAGAAAGGTCTGTGCAACGCGTTCCCAGAGACTGGGAGGTTACAAACTCCTGTTTCTGGACAATGTGTTGCTGAGGCTTCGGTCAGTCAAAGAAGGAGCGGTGGAGAAGGTGGCTGTCTGACCGATGTCTGTCTGACAATTTTTTGGTCCGCAGCCCCAAGGTATGATCGGTTCCAGCAACCATCGCCAGCGTCTGTTTTACATGGTGCAGGAATACCTAGGGGCAAGATCTGACTTGGACACCTTTCCCACCGAAAATCCTCTGGGTTACTGGGTCTTGAGGATGGATCACTGGCCAGAGCTTGCACAGTATGCAATTGAGCTACTGGCCTGTCCTGCATCCAGCGTTCTTTCGGAACGCACATTCAGTGCTGCTGGAGGCTTTGTAACCGATCACAGGGTGCATCTGTCCACCGACTCGGTCGATCGACTGACCTTCATTAAAATGAATCAGTCTTGGATCACCACCAGCTACCAAGCACCTGATGCTGATGTAACCGAATAATTTTTTTTGAAATCTCAGATCCCTTCAAAGACTGCCTATGCTGATGCTGAGTGACTATCCCTGAGTAATTATCCTCTTCCTCCTCAATGATCACGCTGATAGCTTGTAAGAACATTTTTGGTTCTTGGCGCCACCAGTGCCTAAGGCCCAATTTTTCAGCCCCTGTTTAACAGGAGCGTGCAATTACAATTTTTGATGCAATACTTTGCAGCAGGGCTCGTTTCTGCGTTCCAACTAGAGTATCTGTGAGGGGTTGCAGTGTTGTGGCACCAGCACCAGTGCCTAAGGCCCAATTTTTCAGCCCCTGTTTAACAGGGGCGTGTAATTACAATTTTTGATGCAATACTTTTCAGCAGGGCTCGTTTCTGCGCTACAACTAGAGTATCTGTGAGGGGTTGCAGTGTTGTGGCACCAGCACCAGTGCCTAAGGCCCAATTTTTCAGCCCCTGTTTAACAGGGGCGTGTAATTACAATTTTTGATGCAATACTTTGCAGCAGGGCTCGTTTCTGTGTTCCAACTAGAGTATCTGTGAGGGGTTGCAGTGTTGTGGCACCAGTGCCTAAGGCCCAATTTTTCAGCCCCTGTTTAACAGAGGCGTGTAATTACAATTTTTGATGCAATACTTTGCAGCAGGGCTCGTTTCTGCGTTACAACTAGAGTATCTGTGAGGGGTTGCAGTGTTGTGGCACCAGCACCAGTGCCTAAGGCCCAATTTTTCAGCCCCTGTTTAACAGGGGCGTGTAATTACAATTTTTGATGCAATACTTTGCAGCAGGGCTCGTTCCTGCGTTCCAACTAGAGTGTCTGTGAGGACTTACAGTGTTGTGGTACCAGCACCACCACCACCACCACCAAAGGCCCAATTTTTCTGCCCTTGTTCAACAGGGGCATGTAATTACAATTATTGATCTAATATTTCACAGCAGGGCCCATTTCTGCGCCCACCAAAAGCGAGTGAGGACTTACAGTGTTGTGGCACCAGCACCAGCACCAAAGGCCCAATTTTTCTGCCCCTGGTCAACAGGGGCATGTAATTACAATTCTTGATCTAATATTTCACAGCAGGGCCCTGTGAGGGCTTACAGTGTTGTGGCCACAACAACACCTAAGGCCCAAATTTCTGCTGAGTGTATAGGGCAGGCCCCTACTTTCAAACATCTAACTTACAAACGACTCCTACTTGCAAACGGAAGGAGACAACAGGAAGTGAGATGAAATCTACCCCTAGGAAGGGAAATTCTCTCCTGTAAGAGTTATTATGGGAAAAACATTTCTCCTTTCCACTGATGCTTTCCAATCCTTGTTCCACAAAAAACCCCAAATTTTCAAAAAACACTTGTCATTGGGACAAAAAGTGAGGTGAAATCTTCTGAAGAGGAGGGCAGACAGCAAAACAAATGTCACAGGGGTGATAACCCTTCCCTATGTTTTCCAAAAAGCTTAAAATAGATTTTTTGGCTGGAGCTAAACACGTTAAAAATGTACCCGTTCAAAATTACAAACAGATTCTACTTAACAACAAACCTACAGTCCCTGTCTTGTTTGCACTGCCTGTATACTGCTGTTCAGAGTATATAGGGCCTGGTGGCCCCACACCTTTCCTTATTTTAATTTGGGTGCGGGGTTCCCCTTAATATCCATACAAGACCCAAAGGGCCTGGTAATGGACTGGGGGGTACCCATGCCGTTTGTCTCACTGATTTTCATCCATATTGCCAGAACCCGACATTACATTAAACCCGCAAGCAGTTTTAAATGAGATTTCTTCCTTTAAAAATTACATTTTGTGCCACTTTACAGGCATACTATAGACAACCCCCAGGTACGATATTTAAAGGAATATTTCACTTTTTTTTTTTTACTTTAAGCATCATTAAAATCACTGCTCCCGAAAAAATGGCCGTTTTTAAAAGTTTTTTTTGCATTGATACATGTCCCCTGGGGCAGGACCCGGGTCCCCAAACCCTTTTTAGGACAATACCATGCAAATTAGCCTTTAAAATGAGCACTTTTGATTTCGAACGTTCGAGTCCCATAGACGTCAATGGGGTTCTAAAGTTCGTGCGAATTTTCGGTCCGTTCGCAGGTTCTGGTGCCAACCGAACCGGGGGGTGTTCAGCTCATCCCTACCCACAGGATCTAAATATAATACAGGAATAAAGACACTACAGATTATTACATTTATCAGCCGATTTTGCTGATTAACTGCAACTTTAAAATCCTTACCAAGATCCTGGCTCTTCGTCTTTTTGGATCAATATATTCATGATGATTAGTCTGGCTTTGTTAGAGGCCTGCAGACTTTGGACCAAAATCTGAGAATCCTGGCACTAATTTATGAGAGAGGTTATGTTATTATCTTGGATTTAAACAAAGCATTTGATAGCCTCTCTTGGGACTACAGTATTTGTTTTGTGTTTTAGAAACCCTGGGCTTTCTTTTCTTGACAATTCTATGAGTAGAGTAGATTACTCTACTACTTCAGAACTTTGGCCATAGCAATTTCTAGACAAAAATTATTTCCCACTTCATCTGGGGTGGTAAACGTCCCAGAGTGAATACATTGACATTATACACTCCAAAATCTAGGGGCGGGTTGGGAGTTCCGAATCTTTTGATGTACCAACAGGCAGCACAAATTACTCAGCTCCTATACATTATCACGTCTATGTTGCCCAATTGAGGCCATAATGTGGATTTCTAGCAGGTTGCGTTCCCTTGTCTTGTGTCTGACCTTATCATACTCGCTTGCTGTTTGGGATAGGAAGAGAGCTAGGAGACCCCTTTCCTCTACTCACACCCCCTTGATATAAGTGTTTGACAACCCAGAATGTAAGCAGAGGTGGCAATCACAACAATTCCTATGGTGGATAAATATAGAGAGGAATGCCCAGGAAAAAAATCCAGGCCTACTTACCACCAGCTCGCAGACAACCAAATTGACCTGTCTAACAGTATGCGTTAAAAACAGGGGTTTAGTCCGGGCGCATTTGCAAACGCATGCGTAAGCCACAGAGCCTCATCACGGCACCCTGATATCTGTGGTCCTAACACTAAAATATGAGTGTCCCCACAGTGGAGGCACATACATTCTGATGGATAAATGAGGGCAGGTGGACTGAAGAGGAGCCCACCCCTTTTTAAAGGTACAGGAGCACACCAAACACCCAGCAGGTAGCACAATGGCTGCAAAGGTGCTGGTGCATTGCTGGACCAATACACACACCAACGTGATAACAAAAAACTTGCCACCACCCTCATTTATAGCTGGCTATTGCAGTAAGCGGCATTGGAAGGCTACAAACAGATACCAATGCCGCTTACTGCAATAGCCAGCTATAAATGACAGTGGTTGCAAGTTTTTTGTGATCATGTTGGTGTGTGTATTGGTCCAGCAACGCACCAGCACTTTTGCAGCCATTGTGCTACCTGCTGGGTGTTTGGTGTGCTCCTGTACCTTTAAGAAGGGGTGGGCTCCCCTTCAGTCCACCTGCCCTCATTTATCCATCAGAATGTATGTGCCTCCACTGTGGGGACATTCATATTTTAGTGTTAGGACGACAGATATCAGGGTGCCGTGACTAGGCTCTGTGGCTTACGCATGCATTTGCAAATGCGTGCGGACTAAACCCCTGTTTTTAACACATACTGTTAGACCGGTTAATTGGTTGTCTGCGAGCTGGTGGTAAGTAGGCTTGGATTTTTTCCTGGGCATTCCCCAGGCTTTGTTGGTATCTGTTTGTAGCCTTCCAATGTCGCATACTGCGATAACCAGCTATAAATGAGGGTGGTGGCAAGTTTTTTGTGATCACATGAATATAGAGATGTCCTGTGGATCGAGAGATTGGTCCAAAGGACATATTTCTACAGTGCTAAAAGATCTCCATCGTAAGATTCCTTCACATGAAACTATGGGAATGAGATCTATAAATATATCTATAACCAGAAAACTCTTTTACGCTGGTACTTGGTGCCGACTGGAATAGCGAGGATGCATCCGCCCACGTCCCTGAATTGTTTTGTGGACAACCGGGAACCATTGTACCATGTGTGGTGGCTATGCCCCAAGGTATCTAGATTTTGGACACAACTGTTTAATCACATGCTCTCAGTAACAGACAATAATATCTTTTGATCTCCGAGGTGGCATTGTTCTAGAAATTAGATCCTGCTATTCCTAACACATACTTTTAGCAGCACAAATTGTGATAGCATAATGCTGGAAAATGGAGGTGGTACTTTTGGATTATGTTAAACTCAAATTGAATTGGATTATGGTTAGTGATAAACTCACCTGCACCCTCCACAATAATATTGCTAAATTTAACAAGACCTGGGACCCCTGGATCAACTATATGTCTCATGCGGATTGAGATTTTTCCCAGCTGCTGTGATTTGCTCTCTCCTTACTCTTTTTTCTGACTTTTATCTTCTTTTCTTTTGTTCCACCTAATCTCCTCTTAATTGACATTAACGCCCACATTAGGTTGGTGATCTATATGGGCTAAACAAAGAAAGGGAGCATGTTTCACACTATAACAGGTTCAACTTTTAATAGGCCATGTAAACTCTTGCTGAGATGTTGTTGCTTGAGCTGCTCTGCCTTGATATAAGTCTTATGTATGTAAGGGTTAATGATAGTAAACAATGCATATGACCCCTTTTAATTTTTTTGCATTGTTTGTTTTGCAATGATTACTTTTGTTTATCTACGTGACAGTTTCTATTCTGTGGAGATTATCTCTATGGAACACTTTTTTCTATTGTACTGCTCAAAAACTTAACAAACAATTTGAAATATAAATATACTACAGGGCAACACCTCTTTTACAATGGTATGAAAGCCACTGTGATGATTTTGATATAGTATTCTATTTTTGAAGGTTTTTGGAATGCAAAATTAAAGTGTTACTAAACCCAGGCCACTGCGTTCACTATATCTGGTCTCCCACAGTACACAGAACATGGAAATGCAATTATTTTAGTAAATATAAACTGCTAAATACCTTTTCTCCTCAGCAGTATATACCAGTCTTGTGACATCAATCAGTGTCCAGCCGAGCACCGGTTAAAGCTTGTAGGAGGAGTTTTCATTCTACTCTGACTGTCCTATGAGGCTGCAGGACCCCTGACCTTCTGTCTGAACAATGCTGATTGGCCCTGTGCTGATCACATGCATCCTCCCAAGAAAAATAAAAACTCTCTAGCAATACACACCAAACTGAGCATGTGCAGAGTGCCCCACAATGCGGAGAATTAACCTCTTAGGTTAGTGAGTATAACAAGCATGCTTTACTGCATATACAGACTGATTTTACTGTTTTGGGTTTAGTAACACTTTAACTAAGCAGAAAAGTATCAACAATAATGTTAAACATTCAAGCAACTGCTTTGTTTGAACTTCTTTACTGCATGCACTCATATATTCGCACATTAGTCTTCTCTTGTTCTCCCCTAACAGGAAAAAGAGGTTGAACTAGAAAAATATGCATTTAGCAAGTCTTACTTAACTTTTCCAAAGTTTGTCCAAAGCCTGCTGTCGGCTGATCTTGACAATAATGTCAGGATCCACCCAGATGCCAGACCAGCAGCTGGCTCCACCACTCAGCATGTTGCTCAGAGCCAAAAAAGGTAAACAGCGAGCGCCATGCTTGGCGCTCGCAGTTCACCCAGCTGTGTTAGAAAAAGGAATGAAAATTTGCTTTCCTAACACTGAACTGCCTCTCCGCCAATCAGGTGCTCGGGTCTGTTACCCGTCACCTGATTGGCTGAAATGGCAGGCACTGGGATTGGATGCCTATCAGGCGTCCAATCATAGGAGAGGACGGTAGAAAAAGACATCAAGGACATCGCTCGCCGCCCACCGCCGTCACCCGCTGCCACACCGAGACAGGGTAAGTGCCGGACACACAGCGGGCGGGGGGGGGCCAGTGGCAGCATTCGATGGGCACAGTGGGAGCATTTGATGGGGCACAGTGGGAGCATTTGATGGGGCACAGTGGAAGCTTTTGATGACACAGTGGGAGCATTTGATGGGCACAGTGGCAGCGTTTGGGCACAGTGGCTGTGTTTTATGGGCACAATGGTGGCCTTTGATGGCACAGTGGCTGCGTTTGATGGCACAGTGGCTGCGTTTGATGGGCCCAGTGGCTGCGTTTAATGGCACAGTTGCTGCGTTTGATGGCACAGTGGCCTCCGTTCTTTCAGCTGTCAGGGGGATTCCCCTGCTGCAACTAAGAGTGCTAGTGATAGGATTTTTGGTTAAGTTAGCTAAATTGTCAGACTTGGCTGGCAGCCAAGCCTGCGTGTTAATCTGGGTCGGGTAAGTGACTCAGGTAGGCTTGATGACTCAGCAGCAGCTTCTCTCTGGACTCCTCACTGCTTGCTGGAAACTTGGAAAAGGTTCCAGAAGCAATTGGGAGGGGTCTACAAGGAGCTAGCTGGAGTGTTCTGAGGGCCCTGACCAATCCCCAACAGAAGGGTTGGCAGGGGGCAGGCCCCCTCAAATACTCAGGGTCAGCCAAGCTGGGGAGTGTGGTGTTCGGGTGGAAGATGGGGTGTTAGGCTGTCGGGGCCTTTAAGAGTAGCTCGCCAGCCTGGGGGGGGGGGGGATATAATCAGGCCTGGCCTCAGGTGTGGAAGGGACCCTTCTTATGACACACAGAGGGATCCTGACCAGGAGGCATGGAAGCAAGGAGAGCACAGCAGGAGAACATTGCCAGGCAAATCCCCAGGGAGGAAGACAGATAAGGGGGCTGGTGAGTATTGCAGTCAGAAGACTGAGAGGCATGCCCGAATGGACTGGGTGCAAGCACTCTGGAATGGGTGCAGAGTCAGTCTGGAAGGACTGTGGAGAAGTAGGCAGGAGGGCTAGTGAAAGGGGCAGCTGCAGCTAGGCAGGCTGGCAGTGCCTGAAGAGGTGGTACTGGGAGCAGTAGCCACAGGAATAGGACAGCTAGCACCAAAGACCTCTTTTTTTGCTACACTACTAAAGGGGCTGCAGTCCCTGCCTGCAAAGGGCATTTGCTATGGTCTGATTATGCTCTTGTCAGACCATCTTGTCAGTGCTATCTGGTCCTGGGAGTTGTAGTTCTACAAGCAAGTCTGTGCTGGAGGTAGAAGAGGAGTGTGTATATACCGGATGTACAGTGGGGACAGAAAGTAATCAGACCCCCTTAAATGACTTAGGACCATGTGATATTTCAGTTTTTCTTTTTTAATAAATCTGCAAAAATGTCAACAATTCTGTGTTTTTCTGTCAATATGGGGTGCTGTGTGTACATTAATGAGAAAAAAATGAACTTAAATGATTTTAGCAAATGGCTGCAATATAACAAAGAGTGAGAAATTTAAGGGGGTCTGAATACTTTCTGTTCCCACTGTATATAGTTTGTGTACCTGAAGGTTTCTACTGATCAAGTGGGCATCCCATAACAACCCTTCCCCATCCAATTTGAATTCTCCTAAATAAAAAACAAAACAAAACAAAGCCAGGACTGCTTCTTGACTCCAGAGTGAATGGAAAATTAGTGTGCCTGAGCAGGGTGGGAGATAACCATATTCACCAGCAGCTCCTGCGGGGGGTAGCGCTACATAAAGAAAAGAATGCCGGCAATGATTGGATGTTAAGGAGCGGGGTCATCACATTCTTAACAACTAATGACATTTCAGCTGTCAGCGGGATTCCCCTCCCGCCTCCTCCTCCTCCTCCCCTCCCGCCAGCTGTCACTTCTGCCTATTGCCTCCTCCTTCTCTCCTCCAGCTGTCACCTCCCCATCTCCACCCCCACCGCTAATAACCTACACCAGCCTCCATCCATTACGTGCCGGCCCGGCTCTGCAAACTCAGTGGGGGTGCAGAGGTAGAGTGGGCGGGGACTCCAAAATTCTGTGCACCAATGAGCTAATCCCCCGCTGTGCAGCTAATTAAAAAAAAAAACTTCCCCCGGCCCCCTATGTTCAGTGGGGACCGGGGGACAGAAAACAGACTATTTTAAGCACTTTTGGGTTTAGGTGGATTAATCCACAGTAAGGATGTGCCGAACACCCCCCCGGTTCAGTTCGCACCAGAACCTGTGAAGGGACCGAAAATTTGCACGAACTTTAGAACCCCATTGACGTCTATGGGACTCGAACGTTCGAAATCAAAGGTGCTCATTTTAAAGGCTAATTTGCATGGTATTGTCCTAAAAAGGGTTTGGGGACCCGAGTCCTGCCCCAGGGGACATGTATCAATGCAAAAAAAAGTTTTAAAAACGGCCGTTTTTTTCGGGAGCAGTGATTTTATTGATGCTTAAAGTAAAAAAAAAAAAAAAGTGAAATATTCCTTTACATATCGTACCTGGGGGGTGTCTATAGTATGCCTGTAAAGTGGTGCGTGTTTCCCGTGCTTAGAACAGTCCCTACACAAAATGACATTTTTAAAGGAATAAAAGTCATTTAAAACTGCTTGCGGCTTTAATGTAATGTCGGGTCCTGGCAATATGGATGAAAATCAGTGAGACAAACGGCATGGGTACCCCCCAGTCCATTACCAGGCCCTTTGGGACTTGTATGCATATTAAGGGGAACCCCGCACCCAAATTAAAAAAAGAAAGGTGTGGGGCCCCCAGGCCCTATATACTCTGAACAGCAGTATACAGGCGGTGCAAACAAGACAGGGACTGTAGGTTTGCTGTTAAGTAGAATCTGTTTGTAATTTTGAACTGGTACATTTTTAACGTGTTTAGCTCCAGCCAAAAAATCTATTTTAAGCTTTTTGGAAAACATAGGGAAGGGTTATCACCCCTGTGATATTTGTTTTGCTGTCTGTGCTCCTCTTCAGAAGATTTCACCTCACTTTTTGTCCCAATGACAAATGATGAGCATGTACCCAACACTGTGGTCAAACAGTTCGAGGGACTCCTCAGGAGGACATGTTGGGGCTAGGGAAGGAGTCACTGATGCCATTGAGCCGAGGGAAGAGGCCACGTTGGCAGCTGCTTTGACAGACAAAGTACCCTGAGCATGGGTGAGAGAGGATGAGGAGGATGATGACGGCTTGGTCATCCACTCCACCAAATCTTCCGCATGTTGCGGCTCAACGCAGCCAGCTGCCGAAAAAAAGGCCAAGCGCGTCCCACGGCCACGTGCTGATGAGGATGCACCGTGTCCACGACCAGCACTGTTGCCTCTAGACACAGAGCCTGCTTGCCCTCTTTTATTGGCTTGCGATTGTCTGCCTCTCCTTGTTGGCCTTCCAGACATACTAATGGCCTGCAGTGAGATGTAGCTGCACTAAGCTGGGATATATATATATATATATATATATATATATATATATATATATATATACTGATACTGCAGCTAGCAAAATCAACTGCCTGCCTGTAGTATTATTAGTATGAGAACACCACCAATCTTCTACAGGTAGCTTTAGCTGAACACTGTGCAGAGGTCGCACTACATTAACTTGTAGCTTTAGCTGAACACTGTGCAGAGGTCGCACTACACTAACTTGTAGATTTAGCTGAACACTGTGCAGAGGACGCACTACACTAACGTTTAAATAATGTAGCTGCCTGCGGTAGTGATAGGATCAGGAAAACACCACCAACCTTCTACAGGTAGCTTTAGCTGAACACTGTGCAGAGGTTGCACTACACTAACTTGTAGCTTTAGCTGAACACTGTGCAGAGGTCGCACTACACTAACTTGTAGCTTTAGCTGAACACTGTGCAGAGGTCGCACTACACTAACTTGTAGCTTTAGCTGAACACTGTGCAGAGGACGCACTACACTAACGTTTAAATAATGTAGCTGCCTGCGGTAGTGATAGGATCAGGAAAACACCACCAACCTTCTACAGGTAGCTTTAGCTGAACACTGTGCAGAGGTCACACTACACTAACGTTGAAATAATGTAGCTGCCTGCGGTAGTGATAGGATCAGGAAAACACCACCGACCTTCTACAGGTAGCTTTAGCTGAACACTGTGCAGAGGTCGCACTACACTAACTTGTAGCTTTAGCTGAACACTGTGCAGAGGTCGCACTACACTAACTTGGAGCTTTAGCTGAACACTGTGCAGAGGTCGCACTAAACTAACTTGTAGGGGATGTGGCTGGTGGGCGTGACCGAAGGCTGAGGGGAAGGGGAGGGCGTTGCGGACCCGAACCCAGCTGCTCCTCCTGATATCCACGCTGGAAGCCGGAATACCGGAGCGGTAATCTCCATGCTTGTGGCGGCCGGATTCCTGGGAGATAGGGGAGACATCCTAGCGTCCTAACGATCGGTTCACCCGAGGACCGGACCGGCGCGCTGCCTCTGCCTGCCTTTTTTTTTTTTTCTCTCTCTCCGGAGACAGGAGTGCATGACCCATAGGATCCTTCGTTAGAACGCTTGTGCTGGCTGAACACAAGCAGGAGGACGCTGCTGAGCTGAACGGCTGACTGGTTGGTGGGGTAAGATACACTGCACAGGTATGCTGCATGATATGCGCTGTATGTCTTAGGAAAAGCCTGTTTGCATTTCTCCTGGACAAGACTGTTGGAAGCTTCCCCTTGGGGGGTCCCCGTGGTGAGTTCCTACCTTTGAAGAGTGGAGGGGGACATTGGAAGCTGGAGAAGTGGCCGTGAGGAGGGGAGTGAATACACTGGCTAAATACACTGGCTAAAGTTTAATTGCATGTTACATTTACTTTCTTGGAAATCCTAAGTGGTGAGGGAGGACAGGATGACCAAGAAAAAAGGGGTAGAGGAGACCGCAGCACAAGAAGGAGCTGGGGCACATAATTTGCGTGGCCCCAAGGATAAAGCAGGCCAAGGTGCAGCAGCAAAATTGGAACGCTTTGCCCATACACCAAACTGTACACCTAAGAAAGGTAGCCAGATGGGGGGTGCGCAGCATCAAGGGGCCCAGGCCAATCACCCTGGGGGGAGGAAAAGTCAAGGCCCAGCCCAAGCTTGTGTACCCACAGTCACCGAACCAGCGTCGCAGACACATTTGGGTAGGGAGAGCGGTTTGGGTAATGAAGCGATAGAGGATAAGGGGATACCAGAGCAGGAACCATCTTTAAAGGACATTTTTCTAGCAACGAATGCCTGCAAGACCGCGCTGTCTGATTTATCGGACCAGCTTAGAGGTATTAGAGACGATTTAGTTGTGCTGAAAAGGGATATGCAGGAGGTATGCGCTCGGACCACTACCCTCGAGGAGAGACTTAGTCAGGTGGAAGATGATGTGAATCCGCTAAGACAGGAGGTTAAAAGGATGAAGGAACAATTGGACACCTGCTTAAGGAAGATGGACGAACATGAGAACAGGGCACGTAGGAAGAACGTGAGGGTCCTGGGTCTCCCCGAAAGAAGCGAGGGTAACAACCCGGTAGAATTTATGGAGGGATGGTTCAGGGATGTGTTTGGCAAGGACACACTTTCTAGCTTGTTTGCTATTGAACGAGCACATAGAGTGGCCCCTAGGATTCCATCTTTAGGGGGTCAGCCAAGGCCTCTTATAGTTAAACTTCTGTTTTTTGGAGACAAAGTCACTATCCTTCAGAAAGCAAGGGAGATGAAAAATATTTTATACAACGGTGCAAGAATATCCCTGTATCCAGATTTCTTCCCTGAGCTGCAGAGACAGAGGGCAAAGTTTATAGAGTGCAAACGGAGTCTACGGCAACATAAAATAGGCTATGCACTGTTATACCCAGCTCGTTTACGAGTAACAGTAAATGGGGAGGTACAGTTCTTTAATACTCCTGCGGAAGTGTTTTCATGGCTGGAGAAGAACGAGGGAAGGTTTCGGCCGGGAGAAAGGCCTTAGAAGAAGAGCGGAAGGCCTTAGAAGAGGAGCAAGGGGGAAGAGGAGGATAGAATTTGAGGTTCTTTTTTGCCCAGCGAGTAGATGCATATTTGGGGACATAACTCCTTTTTTTTTTTTTTCCCCTGGTCTTCATTGTTTTTTCAGGTCTTCTTCCCTCTCCCTCTTTCATGGTTATATTTGCAGAGGTGTGGGTTTAGGGAGGTAGTGAATAAGAATCCTTTATATGTTGGTTACGATGGGGGTAATTCCCCCTCTTATATGGGTTCGGGTTGCAATGCAAAGGGGGAAGGAGGTGTATCCACGGTTTGTGGGTTAACACGGTCACTTTAGAAGCTCGGTGAGATGGGCCCAAGGTTGGGTCGGGGGGGGGGAGGGGGGAGGGGGGGATGGGATGGGGGAGGGAGGGGGGTTGGGTGGGATTGGGGAGGGAGATGTGCATGTGGTTGTTGGGGGGGAGGGAGGGGGGGTAAAAGGGTAATGTGGTGTGAAGTAGGAAGTACTGAAGAAATACAAAAAGTTAAAACACTAAAATTTCTAATTTTAAGCACAATAGTTTTTGGAATAGAGAATTATGTTGAATTAAGACAGAGGAATAGGTGAATGGTAGGCACTAAAACAGATAAGAGGGTAACTTTAGGAAAATTTAAATATATGAAGATATGCTCATGGAATGTGAGAGGGGTGAAAGATGTATGTAAGAAGCAAGCAATTTTTTCTACGGCCAGAACAAGGGATGTCAGGATACTCTGCCTCCAGGAGACCCACCTAGATAAGGATACGGTGAACATTTTGAGGAATAGGAACTATCAAGAGCAGTATCACTCAACTCATACCTCATATTCAAGGGGAGTGAGTGTGTTGATAAATACAGGGTTGGTTTTCTCCTGCAGGCAGAGTAAACTGGATAAGTATGGTCGATATGTTTTTCTCTACTGTAATATTGAGGGGTGGGACTGTATTCTTGCAAGCGTGTATATTCCTCCACCATTCAAAACAGAGATACTTAGCGAATTGATAGGCTTCATAGCGGACAAATCTGGGGTACCAGTTGTAGTGACAGGGGACTTTAATATGGCCATGGATAACTGTGTAGATAGATTTCCGACAAAGGGGATCCCTGGAGGGTCATCTAAGGGCCCGCTTTTCCAATTCTGCAAGGAAGTGGGATGGGTGGATGTCTGGAGGAAGTGGCATCCGAGCGAGAAGCAATATTCATGTCACTCGAGGACACATGCTACTCTGTCCAGGATTGATTTGGTGCTCTGTAATGAGGAAGCCCTGAGGATAGTGGGAGGGATAGATTACGAGCCAAGGGGGCTCTCGGACCACTCTCCATTGGTCTTTTCAGTTAAAATGGGGTGGCGTGTTGGAGGGGGGGAGTGGAGACTGAACCCCTTTTGGCTTGAATTAATCGAGGACGATGAGGGGATCGTTGGTAATTTGGAAGAATTCATAAATATGAATGTAGGATCCGCCCTGATAGGTATAACCTGGGACGCCTTGAAGGCGTTCCTTAGAGGGGTCTTCATTCAGAAAATCTCCTATGCCAAAAAGAAAACACAGGCCAGGGAATATGGAATAAGAGAAAAGGTAAGGGTGGCAGAAGGGAAGTACTTGGAGGAGCCAACCATAGCTAGATATGAGGATTGGGTAGAAGGCCAGGAAGAATACAGGAAACTAGTACTGGAAAAAGAAGAAAAGAGTAGAATGTTTCAGAAACAGAACTTTTTTTGTGAAGGGGAATTAGTTGGTAGAACTTTGGCATTGATAGCCAGGGCAAATGGCCCCTCATCCACCATATCAGGAATATGGGATAAGGACGGGAATACTATTAGAACCACCCCGGGTATAGTGGAAGTGTTTAAAGACTACTATGAAGGTCTGTATAGGGCCCCACAGTCGGATGTAGAGGGGGAAATGTGGGAGTTTTTTGAGAAATTGACGATAACCCCATTATCCAGCGAGGAGAGAGATGCCCTGGAAACTCCGTTGACATTGGTGGAGTTGCAAGGAGTGGTAAAGGAAATGGCGAATCAAAAAGCGCCAGGACCTGACGGTCTGCCCATAGAAACTTATAAGAGATATGGGGATGTTTTGCTCCCAAAACTATTGGAAGTTTTGAATGGTGCCTTTATGGAGGGTAGATTGCCCATGTCTATGACAGAAGCTACTATTGTAATTTTGCTAAAGGAAGGGAAGGAACCGTTAGATGTAGCTTCATATAGACCAATCTCACTTCTATGTACAGATATTAAAATTCTGGCAAAAGCCCTAGCAAACAGGTTAAAAAAGATAATTGCGAAAGTAATCCACTCAGATCAGACTGGCTTCATACCGGGTAGATCGGTGAGTACGAATATTAGAAGATTGTACAGTAATATACAAGTACCTACGGAGAAGGAAGGGAATAGAGCCATCTTATCACTAGACGCGGTCAAGGCATTTGACTGCCTTGAGTGGCATTATTTGTGGAAAGTACTGGCAGAGTTCAAATTTGGCCCTAATTTTGTGAACTGGTTGAGTCTATTATATGACAAACCAAGAGCCAGAGTTAGGGTTAATGGTGAGTGCTCCGGGTGGTTCCAGCTGGGGAGGGGGACGAGACAGGGGTGCCCATTGTCGCCCCTGCTCTTCGCCCTCGCGCTGGAACCTCTGGCGGTCGCCCTAAGAATGTCGCAAGAATTCCAGGGTTTTAAAAGAGGGGGGGTAGAGGAGAAAGTCGCAATGTATGCGGATGATATCCTGTTGTTCCTGGAAGACACACAAGCTTCCTTGCTAGGGGCTATGAAATTGATTAAAGAATTCGGGCGCTTCTCGGGTTTGAGAATTAACTGGGAAAAATCTTCTCTTTTACCAATAGATCCCCTGGTAAACCCGCTCCCAGGACAGGTAAACTCCATAAAAACTGTAAATCAAATGAGGTACTTGGGGGTAAATATAACCAAAGACCCAGGGCAGTATATAACTGGCAATGTAGTACCATTAATGACAAAATTAAAACAGAAGAGCCGGGTGTGGGTTGGCCTTCCTCTCTCGGTCGCCGGTAGATGCAATCTTATTAAAATGATATGGATGCCGCAAATTTTGTTTGTGTTACACAATTCTCCTGTCTGGATTCCGAAGCATTGGTTTAGGAAGCTGGATAGTTTGTTTAGGGAACTAATTTGGAAAAACAGAGTGGCAAGAATTAGCCTGAGAGCGCTGCGGCGGCCGAGAGAGGAGGGAGGCTTGGCGCTACCGGACCCCTGGAGTTACTTTTTGGCAGCCCAAATCCAGTTTATGAGAGGCAGTAATCTGGTGGAAGAAAGGGTAGGAAGAAATAGTGTATGGTTGTACAATATCAGTCACGATACAGAGGTGGAGGCAGTGGAGGCTGAACTTTTTGGATATAGCTGCCCAACAACTCAGCTAATGATCAAATGCTGGAAGACGGTAAAGGCTGTATTGGGATATACAGGGTACTCCGAGTTTTCCCCGATATGGAATAATAAAAATCTGAATGAGCTTAGTATTATGGGGAAAATAGAAGAATGGGACAGGAGGGGTATTCACTGCCTGGCGCAACTGTATAAGGCAGGGAGGCTGAAAACATTTCAAGAGATAAAAGAGGAGTTTGCATTTCCCAATAGATTATTTTTCAGTTACTTGCAAGTAAGGCATGCCCTGGAGGTACAATTCAGAGGCAAGGCGATAGAGTGGAGTGAAATGCCCTTGTTAAGGAAACTGGTAAACACCAAGGGGTCTAAAGGGCTGATCTCACAAATGTACAGGAGTATAAGTAAGGCGGGGCAAGAAGGGGAGGTGGAGTCCAGGAAGAAAACTAAATGGGAAGAAGAGGTTGGTACAATAACGGAGGAACAATGGAAATTTATTCTGGCATTAGGTTCAAGGATATCTCTATCACCGTCACAGGGGGTCTCTTATCTATATTTGATTTATAGACTTTACTATACACCAGAGAAATTATTTAGGTATGGTAAGAGGCAGGATGCGAAGTGTCAGCGGTGCGGAGATAGGAGAGGAGACCTAGTGCATATGTTTTGGCGATGCCCCAAGTTATACAGGTATTGGGAAAAATTAGTGGAGGAGATTAACGCAATATTTGGGTCTTCTCTGGAAATGGAGGCCAGAACTTGCCTGTTGAGTTTGATGGAGGAAAATTATATGCTGAAAGACACCCAGACCGCTATTATAAGATGCCTGTTTCAGGGAAGGAAAATTATAGCACGGAAGTGGCAGGAGAAAGAACCCCCAACAGTGGGAGAATGGAAAAAAGAGGTTAATGATATGATCACGAAAGAGGAATTCTGGTACAGAAAGAGAGGTAGTTTAAGGAAATATAAGAATATATGGAAGCTATGGCTAGAGAATGAATGGGTTGGATAGGTGTAAGAATATAAGGGGGTATGGGTGGTGTGTGAATGGGATGAGAGGATGGTGAAGGGGAATAGAGGGATGGGGGGGGGTATGAGGGGAAAATGGAGGGTTTTAGGGGTTTGTGAATATTACTGAAGACTGTATATGTGTTCTCTGTATGATCTGCTCGCTTAGAGGAAATCTGTATTTTACTTTTAATCATAAAGTCTAGGATTAATAAAAATAGAACATTAGCCACAATGATGTGAAAAAAAAGAGACGGGACAAATTTTGATTTTCAAAGTTGATACGACTTCTCTTAAGATAAGTTTCGCTGAAGTGGCAAAAAAAAAAAAAAAAAAAAACTAACTTGTAGCTTTAGCTGAACACTGTGCAGAGGGTGCACTACACTAACTTGGAGCTTTAGCTGAACACTGTGCAGAGGTCGCACTACACTAAAAAATAATGTAGCTGCCTGCGGTAGTGATAGGATCAGTAAAGCACCACCAATCTTCTACAGGTAGCTTTAGGTGCACACTGTGCAGAGGTCGCACTACACTAACTTGTAGCTTTAGCTGAACACACGCACTACACTAACTGTAAATACTGTAGCTAATAGGACTAATAGGATCAGAAGAACACCAGCAATTTTCTTCAAATACTGTAACAACACCTGCCTGCCTGTCAGTAGGAAGATAATAACAGGAACGGATCTAGCTAAACTGAATACAGTGTATATACATATATATATATATATATATATATATATATATATATATATATATATATATATATATATATACAAAACACCTGGGATGCATATATATACACAATACACTGTAAGTGCAGCTAACTGACTGACTGTCCTGCCTAATCTATCTAACTTAAATCAAACTGTCTCTCTGTCTCTGTCTCTCAACGCCCTGGCCCTGGCTTTGGCCAATTACAGCTCTCTGTGCAGACAGGGCTGTGATTGGCCAAGCATGCGGGTCATAGTGCATGCTTGGCCAATCACCAGCCAACAATGCACTGCGATGCCGCAGTGAATTATGGGCCGTGACGCGTCACTCGAATTTGGCGTGAACGGCCCATATCGTTCGTAATTCGGCGAACGATCGAACAGACGATGTTCGAGTCGAACATGGGTTCGACTCGAACACGAAGCTCATCCCTAATCCACAGTAGTGCTCCACAAAATTACATTGAAGGCCGGTCTCTTCCATACTAGTACACTGGGGCTGGTCAGGAGCACTGCTAATCCACCTAAACCTGAAAGTGATTAAATAGTCCGCTTTCTGTCCCCCAGCACCCACTGAACATAGAGGACCCGGAGAAGTTTTTTTTTAACTAGCTGCACAGTGGTGGATTAGCTCATTGGTACACAGAATTTTGGAGTCCCTGTCCACTCTACCTCCGGCCACCACCACTGAGTTCCCATTAGCCCCAGTCACCCAGATTGGTGCCCAGGAGGAAGGGATAGGACCAGATGTATCAGCAGTGCTCTGCTGGTCCCAGGCTCCCAGCTCCAGAGCATCCACCTGCAGGAGAAGCTGCATCCCAACCACCGCAGCCTTCAACCCCTATCCCACCCCACCCTCAACTACCCTGCCTTTATTTACACTCCCTATTCCCCCACCCCCCACCCCGCCCTCACCCCACCCTCACCCCAGCCTTACCCAGCTCCCTAACTCTCCCCCCCACCCCCCAAACCATCCCTCTACCTACTGTTCCTAGGCAATAGGTATCAGTAATTGGTATCGGAAGTACTTTAAAAAAGTATCGGTACTCATACTCGATGTTAGAAAAATGGTATTGGTGCATCCCTAGTCTTTATATCTGTGTTGAGGTGTTCTTTCCATTTTAGTAAGGTTACTTTTCTGGCATAGAATAACAAGAGTCCTATTAGGTCTGTATAGTGTTTACCCATTATGTGTTTTTATTCTTAAATATAGCAAGTGGATACATTTCTGGGAGGTACAGTAGATCATAGCCCAAGCGATCATCAGCAAGGAGGGTAATGTTGCCAATAAGATGAAGTAATATGAAGGTTTAAGGAGAACATGAAAAACATCCACTGGTGTTGCGGAGCAATGGTAGTATTGAGCTAAGTGACTGATTCCTAATCTATACATTTTGTGAGAAGTATAATATAGTCAGTGAATGAAGCAGAATCATGAACACAGATCCTGGACACTGATTACTGTAGAAATAAATGTTTCCTCTACGTCCTCAAAGTTATCTTTAATTAGGGCCGGCATGGTCCTGGACCACTTTCAAAGGGAACAGGGATCTGCACAGTTGCTTGTGGATAAAGAACAGAGGAATTAGAATATTGCACTATGATCACATCATAAAAGCAACAAAAATATTATATCTCATTTCAAGTTAATTTCTTAGTATTTTGTGCCACTGGCTGGTTTACACAGGGTATATTGTGAAGCTTCTTAGTTTGGAAAAACTATTACTGCACAGAGATAATTAGCTTCCTGGTCTAATCTTTATTCTCACTTTCTCATATGTACAGTGCAGTGCTGGGAATTGCTGGGGAGGAGCAAGACAAATATTATGCCCTCCCCCCACAATGTTTTAAATGTTTAACATAAAGATCAGTTTCGTTTTCAAAAATTTTCTCTTTTGAGCATTTTCTTTTTCAAAATTTAACCTAGTGGTTTATCTTGTATGGAGGCTTGTGACTGTCTGATGATTGGGACCAAAAAGTAACTACCCCACTACTTCTATGATAGGTCACCAATCCACTTGCTGGTAGCCCTTTAGCTCCGGCCATATTGTGCCCATCTCCTTACCAGTGACTTTCTCACAATATCCCTGAACGCTAGCCTTTATATTCAAAAGAAGAGTGTCAATTCAAATGACATGTTTCCACACTTTACCGGTGTTCTTCTTCCAAGTTGGTAGTAACAAATCACATCACAGGGACATACTATCCAGGGCCACTTGACAGATCTTGCCCATCACACATATGGTGGATGTACCATAGCAGTCATCATTTGGAAGCAGCACAATACACATCACTCATAAGCCATCTTTCCTTTTCTACTGTGTCTCTCTCCTTCACAGAGTCATCAGTAATCCCGTAGAGGACTCAGACTTGCCATAGGCTCTAAGAATTCAGCTCATGTCTCCATATATGCCATTTCAGAGACAGGGTTGCTGCAGCTGCTCCTCTAGCTCTGTACACTTCGCCCAGAACCTCCAGAGGAATGTCACTCATGACAGAGAACACTTGGCCTGGCCTAAAAGGCCTTTTGCAACCAGCTCTTAGCCTCCGCCAACCATAAAGAGACAGGAAGGGTACAGCCAGTATGCTGGCATGCTGATGGGGTATCAGGCTTCAATGTCCCGTCTGCACTAGGCTCCTCCCAGCAGGAGAGCTCTAGCTAAGGGACCTAACACCTGACTTTTTCCTGTTACAATACACCATTTTGGAACACAACCACCTAGTGGCATACTAGCTAACTGCACCTGATTACAAACTGCTTTACATCCTAAAATATTTAACAAGTCCAGGATAATATAGTATAATATATTTCTCTACTACATTTATTCTGCTACTGATGATCAAATACATGTGGTTGAAATACCAATAAACATCCTTTTCCACAAATCTTCTTAACTTAACTTTTTTGGAAATGTGTCACTTTTTCATATTTATATTCAAGTTCAAGTATTTGAGCCAGTAAATGATATACAGTATATTAAATGACCCATCCTATTTTTGTGCTATCATGAATTGTAAACAAAACTGTAATTGCCGTATGCCAGAGTTCACCCCCAGAAAGGATGTGTAAAATGCATTATGCATTACAGCATATTTACCTTCTCTGTAGGCTTCTATATTTATTTAAACTTCCATAAAAAGCCCTGAATGTTGAAGAATTTAACAATCTTGTGCAAGAGGATTCCCTTACAGGCAAGCATAATCCTGAGAGTTTCTTTATGTGAATTTGTGCTTGATCACTGGCAGGGATTCACAAGGTACTGTGATCACGGACAATGGGCAATCCATATTATTTATTATGCAGCTTTCTTAGCATTGCTGCTTATAATTTAACTTACTGTTCTCCTCTTTCTGTACTACAGTTGATATAAAATGTTGATCTAAATCTGTGAAAACTGGCAAAACGCTATTGGAAACAAGGTGAAAAATTAAATTATGGTGTGTTATAAAGGTGCAATGGTCTCTAATAGCTTCTAGGAGTTATGGAGCCTCATTTCAACTATCTTGGACCTGTTCTTGTTTTTCTTTATATTTATGTGTGGTGCACAAAAACAAAACACCAAAAGTGAACCAAAAAGTGTATGTGGCCACACATAAAAATGTGCACATAGGCTGTGTTATATGGTCCCCTCCCAAAGAGGAAGGACCTGACGGGGACAAGGCAGAGCCAAAAGGCTTGGTGGACCCGGCTCCTCATGATCAGCCTAAGCCCACGAGCAAGCACTGGGTAAGGGGCTCTCTCAAAGAAAGACCCCCCCAAGGCAGGGGAGGGAGGAGCCTAAGGGCCACACATCCTCCCCATAGACTTTAGGGTAGACCCAAAGGTCCCACATCCCACAATTCTTGAGTAAAAAAGTGAAACAAAAATAAGTGCAGTAACAAACACAGAGAAAAAAGTTATTAAAAGTGCCAAAGTGAGAGGCCAGTAACAAAACCTATAGTGATACTAGGAGCACCCCTGCTTCACTCCAGGGAGCACTTAACACTGCAGACTCTTTACCTCCCTGACCTCTGGCCAGACAAGGTAGCACCCCTGAAATCAGGAGGTACTGGGCCCCTTGGAATAATCCACACTAGGGAAGTACTAGCTACTCCAACCTCACCCAGTGGGCATCTTATTCAGATTCTTTACAATGAGGAAGATCCCTCAGGACCCACATCATAACAGCAGGAATACATTCAGCCAGCCATACCAGCCAAAAGGTCAGAATGATGGTGGAACACCCCTACTAGACACCGATAGCAACAAATACTACCCTTGATCTCAGCCAAACCCATTCTCATGCTGAATTTGCTGAAAGTTTTCGTAAAAATAAAAAAAAGACATTGTGTGGCCATGGGGAAACCAGATGTTCTAGTTTTATTAATTACTTTAGTGTTTGAATACTGGCAGAATTTATTGTGTGAGATAGCGCCCCTCATGGCTGGAGGTCCAACTGTTATTCTGGGCCCCACACAGAAAGAATAAAGTCTTTTCATCTGCCTGCACTGTCCTGGCACTGATCATGAAGCTATTTTGAGGGAAATAGCTAGGGATGGTCCCAACGTTCGAGTTGAACAAATAAACATACCGGGCGTTTGCGGGAAGTTCGCCCTCTGCATATGCCCCATAATGCACTGCAAGATGGCAGTGCATTGACAGCTGCTTATTGGCCAAAGCATGCACCTGACTTGTATGCTTTGGCCAATCACAGCGCGATGTGCTGTGAGACCCATGATTGGCCACACCCCACACTATATAAGTCTGCTGCTTACATGGCAGCCGTATATAGTGACTGAATAGAGATTGGGGAGGTAGTTAGTGTAGTGTGCAGTCAGTCAGTGTAGTATCTATAATACAGTTCAGAGTATATAGTGCAGTCCATGTAGTATATTTAATACAGTTCAGAGTATATAGTGCAGTCAGTGTAGTGTATATATAATACAATTCAAAGTATATAATGCAGTCAGTGTAGTATATATAATACAGTGGAGAGTATATAGTCCAGTCAGTGTAGTATATATAATACAGTGCAGAGTATATAGTGCCATCAGTATAGTGTATATATAATACATTGCAGAGTATATAGTGCAGTCATTGTAGTATATATAATAGAGTGGAGAATATATAGTGCAGTCAGTGTAGTATATATAATACAGTGCAGGGTATATAGTGCAGTGCAGAGTATATAATACGTGTATTGAAGTGGTTAAGGGGAACCCTATGAGAGAATTAAGAAAAATAACGGCGTGGGCTCCCTCCCCCCCAAAATCCATACCAGGCCCTTTGGGTCTGGTATAGATTTTAAGGGGAACTCAACACCAAAATGTAAAAAAAAAACAGCGTGGTGTCCCCTTCAAAATCTATACAAGGCCCTTTGGGTCTGGCATAATTTTAAGGGAAACTCCATCCCAAAATTAAAAAAAAATGCTGTGGGGTCCCCCCCAAATTCATACCAGACCCATACCCGAGCATGCAGCCTGGCAGGCCAGGAAAGGGAGGGGGCGAGCGAGTGTCCCCCCCTCCTGAACCATACCAGGCCGCTTGCCCTCAACATGGGGAGGGTGCTTTGATGTGCCCCCCAAAGCACCTTGTCCCTATGTTGATGGGGACAAGGGCCTTTTCCCAACAACCCTGGCCGGTGGTTATCAGGGTCTGTGGACAGGGGGCTTATCGGAATCTGGAAGCTCCCTTTAACAAGAGGGCCCCCAGATTCCGTCCCCCCTATGTGAATGGGTATCGGCTACATTGTACCCGATACCCATTCACCAAAAAAGTGTCAAAAAGTATGTCAAAAATTAAAAACCACGAGAGACAGTTTTTGACAATTCTTTTATTAAAAAAGAAAATAAAAGTGTCCCGCGATGTACATTGATTTTCAATCAGGCTACCCGATGGACCCGAAAAATAGCAAAAACTTGAAAAGCTCCACCTCCATGGGGTCCTCCTGGTGACTGATGTCTCTTGGCTTTGACAGCTGTTATATAGGACCGAGTGACCCCATACCCTTCTGACGTTGTGTGATGTCACATCATGCCACGTCAGAGGTGGTGGGGTCATCTGGTTGCGCCAGCGGGTGGCCCCACCCTTGCCTAAATAAGAGCTGTCAAAGCGGAAAAAAAAGACAGCAGTTGCCGGGAGGCCTCCCATGGAGGCAGAGTTTTTTTCAGTTTTTCTATTTTCCGGGTCCGTCCGGCAGACGATGGACTTACATCACGGGATACTTTTTGACACTTTTTTGGGTGAATGGGTAGGTGTACAAGTAACCTGATACCCATTCACATGGGGGGGTTGGGATCTGGGGGCCCCCTTATTAAAGGGGGCTTCCATATTCAGATAAGCCCCCCACCCGCAGACCCCAACAACCACCAACCAGGGTTGTCGGGAAGAGGCCCTTGTCTCCATCAGCATAGGGACAAGGTGCTGTGGGGTGGGGCGCAGGACACTCACCCCCCCCTATGTTGAGGACATGTGGCCTGGTATGGCTCAGGAAGGGGGGGCACTTGCTTGTACCCCCCTATCATGACCTGCCAGGCTGCATGCTCGGATAAGGGTCTGGTACGGATGGATTTTGGGGGGGGACCCCACGCTATTTTTTTTTCAATTTTGGCATGGAGTTCCCCTTAATATCCATACCAGACCCGAAGGTTCAGGTTCCAGGTATTTTTTCATTGAACAAGCTGATGTTAGAAGCTGATTGGCTACCATGCACAGCTGCACTAGATTTTGCAAACTTCAGATTTAGTAAATCAACCCCTAAATCTCTCAGTGTATGGTTCCTCTCTGTCTCTGTCCTCTCTGTCCCATGACCAATTTCTAACAAGAAGACTCTCTGGGGACTCACCCCCTTCCATCTAAATATCCCAGCAACATGGTTACTAGACAACGGCCCCGCCTGGTGTCTAGTAACCAGTGATGTCACAGACAATCAGAGTCAGACAGGCCGGGAGCGAAGCCCGTGCTTAGTGCTGCACAACTCTCTGCACCCACCTCGGAACCCCCCGGTCCAGCCCCTCCTCCTCCGGCGCCCAGTGGCATTTAGCAAGGACTGATCTAGTATGACCTTTACTCTCCAGTGTCAGCCTGCCCGCTGTCAGCTAGGAATGGATGTGCCCGACTGCTCCTACTGCTTAAGTGGCAGGCGGAAGGTCCGGTGATGACATGAGAAGAAGGCAGAAGTGGCTGAAGCTGTCAAGCTGACTGAAGAGGAGCATGCAGTGTCCAGACTTCAGTCCCGGATCTTCTCCTCCCCCCTCCTCCCTGCACTTCACCACAAAGACTGAGGACATGTGCTGCAGGAAGTGAGTGACACCTACTACAAGGAACTACAGTAATTCAGATACAGATAACATGGGGATATACAGCACAGGCTGGACCGGGTTTATGTCAGGGCTGTGACAGGGAGAGAGCAAGCAGAAGTGGAATAGGGTGGCCATGAGGTAGGTGGTATGCTCTGCTTCTCCTAACATTGACATGGCATGGATTAATGGCCATCATCACTCCTCAGGACTCTCTGCAGGGGGCACTCTGGAGGTACTATCTGTGTGCCTCCAGAGTGCCCCCTTACTTCCTCCAGAGTGCTCCCTTACCTCCTCCCCTTACTTTCTCCAGAGTGCTCCTTTACTTTCTCAAGAGTGCCCCTTAGTACAGTAGTAGTAAGGGGCACTCAGAAGGGGATGTAAGGGGGCACTCTGAAGGGGGATGTAAGGGGGCACTCTGGAGGAGGATGTAAGGGGGCACTCTGGAGGAGAATGTATGGCGCCTAAGGGGGCACCCCGGAGGATGTAAGGGGGCTCTGACTATGTTAGTACCACCAGAGTGCCCCCTTACATCCCCCCTTACATCCTTCGGAGTGCCCCACCACCAAGGTGGTATAGCAGTGGCTGACAGACTATAAGGAGGTGGTATTGCACTCCTCTCCTGTACATATTACCCACTGCCATACACTCCGCACTCCACTGCTGTACATATTACCCACCGCCATACACCCCACACTCCTCTCCTGTACATACTACTCACTGCCATACAATCCACACGCCTCTCTTGTACATACTACTCACCGCCATACACTCCTCACTCCTCTCCTGTACATACTACAGACTGCCATACATTCCGCACACCTCTCCTGTACATACTACCCACCGTAATACATTCTGCACTCCTCTCCTGTACATATTACCCACCGCCATACACTCCGCACTCCTCTCCTGTACATACTACTCACCGCCATACATTCCACACTCCTCTCTTGTACATACTACTCACCGCCATACACTCCTCACTCCTCTCCTGTACATACTACCCACTGCCATACATTCCGCACTCCTTTCCTGTACATACTACCCACCATAATACATTCTGCACTCCTCTCCTGTACATATTACCCACCGCCATACACTCCGCACTCCTCTCCTGTACATACTACTCACCGCCATACACTCCGCACTCCTCTCCTGTACATATTACCCACCGCCATACACTCCGCACTCCTCTCCTGTATATACTACCCACCGCCATACATTCCGCAATCCTCTCCTATACATACTACTCACCACCATACACTCCACACTCCTCTCCTGTACATACTACCCACCGCCATACATTCCACACTCCTCTCTTGTACATACTACTCACCGCCATACACTCCTCACTCCTCTCCTGTACATACTACCCACTGCCATACATTCCGCACTCCTCTCCTGTACATACTACCCACCGTAATACATTCTACACTCCACACTCCTCTCCTGTACATACTACTCAGCGCCATACATTCCACACTCCTCTCTTGTACATACTACTCACCGCCATACACTCCTCACTCCTCTCCTGTACATACTACCCACTGCCATACATTCCGCACTCCTCTCCTGTACATACTACCCACCGTAATACATTCTGCACTCCTCTCCTGTACATACTACCCACCGCCATACACTCCGCAATCCTCTCCTGTACATATTACCCACCGCCATACACCCCGCACTCCTCTCCTGTACATACTACTCACTGCCATACACTCCGCACTCCTCTCCTGTACATACTACTCACTGCCATACACTCCGCACTCCTCTCCTGTACATACTACTCACCGCCATACATCCTCTCTTGTACATACTACCCACCGTGATACATTCTGCACTCCTCTCCTGTACATATTACCCACTGCCATACATTCCGCACTCCTCTCCTGTACATACTACTCACCGCCATACATTCCACACTCCTCTCTTGTACATACTACTCACCGCCATACACCCCGCACTCCTCTCCTGTACATACTACTCACTGCCATACACTCCGCACTCCTCTCCTGTACATACTACTCACTGCCATACACTCCGCACTCCTCTCCTGTACATACTACTCACCGCCATACATCCTCTCTTGTACATACTACCCACCGTGATACATTCTGCACTCCTCTCCTGTACATATTACCCACTGCCATACATTCCGCACTCCTCTCCTGTACATACTACTCACCGCCATACATTCCACACTCCTCTCTTGTACATACTACTCACCGCCATACACTCCTCACTCCTCTCCTGTACATACTACCCACCACCATACATTCCGCACTCCTCTCCTGTACATACTACCCACCGTAATATATTCTGCACTCCTCTCCTGTACATATTACCCACCGCCATACACTCCGCACTCCTCTCCTGTACATACTACTCACCGCCATACACTCCGCACTCCTCTCCTGTACATATTACCCACCGCCATACACTCCGCACTCCTCTCCTGTATATACTACCCACTGCCATATATTCCGCAATCCTCTCCTCTACATACTACTCACCACCATACACTCCACACTCCTCTCCTGTACATACTACCCACCGCCATACACTCCGCAATCCTCTACTGTACATATTACCCACCGCCATACACCCCGCACTCCTCTCCTGTACATACTACTCACTGCCATACACTCCGCACTCCTCTCCTGTACATACTACTCACCGCCATACATTCCACACTCCTCTCTTGTACATACTACTCACCGCCATACACTCCTCACTCCTCTCCTGTACATACTACCCACTGCCATACATTCCGCACTCCTCTCCTGTACATACTACCCACCGTAATACATTCTGCACTCCTCTCCTGTACATATTACCCACTGCCATACACTCCGCACTCCTCTCCTGTACATACTACTCACCACCATACACTCTGCATTCCCTATTTTATATTACCACATTCTGCACTATATAAGTCATCTCAGACTCTCTTTAACAACACCCCCTTTAAGCCAATATTTAGAGCAATTTAAGACATGTCGACTGTTTAGCACGACGCGCTTTGCGCGCCATATTGTTCTTCCTGATGCCTAGGGCCCACTTTTGATCTTGCACACGGGCCTGCTGATTTCATGATACGCCCCTGCCCCAAAAATCAGCAAAAAAAGATGTTGGGGGGGGAGGGGGTGTGTCCCTGAATGGCAGTTTGGAAAGGTGGTCATCCTACTGTGATCAGACTCCTGCAGATTGTCAGTAGAGCTGTCTGCCTGCACCTCCTGTATTGGAAGACAGTTATTGAAGTCCAAGAAGATCAATGAACTATGAGGCTGCTCACAGTTCATTGAGAACTACGAGCCATCGGCCGCGGTGGCAGACGGTACTTGTAGTTAATGAATTTACAGAACTCTGAATGAATGATGTGGCTTTGTGGGTGGAGCCCCGCATGACCACGGTGCTTTTTGAATTGTGACACCAGGGATCAGGTTGGGTGCAGTCAGGTGCTTTAGTAACATGTTACATGTTACAACCTGAATATGGGTGTAACATGTGACATGTAACATGCTACTAAAGGTGAATTTATCCTTTAAATAGGTAAACAGGAATTTGATCTTCATTGGATAATTATACAAAATATTCAACACATTTTTGTGTAAAGATTCTCATCTCCTTTAGCAAATAGGGTCTATTGCAGCTTTTTTTTGTAGATTTTCTCACTATTTTTATATGTTTTAGGTCACATTTAGGTGATGAGTACAGACACATAGAGAGGAAGAGATTTTTTTTGTGTCTTAACCCTTCCTTACTTTTTGATAATTGGTAATAAAGTTAAAATATTTTTGTACTTTAATTCTCAGGTAGCATCAGTGCTAATGGAACTCTTTTTTTAATTACCTTTTTTTTTGTTAATTTTTTTGAGCTAATACCCACCAACATTAGGGGGTACTGTACCTTGAAAATGTCAATATGAAGACCAGATACTTTTATGATTAAAAATAAATTAAGCTAAGCTAAATAAACCTAAAACAAGGAACAATCTAATTCCTTTTAAATCAATTCAAGTTAATTTTACCTAAGCAGCTCAGTGAATAAAAAAGAAAATCCACTAGAAGGATAATATACTAAGATATGATTGTATAACTATGATATAATGTGGATGCATAAATATATACAATAAAAGTGATTATTGTCCAAATCGATATCAGGTAGTCCAGTCAGTATTTCTGATGATCAACAGGATAAAATGGGCTGCAGCCCGGGTAGACAATTAGTTTTATTTATTTATTTATTTCAGGTACTTATATAGCGCCATCAATTTACACAGCACTTTACATATACATTGTACATTCACATCAGTCCCTACCCTCAAGGAGCTTACAATCTAAGGTCCCTAACTCACATTCATACATACTAGGGACAATTTAGACAGGATCCAATTAACCTACCAGCATGTCTTTGGAGTGTGGGAGGAAACCCATGCATGCACAGGAAGAACATGCAAACTCCAGGCAGGTAGTATGGTTGGGATTTGAACCAGCGACCCTTCTTACTGCTAGGTGAAAGTGCTATCCACTTCCTTGGCCTTCATGATACTAATTGTCCACTATGTTGTAGAAGGTGCTAAATGGTCACTTAGCAAAGAGTTGCAGTGACCCACATCCCTAAATATACATGAAAACAAGAAAATTCCTTGTCAACTGTTGTTACTTCATTGCATACATCTGTAACTGCATCCAGCATATATATTTTTATGTATTGTATCTTATTCTTCTTTTTTAACTTTGATCCATTAAAATTTATATATTTTTGTACTTCTCTCTGATTGTATAGTTGTTAACTGCTCCCTAATTGTTCACTAAGGTTCTCTAACAAACCTCTCATGGCTTCACAGAACAGCTGTATTTATACTGAGATTAAATTATGCACAGGTGGACTCTATTTACTAATTAGGTGACATCCAAAGGCATCTGGTTCCACTAGATTTTAGTTAGGGGTATCAGAGTAAAGGGGGCTGAATCAGGGGCGGACTGACAACTCATGGGGCCCCCGGGCAATAGGAGATTATGGGCCCACACAGTATACACACATACACAGTGTACACACACAGTATACAGACACATACAGTATACAATCACAGTATATGCACACACACACACACAGAGTATACACATACATACACACACACACACACAGTATACACATACATATACACACACAGTACACACACAGTATACTCGTACATATATACACATACACACAGTGCACACACACACACAGTATACACATACACACAGTATACACATACATACACACAGTATACACATACATACACACAGTACACACACACACAGTATACACATAGTAAACACACACACAGTATACATATACATACAGTATACCCAGGCCACTAGGGGGCCCCATCAGGGTTGCCAGTCTCAGTGAAACCAGGGACAGTATGTAAAAATCAGTGTTTTTTTTTACATCTGTCCCTGAAATGTCCCTTACCGACATCATTTTGGTCTAAAAAGAGGGAGGAGGGAGACACTGCTGCCTGATAGAAGGTAAGCTTATTGGCCCCAGCTAAATGCATTCTTGTCAGTGGCTTACCCTGGTGAGCAGGGGGGGGGGGGATGTGTTTCCTCTACAATGGCTCCTCCTGTCTCTGAGGCTATTAGATCATTTTTCTGTTTAATAAGTGCACTGCTCCTGGAGAAAGGACTTTCTGAATATCTCCCCCAATTTCTGCTACATCTCTCTACTGATTACCTACCCACCAGTACACAGGCACAGTCTCCTCCTCTCCTGTATTACCACCTAATGTGTCTGTGAGCTGCTGGGGCACTACAAGTACCAGCATGCCAGGAGATGGGGGCAGCAGCAATGTGTTCCATCAGGATGATTTCTAGATGAAAAGTGCTGGTGTGTGTGTGTATACCGTGTGTCTGTGTGTGTATATGTATGTGTATACTGTGTGTGTGCATATATATACTGTGTGCATGTCCGTGTATATTGTGCATGTGTCTGTATGTGTGTATACTGTGTGTGTGTACTGTGTGTATATGTATGTGTATACTTAGGGTTGCCACCCGGACAGTACGGTTTTGGCAACTTGTGCCCGGGTTTCTATACCCTGGAAACCCGGGCACGCACAACATATATCCAGCGCCTCTGTGTCCCGGTTTGTCCCATCTTTGGCCCCGTAGCTCTGTGTTTTCTATGTGGCAGGTGGCATCGGCGGCTGTGCGCCTATCTGCTCCTCTCCTACACTTGCCTGTGTAAGAGTGCCTCCTCACCTCATGGAGCCTCGCCCTTTTCCTGCTCCACCACAGCTGGGGAGACAAGATATTGAGGTGACCGGGGAGCCCGAGACCTCCTCCACACAGCGGGAACCCAAAGGTATGATCACAGCCACCCTCCTCTGTCAGCCCCCCTTCCTCTCTGTCAAGCCCCCCCTTCTCTCTGTCAGGCCCCCCTCCTCTCTGTCAGGCCCCCCTCCTCTCTGTCAGCCCCCTCCTCTCTGTCAGGCCCCCCTCCTCTCTGTCAGGCCCCCCCTCCTCTCTGTCAGCCCCCCTCTTCTCTGTCAGGCTCCCCCAACTCTCTGTCACGCCCCCATCCTCTATCAGGCCCCCTTCCTCTATGTCAGTCAGCCCCCCCTCCTCTCTGTCAGCTCCCCCCTTGCACTGAGGAGAGGCTTCCGTCGGGCCACTCTGCCATAAAGCCCCGACTGGTGGAGGGCTGCAGTGATGGTTGACTTTCTACAACTTTCTCCCATCTCCTGACTGCATCTCTGGAGCTCAGCCACAGTGATCTTTGGGTTCTTCTTTACCTCTCTGACCAAGGCTCTTCTCCCCCGATGGCTCAGTTTGGCCGGACGGCCAGCTCTAGGAAGGGTTCTGGTCATCCCAAACGTCTTCCATTTAAGGATTATGGAGGCCACTGTGCTCTTAGGAACCTAAAGTGCAGCAGAAATGTTTTTGTAACCTTTGGCCAGATCTGTGCCTTGCCACAATTCTGTCTCTGAGCTCTTCAGGCAGACCTCATGATTCTCATTTGCTCTGACATGCACTATGAGCTGTAAAGTCTTATATCGACAGGTGTGTAGCTTTCCTAATCAAGTCCAATCAGTATAATCAAACACAGCTGGACTCAAATGAAGGTGTAGAACCAGCTCAAGGATGATCAGAAAAAATGAACAGCACCTGAGTTAAATATATGAGTGTCACAGCTAAGGGTCTGAATACTATTTTTTAATAAATCTGCAAAAATGACAACAATTCTGTGTTTTTCTGTCAATATGGGGTGCTGTGTGTACATTAATGAGGAAAAAAATGAACTTAAATGATTTTAGAAAATGGCTGCAATATAACAAAGAGTGAAAAATTTAAGGGGGTCTGAATACTTTCCGTCCCCACTGTACACTATATTGTACAATAAACACTACATATACACTATATTGTACATTACACAAGCCTGCACTATATACACTATATTGTACATTACACACGTAATTACGCCTGTGTAATGTACAATATAGTGTATATAGTGTGGGTGTGTGTAAAGTACAATATAGTGTATATAGTGCAGGCGTGTGTAATGTACAATATAGTGTATATGTAGTGTGTATTGTACAATATAGTGTATATAGTGCAGGTGTGTAATGTACAATATAGTGTATATGTAGTGTGTATTGTACAAAATAGTGTATATAGTGCAGGTGTGTGTAATGTACAATATAGTGCAGGTGTGTATAATGTACAATATAGTGCAGGCTTGTGTCATGTACAATATAGTGTACATTTAGTGTGTAATGTACAATATAGTGTATATAGTGCAGGCGTGTGTAATGTACAATATAGTTTATATGTAGTGTGTAATGTTTGGTGGGGAGCCTCCCAGAGTAATTTTGGGGTGTGGGGGGAGGTTTCCTGGTGTAGTATGGGGGGGACAAGGGAGAGGAGGAGGGCTGACAGAGAGGAGAGGGGCTGACAGAGAGGAAGGGGGCTGACAGAGAGGAAGGGGGTTGACAGGAGGGGGGGCTGACTGACAGAGAGGAGGGGGGGCCTGACAGAGAAGAGGGGGCTGACATAGAGGAAGGGGGGCTGACAGAGAGGAGGGGGGCCTGACAGAGAGGAAGGGGGTTGACAGAGAGGAGGGGGGCCTGACAGAGAGGAGGGGGGCCTGACAGAGAGGAGGGGGTTGACAGAGAGGAGGAGGGGGCCTGACAGAGAGGAGGGGGGGCTGACAGAGAGGAAGGGGGGCTGACAGAGGAGGGTGGCTGTGATCATACCTTTGGGTTCCTGCTGTGCGGAGGAGGTCTCGGGCTTCCCGGTCACCTTAATATCTTGTCTCCCCAGCTGTGGTGGAGCAGGAAGAGGGCGAGGCTCCATGAGGTGAGGAGGCGCTCTTACACAGACAAGTGTAGGAGAGGAGCAGATAGGCGCACAGCCGCCGGTGCCACCTGCCACATAGAAAACACAGAGCCACGGGGTGGAGGATGGGACAAACCAGGACACAGAGGCAATGGATATATGTTGCGCATGTCCAGATTTCCAGGGGACAGAAACCCGGGCACAAGTTGCCAAAACCATACTGTCTGGGTCAGTCCTGTATGGGTGGCAACCCTAAGTATACACGTACATATACACACATACAGACACACGCACAGTATACACAGACATGCAGACAGTATATATATATATATATATATATATATATATATATATATATATACATATACATATACACACAGACACACAGTATACACACATACACACGCACACAATCATCCTGATGGAACACACTGCTGCTGCCCCCATCTCCTGGCCTGCTGATACTTGTAGTGCCCCAGCAGCTCACAGACACATTAGGTAGTAATACAGGAGAGGAGGAGACTGTGCCTGTGAAAGATGTAGCAGTGATTGGGGGAGATATTCAGAAAGTCCTTCCTCCAGGAGCAGTGCACTTATTACACAGAAAAACGATCTAATACCCTCAGAGACAGGAGGAGCCATGATAGAGGAAACACATCCTTCCCCCTGCTCACCAGGGTAAGCCACTGACAAGAATGCATTTAGCTGGGGCTAGTTAGCTTACCTTCTATCAGGCAACAGTGTCCCCTGCTCCCTCTCCTCCAGCAGTTGGCATCTTTTGGTACAGCGTATTTCTATTGGCTGATGAGGTACTGGAGAGGCAGGGCAGCTACAATCTTGGGATTTTTAGACCAAAATTATGTCTGTAAGGGACATTTCAGGGACAGATGTAAAAAAACACTAATTTTTACATACTGTCCCTGGTTTTACTGAGACTGGCAATAATGATGGGGCCCCCTAGTGGCTGGGGGCCCTCGGGCAGTGCCCGAGTGCCCGAATGATCAGTCTGCCCCTGGGCTGAATACAAATGCATGACACACTTTTTACATATTTATTTGTAAAAAAAAAAAATGAAAACCATTTATCACTTTCCTTCCACTTAACAATTATGTGCCACTTTGTGTTGGTCTATCACATAAAATCCAAATAAAATACATTTACGTTTTTGGTTGTAATGTGACAAAATGTGGAAAATTTCAAGGGTATGAATACTATTTCAAGGCACTGTACATTGGGTAGCGCAATGGCTTAGTGGTTAGCAATTATGCTTTGCAGCACTGGGCTCCTCAGTTGCATGGTGTTTGCATATTCACCCTGTGCTTTTGTTGATTTGCGCTGGTTAGTCTGGTCTCCTCCCATACTTCAAGGACCTGCTTGTAGGTTAATTGGTTATTATCTAAAATGGAGCTTCTAAATCACTTGCATTTGTGTCACAAGGAAAGCTTTCTTTGGGAACCTCTTGAGTATAATAACAAATGAGGTAAACAACTCGCCCACTCAATTCGCAGTTAGCAGGTGTGTACATACCAGAAATCTTTAACCAAACTATGGCATATGCAACTACTGACATAGAGGCCGCATTTCATAAGTATTATACTGACCTCTTCAACCAATCTTGCTTGAACTCCAGAGCCTCTTCTGAATATTCATACTGTCTTCAACAGTACCAAGAAAACACAAATCTCCCAACCTTACCCTTGGCAGCAATTGCTGATCTTGCTTCCCCATTAACTGCGCGCACTTGAAATACAAGCTACCATATTGAAGAAATGTCCTGGAACCAATGGATTTAGTGATTCCTTTATAAACAATTCAAGGGAGATCTCTCACTAATTTCCAGAATCCACCTTTAATGCAGCCTCTGCACATACCCCCTTCCTTTGACAGTCTCAAAAGGCCAATATATCTGTGACCCCAAAAAAACACAAAGACCTTACCCAGTGTGCTAACTGCCATTTCTTTGATAAATGTAGACCTAAGAATTTGTCCCAAATGTATTTCCTTTGGATTACAATCAATACACCCTTTCTTTAATGATCATAGAACAGGTAGGCTTCATTCCCCACCATGAGGCTAGGGAGAGTATAATTAAAATGATCTCTTTGCTCCATTAAACTAAAAGTAATAACTTTCCCATTTCTAGTGATGCAGAAAGGCATTCTCCCATCTAGACTGAAAATTACTCAGAGCCACTCTCCTCCAGATTGGTATCCAAAATTTACTCCAAAACTATAAAAAATCATGGAATTATATGACTGCCCTCTCGCCAGAATTCAAGCGAATAGCTTCTTGTCAGACCCTGTACAAACTTGTAATGGGACCTGTCAGGGATGTCCCTATGTGCTAGTTCTCTACATATTGGCCATGGGTCATTTAGCAAGAGCCATATGCAGTAATCCTTTCATAGGTATGAATATTGGTGGGTATCATCACAAAATGTTGCTCTATATCTCTCTACTTCCCAAGTTTTATTCTAAGCTTTAATAAGGGAGCTTCCTTTGTTTTCAATATGTATCAATTTTAAAGTAAATTCTCATAAGTCAGTAATTAATCGTTGGACATCACCCTACCCGAGGGCCAATGACAACGTTTGATTGACTCCTTTTCTTTTCAGTGGGCCTCCACTTTTACTCAGTATCTTGAAACTTCACATTTCTGCTAACTTGTATGATCTGTTTTAGTTGAATTTCTCTCCTCCTTACCGGATAATCTCTCTAGATTCAAGACCTGGCCCCCTAAGTGCTACTCAACATTCAATTGCGTTGCGCTGTTTAAAATAGATGTTTTATACCACCTACTTTACTTCTCCCAAAACTATCCCCATGCCATTGTTTTCTGTGTTATTCTTAAACCTAAAGACAGCTGTACTTCACTACATCTGGGGAGGGGTGCCCTGGCTGGACTCCACCACAATTTCTTGGTATGAAGAAAAAAAGCAGGTGGTCTGGGCCTTCCACATATTGAATTAAACCATAACTCAAACTGTTAATATACACTATATTGTCAAAAGTATTGGGATGCCTGCCTTTACATGCACATGAACTTTAATGGCATCCCAGTCTTAATCTGTAAGGTTCAATATTGAGTTGGCCCACACTTTGCAGCTATAACAGATTCAACTCTTCTGGTAAGGCTGTCCACAAGGTTTAGGAGTGTGTCTATGGGAATGTTTGACCATTCTTCCAGAAGCGCATTTGTGAGGTCAGGCACTGATGTTGGATGAAAAGGCCTTGACTTTTTGGGTTTAATGCTTCATATGTGGTGGGCTTGTCCCTTTGTTATGGGACTTATAGGCCAAAGTTCTTCAGACCTACAACAATGTCATGGATGCATGTATCTGGGCATCTCCAGCCATGGCTCTACTCGCTGTATTCCCAGGATCTGTCCCAGTGGTCCCTTGCATTTCTTCTACCAAGCTGCCAGAAAAATCCTACAAGGGTAGTGCATTGAGATTCTACCATATAATATGTGAAATGTTACACACCATTAATTATGAACTTTGTGCCCTCCTGTTTATAATGTGATTGTGTAATACACTCTCTCGTATTTTCAGAAACATGATGCTTAAAATGCTTTTCTGTAACTTGCTTATTGCTTATGTAATCAGCAAATTGCCATGATTGCTGCCATCACATACAAACTACAGAGAAACAATGTTTTATGTTTAACAAGACGATGTCAATTAAATATTTACACTAAACAGGTAAAAATATAGATCATATAGATATAAAAACATAGTATAGAGTATCAAAGTTAAACAGTAGCACAATAAACATATCTCATAACAAAGAAAATAAATTCCTTAATACTCTTTAGTTTATGGGATTATTCATCAAGCACAAATGGCTTTTAGAATAGCTCCCATATTTTAAGAAAGAAAACATCTTATTATAAAGGTTAATACTTTTTCATTCATCAGAAATCAATCAAAATGTTGTCAACCAAACATCTTATAAGAAACCATGTAAATGGCAAAAGTTTCCTGGGGCCAGTATCTGCCAAAAGAATGAAAAATACTGGATTGAGGAAAATCATTGTAGATTTAATGACGATCAACATGGTTATTGTCCTCTAATTGCAGAAGTCAAATAAAATAATCAGCCCAAATACTCAGATGTATTTTTTATTTATTTATTTTTGTATATACAAATGTCTTAACAGAAAAATTATGTTTTCAACATTGCATTACCATCCCAAAGTGCAGTACAACAAAATGTTAACATATATGAAACACTCTACACATAACATAAACAAATGTCATTCCCAATTTCATTTATGCTAAGAATGAGTGTACCCATAAAATAAATATGCTAAGGATGAGTGTACCCATAAAATATTAAAATACACTAATGTAATGTAATGTAAGGGCATTAGCCAATGTATCCCATTGGGTAATAAATTTAAAAGAGCGAACAAAAGTCCTGGATGGCTTAACTCCAGTGTAAAAATGCATATAAAAGCAAAGGAGAAGGCCTTCAAAAAATACAAGGTTGAGAGATCATCCTCAGCATTCAGACTTTATAAAGAATGCAACAAGAAATGTAAGGGTGCAATTAGGTCAGCTAAGATAGAACATGAAAGACACATAGCGGAGGAGAGCAAAAAAAATCCCAAGAAATTCTTTAAGTATGTAAACAGTAAAAAAGGGAGGACAGACCATATTGGCCCCATAAAGAATGAGGAAGGACATCTGGTTACAAAGGATGGGGAGATGGCGAATGTATTGAATTTATTCTTCTCCTCAGTCTTCACGAGGGAATCGGGGGGCTTCAGTAACCAAAACTGCAGTGTTTATCCTCATGACACGAGATATATAATTATTCCCGCGCTATCAAGTGTATAACAAACTGGACTAATGGGAAAAGCCGCCTGCACCGAATCAGGTACAAACAAAACCCTGTGGGTCAATAATAGTATAAATAAGTGGTGCTGCGCTAATCCTGAGTAAATTAGCTAAAATTGGTTTATATAAGTGTGACATGCATTGAAGTGTGCATCAGGGAGTGTAAATTAAACTTTGGGGTTAATGACATCAGCCGTGTAGGACTACACACTCATACGGCAACAAATCTAAATAGTGAAACAGTAATCATCTGTAGTGACAACAATGAATAAAATATATCTCACCATATACATAGGAATAAATAACGATAATGTGAAAGTGTCAATTATTAATAAAGTGCATATTGCAATACAAGGTGAATCATAATGTGTAACAGACATGCAACACATAAAGTGACAATGTGCAGCAGTGCAGCTAAATTTTCAGCAGTAAAATGTCCAAAAAATACAAGATGCTTCAACATAAAATCCTTCTTATATAATGTGACAGCAATGTCCTGACATGCATCAGTTGCATGCAAAAATACAAGGTGCTTCAACATAAAATCCTTCTTTTATAATGTGACAGCAACGTCCTGACATGCATCAGTTGCAGTGAAGTGCTCAAAGTAAATCACATAGTGCACATCTTCGTGTTTAGACACACAGGTGGGTAGTGGCCCCTTACCTTAGGGTAATAGGGCAAACGCATGTGACCAAAAACTTTAGGGGTATCCTCCTATAGATGCAAGCGCTAGCCTCACGGTCCTAGTCCCAGGGGATGATTCCCTCAGATGTTTAGGGGGGAGTGTAGAAAATGACAAAAACAGGGAGGATCCCAATAGTGTCAGGTCAGGTTTCCCCATGAGAAAGTCACTGTACCACCTGACGAAATGCGTCAGAGCAGAGCCATGAGGTAAGAGGCAGAGCCATGAGGTAAGAGGCAGAGCCATGAGGTAAGAGGCAGCAGAGATAGGTGGTGGGACACAGCGGTGGAGTACTTTTCTTTTTTATCCTTCTTTTGCACGATATATCTGCAGCACGCATGTAATGAAACACATTATTTGAAAAATGATATTAAACAGCCTTTAAGAAGAAGATTGTGGACTTTTGATTTAAATAAGGACTGGTACATAATAGTGATTATTTGTGTTTACATTACTGTATTTTAATATTTTATGGGTACACTCATTCTTATCATATATAAAATTAGGGATGACATTTGTTGGCAGTCAGAATTTTTCTCTTTTTGTGCTATGGATTGAACTTGATGGACTGGCTGAGGGGTTAACAAGCCCAAATGAAGCAGGCCTGAGCACTCTGGCATCTTTCTATGGCTTCTATAAAACTCCATCCCTAGGGAGGTTAAGTCTGTGTGACTAAGGTCTGTTTTCTTTCTTTTTGAGAGTTAGGTGTCTGGGCAGCAGTAGGTTGCTTTTTCTGGCTTTTTTTTTGCATTTTGATGCCTGTAGATTGTGAGCACAGGCTCTGTAAATAAACTGCACGTGTGCTTTTCACCAAGACCTACTGTCTGCTGTGCCTTTTAACTGTGATAAAGACTCATCTGAGGAGTCACACACACCATGCTACTGAACTAATCCCTGACACAGGACACATTTGTCAAAAAGATCAACAGGTTGAGTGATTTTTAAACACCTGTGTATTTTAAGCTCATCCAACATATCCTTAACAGTGATTACTCAGCAAAATTTAACTGGTTAATCAATCATAGACCCATCAGCACACCCTAACCCCACAACTACACACAGTATAGAAATTTGTTGTACCTACAGTAGAGCAATTTACAAGTTCTATGCCTTGTAATTCCACCAGGGAATCAACACTTTTTAGAGCAGCTATTCTCAATTAGGCTTCCTCCAGAAGTTGCTAGGGCTTCCCGGAGCAGTGGCCGATTGCATTCCAATGTGATGGTACCTGCATAGTTCAAGGGTCAACATCACATGACAAAGCCACCAGCATGGTCATGATAATCTTTTTAGCTGCATGTAAGAGTGGCATTATGACCACTGCTGTAAGGGGGATATTCGTCCCAATGTCCACCAAGGTAAGCAGCATTTTTCCACTGAACCCCAATGCAGGGGGCTCCCTGAAACCTGCAATTTATTTTTTGGGTTCCTCTGGGGTAAAACGATTTAGAAAGTTTGCTATAAAGCAGGGGTTTCCAAACTGCGGCCCGAGGGCCAGATGTGACCCTTTGCTAGCCTTTATCCGGCTCTTGGGGCACAATTCCTCCCACTGATATGAGGCACTATTCCTCCCACTGACACCAACAATGGGGCACTATATCTTCCACCGATACCAATGATGGGATACTATTCCTCCTACTAATAGGGGGTATACTCCTCCTCCCATTGATCACCAACCCTGAGGTTATATTAATTCTCACTGATGCTGGGCCCGTGCCATTTTCTGCCCCTGCTGGCCACAATCCGGCCCTCCTAAAGTCTGAAGGACAATAAAGTAGCTCTTTGTTTGAAAAGTTTGATGACCCCTGCTATAGAGTATCAGATCCAACATAAACACTGTGATGACATAGGGATTGTGAGTACTGCGAGCATCCTGGAAGTCCCACAATCTATTACTCCAGGAAGTCCAAATTTTCTGGCTGAATTTTGGGGCTTATATCGTATCTTAGAACATGAAAATAGCAGCAGCAAGCAGCACTTCCATATTTATATATAATACAGATTGCCTGCCTGTGTTTAGTATTGAGGATAGCATGCGGTGAGAGGATCTCAATTAAGTCAAGCTCTAGTCAAAACATATCATTTATCAGGTTTTCCTGTTACTACATCCCTGTTGTGTCAGTGACCACATAAGAAGTGAGGAACATTTCTCCAGTGGGGAAGCAGACAACAGTAAAAACCAAGATTCCTAAATTCCTCACGCTGATAAAAAAACAACTGTAATTGCTTTCTGTATTCATGATGGGGGTATTATACACTTTTCCTGTCCTGTGGCCAGACAGAAAGGGAGGTTAAGCTTCTCCAGTGGAGACACAGACAGCAACATAAACCAGGCAAAGGGTCTAACCCTTCCGTGCTTTAATCATGCCCCAAAAATATTTGAGTCCACTTAAGATTATTTACATATGAAGCCCACTCTTTTTTTTAAACATTTTTATCAATATTAATTTGGTTGAACTGGATGGATTTGTGTCTTTTTTTCAAACAGACTAACAATATAAATGTAATAGCATATTAAACAAATGAAAACAATTTATATTGACATAAGTTGTGGACATAACTGAACACATGAAAGTTGAACATGAATCATTTTTCCTTTTGATCAACAAGATATAATTCATGTGCTTGTTTGCAGCTTTTATGATATTCAGTGGTTTTTCGGTGTTGCATATTATAGGGAGAGAATGTTTTAACACTCATTTTGGCATATTGTTGGGAAATGACGCATCACAGTCTGCGTGAGCATTCTTAACATTTTGTCATTTATTCCCATGAACATACAGTAGGTCTTTCCATGTTTGCTTTCTCATTGACTAAGACTGGTACATTAGAATTGACATTAGTTTACAGTATGTATTGCAATTGAAGTTTATTTGTGAATGAATAGGTGCCCAGAGAAGTGACAATGAGCAGGGAATGTTCATATGGTTGTAGGCCCTATCTGACATACCTTACCTTTCCAGGCAGAGGGCTGATTGGTCAAGGTGGATTTTTGCTGACCGGTGTTCTAGGGATGTCTGTTAAGTGCTCTCCCTCTCCTGGCCCTTTTTCTTCAATATTAAAAATAATATTTTAAATCAATAGCCTGGAACAAGCATTTAGGTAAGGACTTCTGACTCTTTCTGGCTTTCCTGATCTGCTTAGTCATTCCAGGCCAGTACCTCTAAATATAGTGAAGTAATCGTCTTGGCATAAAATCCAGGTGCTAGCATTTTTTTTTTAATGAGCTTAGTAATGTTACCCACTGTATTTCTCTCATAACAGGTTCAGGTAGATGTAAAAATAATTCACCCTGGCCACGTTTTCATGAAAATATTTTTATTTAAATTAACTTCTTGTAATTTCACATACACAAAGAGGGATGGCCAATAGAAACCCATTTAGGCTTTGTTGTCCTGTATTGTGGTGTCAGTCTGTTATGGGAACATTCTTCAAGTATATTTAAGGCCAAGCATTGTTTTGGATAGGGTGGTGAATAGTTAGAAAAGTCAGTCAATTTTTTTTTTTGCTGTCCCTTTATTATTGAAGAGATTTACAATCACTTCCTGTCTCAAAGACACAACAAGATGCAAGAGGAATTCTCTCTAAAGTGAGGGAGATTCATTCCTTACACAGTTTTCATGGAACAGGCGACCCCATTGAAATATTCATTTTCTGTTAACTTCTGTCTTGGTGACAATGGTCAGTAGGACAAATAGAGAAGTAAAATCTCCCCAATTGGGGCACAGACACCAATAAAACTTTTCCTTGCTCTATCCAGAACTAAAGAAAAAAATGGCTTTATATACACACTAAAGTGATGAAGAAGACATAAATGATCTCCTTAACATGTCACTCACTGCTTCATATACAGTCAGCATTCTGACCATTGTGTTCCTTAAAGGCATAGCTCACCCTTTACAAAAAAAACTACCTATGTAGGTAAGGGGTGTTTGTAGATAGATACTTTGACCAAAGTTGGATAATTCCCTTACTATAGATGTTGGCCATTTATGTACATCCTGGAGCCTGACTAATCAATTCCCAGAGCCTTGTTGCTAGGATGTTGCTAAAGGGACACCCAGATGTCACAAGAGCATGCGCTTTCTGGGATTCAGACCCCTCACATGTGCTCTCTCTCTCTAGCCTGATGCAGTAGCTCTTAGCTAAGCGTTTGAGAGCTCAACACTGTGGTGGTGGGGGTGAACAGTAACAGCAGGGAGTCTCTTAGCAATAATCTAGCACCAAGGCATGACAGGATTATGAGTTGTATGTAAATGGCCTACACCTATAGCAAGGACATTATTCAACTTTGGTTTTTATCCACAGATGCCCTATACTTGTATAGGCTGTTTTTTTAGTAAAGGTGAACAATGACTTTAACTGTAAAAGATGAAGTGGTGTCATGTCCTGTCTATGCACTGTGGCAAGGGTGATTTATAAATGTAACTGTACAGAATCACAAGTAGCAGAAAAAAAGCTGGAGTTCAGCTTTAAACTAGACTTAAACCCTGGCAGGGAGACCTTTAATTTTCTAAAGTACTATGGGGGTAATTTACTAAAACTGGAGAGTGCAAACTCTGGTGCAGAGCGTATGTCGTACCAGTGTGAACCTGGCCTAAGGCCGGGTTTACACTGGTGCGACATGACACTCATCCTACTTTGGATCCGACTTTGCCCTGTGACTTGAGGCCCACATACATCCGACTTTCAATGAACAGGGATCCGACTTGGATCCCCGCCAATACCAGGCACTGTGTTTGGTATGAATCTAGAAATGGAACTCCGCGCCAAATTTTAAATAAAAAAAGGCACGGGTTCCCCCTCCAGGGGCATACCAGGCCCTTGAGTCTGGTATGGATTTTAAGGGGAACCCCCTACGCCAAAAAAAACAGCGTGGGGGTCCCCCCAAAATCCATACCAGACCCTTATCCGAGCATGGAGCGCGGCCGGTCAGGAAAAGGGGTGGGGACGAGCAAGCGCCCCCCCTCCTGAACCGTACCAGGCCGCATGCCCTCAACATGGGGGGGTGGGTGCTTTGGGGCAGGGGGGCTGCGGCCCCCCCCACCAAAGCACCTTGTCCCCATGTTGATGAGGACAAGAGCCTCTTCCCAACAACCCTGGACTTTGGTTGTTGGGGTCTGCGGGTGGGGGGCTTTTCGGAATCCGGGAGTCCCCTTTAATAAGGGGGCCCCCAGATCGGCGTAGGGAACCCCCTACGCCAATCTGGAGGCCCCCTTAGAATCCATATCAGACCGAAGGGCCTGGTATGCTCTTGGAGGGGGAACCCATGCCGTTTTTTTATTTAAAATTTGGCGCGGAGCTCCCCGTCAAGATCATCAGAGCACAAGTCGCATGCCAAAGTCGGATCATGCAAGACTTCAATGATAGTCAGTGGGCTGAAGTAGGATCAAAGTCGGACCAAAGTAGTACAGGGAGCATTTTCAAAGTCGGACCGACTTGTGTCAGACCAGTTAAGACGGCTCCCATAGGGAAACATTGATTTTGCCAATAAATGCATATGAAAAAAATAAAAAAATAAGTGCATAACAATAAATATATATAAATATATCACATTGTCCGTCAGACGTGATGACACAACAAATTAATCCAAACAGGTAAGTGACTGGAGTGAAACAACCGTTCAAATGTGGTAAAAAAGGTGAATAAAAATTCTGCTTCTAATGGGGCCTACACACGGTTGGACTTTTCGGCTACAAAAGTCCGACAGCCCGTCCGACAAACTTTTGACGGACTTTTGGTGGACTTGCCGTGGACTTTCTAACGAACGGACTTGCCTACATACGATCACACAAAAGTCCGACGGATTCATACGTGATGACGTACGACCGGACTAAAATAAGGAAGTTGATAGCCAGTAGCCAATAGCTGCCCTAGCGTGGGTTTTTGTCCGTCGGACTAGCATACAGACGAGCGGTTTTCTGGGTCCGGCAGAGTTACGACGTAAAGATTTGAAGCAAGTTCCAAATCTAAAGGCCGTCAGATTTGCGACTGGAAAAGTAGCCGAAAAGTCCGACCGTGTGTATGCGGCATAAGAAGAAACTGCTAAGGAAAAAGTTCACTGTGCTTCTGTGAAATGAAACCACCATGGAAAGAGTTGACAATCCAATGTTCAGCCACCACCAGATAGAATGATCAGGTACTCTCACCAAATCGTGTTGGCCCCCTGCCAGCAGCAAGGAGTCAAACAAGCAGAGAAACCGGAGAGAATTCAACTTCGCAGGAGCCAGCATGTAGGATGTACAGCAACACCAACCCAGCGTCCAGAAAGTCTCAGGCTCCACCAAACCTAAGGAAGATCGTGGATGGAAGAAATGGCCACATAGCATAAAATCCTTAACCAAATCATTTATTAAATAAAGTAATGTACTTACATCAATGTAGATGGATACAGGCACTGCATATATGTGATTACAATAAGTAGTAAAAAGCGCAATATCATGGAGCTAGCACAATACGCCCCAATGCGTTTTGTCCACTAAGACATCATCTGGGGTATAGAAGCTGATTGGCTACCATGCACAGCTGCACTAGATTTTGCACGCTCCAGTTTTAGTAAATCAACCCCTGTGCATCAATTGCCTTTTACTGTATTCACTTTTGTTCCTACTTTTTGCAGCTCAGTGCCTCTGGTCACCTCCAGTCTTTTTCAGTCATTTACTGTCAGCGGTATATCATTGATAATGAAAATGGTGGAAATGTGAGTGTCAGTATGGCCATTCATTTAGGTGTACATGTAATCTCATCCAGGGGTGCATGTGGCAGGATGACACTATGGGAACACTATTAAGAGACAGCTGTCACCCATAACAAAAAGAGAATGAACAGGGACCTTCATGGCAGGATTACTGGTCCCAGACATGGCTGTCTTTAAGGCAGGGCAAAAGGGGCAGCTGCCCTGGGCTCTGTCACTGTTGTGGGGTCCAAAGCAGCTACCTCATACTTGCCAACTATTCTGGTTTAAAATCCTTTGTCCCTTGAAGTTTTAGTCCTGTGCTGTGTCCCGATATCTCAGTGTGAAGTGTTGCTACTAATGCTGCCCAGCTCTGCCCTATTGTTGTGTACAGATGACTGACCTGCAGACCCTGTGTTTACATGTAAATAACCAGTATTGATATGTAAATAGAGGCCACATTCATATGTAAATAGCTGCGGACTGGTGGCATTCATATGTTAATAGAGATTGCATTCATATGTATATCATGCCCCCCTGAGGTCATATCCACCATCACCTATACTGAATGCTACCCACTGGTGAGATAAAGGGGCATGGTTGAAAGTCCTGCCTGCAACTGTGGTCATTCAGCCTAACACCAGCCTGTTCTGCAAAGGTAAGCAAATTGTTGTGGGGAGGGTAGTGTGGGGTGTGCAGAGGTAGGCAGAGAAGTAATTACAGTTTGGGTGCACAGGTGAGCAAGGAGGGGATGTATAGAGGTAAGGAAGGTGGGTGCAAAGATGAACAGAGGAGGCAGGTAGAGTTAAAGGGGTGGAGGGTTAGAGTGGAGAGGATGGGGGAGGTTTGGGGTACTGAGGTTAGCAGGGGTTTTAGGATGCAAAGGTGTACTGACAGGGTGGATAAAGTTGTAGGTCACATGTAGGGCAGCCCAATTATTTCAATAGGCTGCTCTATGCGCTAGAAATGCGGAATAAATCCCTAACGCATTTTCAAAATCACCGGTTGCACAGCACATGTCAGCACATGCGTGAGGGTGTCATCGTGAAGGTCCCCTTACATTAGTGGTCAATGTAAATCCCTCCTTACATTGGTGGTTACCGTGAATGGTACTATTACATTAGTGGTCAGTGTAAATCCCCTTTACATTGGTGGTCATTGTAAATCTTCTCATTACATTGGGGCTTGGTGTATAATCTTTTTATTCACACTAGTGGCCAGTGTGAAGGTCCCCCACCCTACATTGGTGGTTACTGTGAATACTTCTTTTACATTAGTGGTCAGTGTTGAAACTCCTCTTTATATTGGTAGTCAATGAAAAATAAATCAGCATTGCCATTGATCACGCCGGGTGGAGAGTGAAATTGCATGGGGGGGGGGAATGTTTGCCCAGGGTCCAATCAATATTAAAGATGGCCCTGGTACAAGATACACTTTAAATGGGTTGTCTTGGATGTTAAAGGTAAATATTTAGGCTGCCATTGTTGACCTCCTGAGCATGCTAGTTACTTTACTATCTTGTTCTCTTATTAATAAATTTGAGTCACTGACCAGAACATGCACACTGTTAATGAAGGCAAAGAGTGATGTCCACAATTTCTGACCTGCATATTTGTTTTGGGTCACAAACTCAAAACTGATTTAAGCCAAAAGATTAGCATAACTAGAATTTTCTAAATGTTGTCGGTTTTGTCAGTTTACTTATTTTAGATACTTCTGTAATGACAGTTCTCTTCTTTTTCAAAAGTGTACTGACTTTTAAACAAGTACACGAATCAAAAGAAGTACGTTGTAAAACAAAGACTGAATAGAATTTGTGCAGTATTTTTCATTAGAATCTTAAGAAAAATCATAGGTGGGTTGTTTTTTACAATATGTAGCACAGTGGTGGTGTTGGGTCATTTTGCAAGACTATGCAAGGACACCTTTTCCTCAGATGGGTTTGGTTGTTGTGTGCTAGCCATTGGAAAGGAAAACTTTAGGAAGAATTGGGTTGGACTGCAGGTTCTATGTGGATGAAAGCCCTTATTCCCAGCTATAGAACATCCACATGTGCAACATTTCTTGATCAACAATCTTCTTCAAGTGATCCTCTCACCTATATCTTAAAATGCTCACCAGATAGTAAGATCCCTCTTGTATAATGGGTCAAATCACACTTATGCTCAACAACAACAACAAATTAATGGGGATGGAAGTGACTTAACCCATACCTTTAGAAAACTAGGGCACGTTTTCGAAAAAAAGGTTAAAGCATGGTGGGATATCACTTCCTTCAAGTAATATCTAGCAGCAAAACTAATCCCAAGACAACTTAGGTGGGATGTTCCCCCTAATGACGGACTCATGGATGATGAGGCCATGAAAGAATGGGGGGAATTTCTTTTTGATAAAGGTTTAGAATTATTAGAGTTTTTACTATCACGTAAGCAAAGGAAAATGAGTATGTTGGAGGCTCAGATAAAAGACCTTAAAGGTATCCTTGAACCTTTCAAGGATTCTGAGGAATTTTTGAGATTATCTACTGAGCTGAAAAATAGATGAATTAAATGGGATACCAAAATAAGAAAAGGAAAAAATGAAAAAGGAAAAAATTTATCAGAGATCTGGATGACTTCGGTAGAGGTAATGTGTTTAAATGGCAAGCTGTCCCTTCTGCCTTGCCCCTGACCCAGGTGCACCCAGACCCTTCTAATGTAGACATGGCCAATACCCCATTACCTGTCCCGAGGGACAAGGAGGTCTATGTTTATTATAATTTGGAATACCCTATTATGGGAATGCCTCCTACTGGTGGTTACTATCAGGAAGCCCCCATTAAAAGGGGAAAAAAATAAAAGAGGACGGGGAAAAAGGGGTGGTTATCACCATTCCCCATGCAGGCAACAGGATTATAATGCACCTTTAAGGGGAATGACTCTTATGGTGGTTATCTACAGCAATCCAATTATTCACAACCCAGTGAACATAATAACTCTTATGCTAACAGAGACAACCGATCAAACCATTATCAGAGTAATTCCATACCACTTGACCATTCCTATACTTACTATAATAAAGGTAAAGCCCCACAACATAATGGGAATCAAATATCTACACACAAACGATTCTCACCTTTAGCCAATCAGGGACCTCATGAGGGAGGGGATTTTCATGGAGCCCTGAGAGGCTCAGGGAGGGGAGCCCCGTTCATCCCCCCGAACCCAGGAGGTTGGAGGGACACACAATTTCAGCAACCAACCCAAGAAGGGGCACACCTGCGGAAAAGAAAAGTAAGAGAGGAAGGAGAGGAGGCAGGAGAACTCAAAAGAACAAAACCCCAGTAGGGGCGGGGATTTATAACCTGAGGAGGAAATTAAAGTACTCGATAAGGGTCTTAAATATGCCCCAACCCATAATCTAAATACATTTCAAACGTATGTTAACCTGCAAAAATTCATTTGCACTTTCAATATTAAAAAATACTTTTTGAATACTCCATCTATAAGACCAATAAGTACATCAGTTAACGCATCGAATCTTGGTGGTCACCATTCTAATCTTCGGAATAAATCCATATTTAATCCTCCAACCACTGATACTAAACATCTGGAAGTTTTCAGAAATATGGTTGCGAAGGATTTGGATGTGTTGAAAGTACGGAAGGTTAATGATTCCGCTTATATTAAGAACGGTATTAAATCTCTAACAGATAGGAAGGATTTGGTCATACGCCCTGCAGACAAGGGGGGGGGGGATTGGTGGTATTGAGTAAAACATATTACAAGAATGAAATGGAGAACCTTCTCAGTGATACCAATACCTACAGTATTATGGGTAAGGACCCTATGCTTGAGTTTAAGGGAGAACTCCACTTCCTTGTGGAGAGGGGGAAGCATATAGGAGTGCTAAGTGCAAAGGAGGCACTGTATCTGGACCCCTTGTTCTGTCGCACGCCTATTATTTACTTCCTTCCTAAGATCCACAAGGATAGTGTCAACCCACCTGGGAGACCCATAGTGAATGGGATCGACATGGTTACATCGAGACTTGGCCAATATATCGATACCTTCCGCCAGCTGTTGGTACAAAAAAACAACGCATTTCTAAAGGACACCAAACACATCATACAAATTCTAGAATCTTTGACCATTACATCCTCTTGTCTTTTGATTACGGCCAATGTCAGCTCTCTATATTCGATTACTAGCCATGAGGACGCTTTGTCCTGGGTCAATTAGGCCTGGGAATCATCTGGCCAGGGCTGTGTTTTGGCCTAGGCCTAGGGCGGCACTTTGCGGGGGGCGGCACTTTGCGGGGGGCGGCAAAAAAAGCCACCCCCGCATGAGAGAAAGTCCCCCCACCCAATTCCCAGCTCCCGCGGCTGCCCCCCGCACACATGCAGCCCACGGCGGCCGCCTTGCTGTAGCGGCGCCGCTGTGTATGGGCATGCTTGGCAGAGGGTGGGGGGGCGTGTCATGTCCCCCCACCCTCTGCCAATCACGCCCATACACATCGGCGCCGTTACAGCAAGGCGGCTGCCGTGGGCTGAATGTGTGTATGGGCGGCCGCGGGAGTCAGGAATCAGATAGACGGGTGGGGACTTTCTCTCATGCGGGGGGGGGTGGCATGTGACTCACGCCCCCATAAGCGGCCGGTGACTGACGGAGGTGGAGCCTTATGCTCCGCCTACCCTCCTCCGCACTGCTTTCCGTGAATCTTCTTCTCTGCACTGGGGCGGGGTCTGGCAGTGACGTCAGGAGGAAGGAGAGAGAGAGGGGGGAGCACGAGGGAAACCCCCAGGACAGCAGGTAAAATTATTAAATTATATTGGTGTTATGGGCACAGTGTTGGCATTTGATGGCACAGTGGCTACAATTGATGGGAACAGTAGCAGCATTTGATGGGCACAGTGGCTGCGTTTCAGGGCACAGGGGCTGCAATTGATGGGCACAGTGGCAGCAATTGATTGGTACAGTGGCTGCATTTGAGGGCACAGTGGCTACAATTGATGGGCACAGTGGCTGCAATTGATGGGCACAGTGGCTACAATTGATGGGCACAGTGGCAGCATTTGATAAGCACAGTGACTGCGTTTGAGGGCACAGTGGCTACAATTGATGGGCACAGTGGCAGCGTTTGATGGGCACAGTGGCTGCGTTTGAGGGCAGTGGCTGCGTTTGATAGGGCACAGTGGCTGTGTTTGATAGGGCACAGTGGCTGCGTTTGATAGGGCACAGTGGCTGCGTTTGATGGGCACAGTGGCTACAATTGATGGGCACAGTGGCAGCATTTGATGGGCACAGTGGCTGCCTTTGAGGGCACAGTGGCTACAATTGATGGGCACAGTGGCAGCATTTGATGGGCACACTGGCTGCGTTTGAGGGCACAGTGGCTGCGTTTGAGGGCACAGTGGCTGCGTTTGAGGGCAGTGGCTGCGTTTGATGGGGCACAGTGGCTGCAATTGATGGGCACAGTGGCTGCAAATGATGGGCACAGTGTCTGTGTTTGAAGGCACAGTGGCTGCAGTTGATGGGCACAGTGGCTGCGTTTGAGGGCACAGTGGCTACAATTGATGAGCACAGTGGCAGCATTTGATGGGCACAGTGGCTGCGTTTGAGGGCACAGTGGCTGCGTTTGATGGGGCACAGTGAGGCTGCGTTTGATGGGGCACAGTGGCTGCGTTTGATGGGGCACAGTGGCTTCATTTGATGGGGCACAGTGACTGTGTTTGAGAGCACAGTGGCTGCGTTTGATGGGGCACAGTGGCTTCGTTTGATGGGGCACAGTGGCTGCGTTTGATGGCATAGTGGCTGCAATTGATGGGCACAGTGGCTGTGTTTGAGGGCACAGTGGCTGCAGTTGATGGGCACCGTGGCTGCGTTTAATGGCACAGTGGCTACAATTGATGGGCACAGTGGCTGCATTTGATGAAACAGTGGCTGTGTTTGACGGGGCACAGTGAGGCTGCAATTGATGTCTTTTTTTCTGAATTTTTTAGTTTGTTTGCGCCCCCTCCAAAAAAAAAATTTGAGCACCAGCTGCCACTTGCATGTGCAAAGTGCTCTGTGCATGCTAAAATCAATGCAAACCCATTAAACAGTCCACATTTAGTGAAAGTGCATTAATATACAGATCATGATATTGCAATAAAGTGCTCCATCAATGCTGAAATCAATGCAAACTCATTAAAGAGGAGTCCAGCCCCCACCCTGTGAAAACATTAAAACTCAGCACCTACACATACTGTAGCTGCTGACTTTTAATATTAGGACCACGATGTCAACACCTCAGCCGATTTTCGGATTGGCTCTCGGGTTTTGGCACCATCATTCATGGTAAGGGAAAACGGACGGTTCACTACTTCACGTGTGCGAAGCGCATTGCACTTTCTGAATGGCCCAGTGGAGGAAGGATGAGGGGGGGCGAACTTCAGAGGGCACACCACTGATCTGGCCTATCTAGAAGACATCAGAATTTTTTGATTGACTGCTTAACTTTCTGCCTGTCAAAAAATTATTTTTGGTATGGCAAGCAGTTCTTTCTCCAGATCAGAGGATTGGCAATGGGGGCACGGTTTGCTCCTAGTGTTGCCAACTTGTTCATGGCACACTGGGAGGAGGAGGCCATGTTCAAAAACAAACCCCCCGGAATTGATATGTTACCAGAGGTACATTGACAACCTTATTATGATCTGGGATGGGGATAGAGAATGCCTGAATGTGTTTGTATCCAAATTAAATGCTAATAATAAAAATATTGTTCTTACATGGAATATAAGTACAGACAGAGTGATTTTTCTAAACCTCGACCTGACCAAGGATGGAGATCGGGTTAATATGATTTCTCATTTTAAGGCTACAGATCGGAATGCCTTCATTCCTACTGAGAGTTGCCATCATAGTAAATGGCTGTGCAATATACCCAGAGGGCAATTTATACGCCTGAGGTGCAATTGTACTGATGAAGGTGATTTTGTTTCTCAATCGCAAATCTTGGCCTCACGATTCATAGAGAAGGATTATGATAGGAGTACTCTGGATAAGGAAATAGAAAAGGTTCGGGTTTTAGAAAGGAAAGCGTTGGTTTCTAATGCCCCTAAGGCCAATCAGAATGATCTTATGAATACACGGATGATTTTGGATTTTAATATCCAGTACAGGAAATTCAAGAGGATCGTGCAGAAACACTGGCCAATTCTAAAACAAGATAGGATTTTGGGCCCAATATTACCAGATCGTCCACAATTTATCTATAAAAGAGCACCCTCACTTAGGGATAAGTTAGCTCCAGGGGTCATCAACCCCCTATACATTATGAGAATAGGATTTTTGGCTTTCTCACTGGTTTCTATGCATGTGGTCGTTGTCCTGCATACAGACAAGAAATAATGTTAAAAAATGTAAGGATTTTGTGGCATTGGCAACTGGAAAAAGTTATAAAATCAAGGAATTGATCACTTGCAACACAGTTGGAGTCGTTTATATGCTGCAGTGTAAGTGCGGTCTCCAATATGTTGGAAGGACCTCCAGACCCCTCCATGTGAGGATAGGAGAGCATGTCAATAACATTAAGAAAGGCCTCCGATCGCACAATGTTTCTAAACACTTTCGACTTTTCCACAATCGCGACCCTGTGAGGTTGCAGTTCTGGGGGATCGAGAAGGTGACGAATCACTGGAAAGGAGGAAATTTAATTTGGCAGCATAGCTGACGTGAATCGTTTTGGGTTTACGAAACTAAGGTTGGGGTTCCTTTGGGGTTGAACGTTGAGTTCGACCTCAATTGTTTCATTTCAGATCGTTAATGATTTATTTATTATTCTCGTTTTACAATTTGCTTATTGCTTATATTTGTTATGTTATTGACAGGTAAGGTGGTTGTGCTGATGTCTATTACTTAATTATAGACTTATCATTTTATATGATTATATTCATTTTTATGGTTCTGGCCCTTTAATGTTCCTGTGCTTGCTAACTCATGCTCTATATTGGTCATTGTGCCCGTTGTATATGACTTTAGTGCTATGTGTTGCTGTGAGTTGGCCTCCCCTCTGCATGTAATACCACCTAGTAGCATTTTTAGTTTTAGGTGTCAGGTTCCTTTGATTCATGGGCTTTTGGTAAATTCATTTAGATTATCTACATTTTTAGAATAAATTTAGATGACTGAATGACTACTGTGAGACATTCTCAAGGTCATTTGGCAACCAAGCTCTTATTTGTATATTTTATTATTCTGTTTTTAGTCGTTGTTTATGACCCCCCTATGTAAGGCTGTATTGCAGTGTTATTCTGATGATGCAGACTAGGAGGGCGGGTCTGATTGTCAGACCAGCACCGCTATTTGTTACCATGGCAGCTAGTTTACTGGAGGTTCCCATATACTGGTCTCTTCACGTGTCACGTGATCCTGTTCTCTGACTGACGTAGGTGCTGTGGGCGGGACGGACCGTCCCGTCCTGCGGTGTTGACAGTTGCCATGACAGGAGGATGTGTGGGTATCATAACCCGGAGGTGACTGCTGTGGATCCTCTGCTAGCCTATCATGCTGCGCACCGCAACCCGGAAGTGATCGGTGTGCTGGGCATGTTTCGATGGCCAATCATGCTGGTTGTTACTTTTTAACACATCTTTCAGCTGCCAATAGCGTCATCCCAGACAAACGTCTCACCGCTGCTGGGTAGGCGAGGTTTTTTGATTGCATTTCACACAAACCAGGATTAGAGTATTTATAAAAAGAAACTGACACACTGGTCCCCAACTTATTCGCTGAGGAAATCCTTAGCCATGGACGATACGTGCGTGGGGCACTACGTGACGTCAGTACAGCCACCTACCTGATTCTATATGCACTTTACATGTCTTGTATCCAAGCACTGGGACTCAGTGCCGTGTTTGTGAGTAATATTTTTATTCATTAAACTAGTGTTTTTTTATACAAACGGAGAGCACTATATTTCTTTTATTTGAATTTTACATGAACAATGCATGCCTAAGAGTGTGACTTTTGGTTATCGAACGAATGTCGAGATCGACTGAAGGACCATACAGTAAGTCAGCCCTCTCAACTGTTATCATTACCCTTGTTAAGGGATTGCATGAATGACCTATCTGTTAGTTCAGAGGTCCATTCATTAAGGTGAGCGGCCTGTACCTTTGGTGGTGGACAACACTGAAGTGGATGCACAGTGGTTAATACTGTTTTCAAGCACCCTGTTCACTATCAAGGAGTCTTCTTTCTTCCTGGTTTATTAGCTGATGACACCTTTCTGCTTCAAGAAAGCTCACACTCTGAGACTTTCTGTGGTTCTCTGTTTTAGTAGTAGTTTCATCTGAGCGCTGCACTGCTTTTTTATCTATGTTTCACTGAAGTATTGTTTTATATTGACTTTCAGTGTTCAGCTGCATACTGTTAGTATTGGTTTTGCGCTGTCTGATTCTTTTTTACTGTGCTCAACAACAGTCTAGTGTCACTCTGTGCAATAATTCCTCATGAACATATAAAAACAAAAACCTTTATAGCGTGATACTATCTAACCAAAACCGTACTCCCCGCAATTTATTTATTATGCTCACATAAACATGTAGTGATCTCACACCATACCACAAGCAATCTTCCACCACCAGGTGTCCCCTCATGCAATGGAGCCTCACCAAAGCCTTGCGATCAGAATCTCCACTCTTTTCTTTTCAGCTACCTTCTCCAGAGTAACCAATCCACCTCATAAAAAGGGCCTCCAATAGTGGAAGAAGAGGAGAGAGAGTTGGGAGGTATTTTGGGCCATGGAGGGTACGAGGAGAAGGGGAGGGTTACTGGTCCCTTATAAAATTAAATCAGAATGACTGTATGCCTTTTTTTTAAACAAATAAAGTACAATTTAAGCTATAGTGGGTACTGCAAATTAAGTATAATACGATGGGGGTACTTGGCAACACTGGTTACTGTGAAGGGATACATCATTTAGTAAATTAAAGTGAATTTAAAGCTTTGTTTTTTATTTTATTAAAACAACAAACATGTTATACTTACCTGCTCCATGCAATGGTTTTGCACAGAGCAGCCCTGATCCTCCTCTTCTGGGGTCCCCTGCTATCGCTCCTGGCTCCCCCCCCCGGCTAGTGTCCTGCCTGCTATGGCGGGAACCCATGCGTGCTCGCTCCTGAGCCCTGCTCTGTGGGTCCATAAGACACACAGAACGGGGCTTGGCCCTGCTCCCTGCTCCTTTATTGCTGCCTAGATTAACAGCAGTGGGAGCCAATGGCCCCCGCTGCTGTATCTGAGCCAATGAGGAGCATAGGAGCCTTGGCTCTCATGCACATCGCTGGATCGAGATTTGGCTCAGGTATGTATTTGGGAGGTAAATGTAAGCATCACTTTTATTCATTTATTTATTTTATATTCCCACTGTTGTTGTGTGGTTAGTATTTAAATATTCAATCCTATCAGAGAAAACAACATTTCTCTGTGCCTAGACACAAGATCTGATTATGAAAAGCTGAGAATAGATTAATGTAATAGGGATTTCAAATCTATTCCATCTTAAGTCTGTAAATCTGTACAAATCTGGGTCCTTGCAGATTGGTTCACTTATTCAGGAATCAACTCCTCTAATTGTTCAACCGCTCTTATGCAGTGACCAAAAATAACGCCACCACATTTATTTATCAATGGCAGAAGGGATATAAATGTACAGATGTGTTTCTACTTACTACCCCTCATTTGTTCTCTTTGGATATCCTTTTATATTTTTTCCTAAAGTTACTTTGTTATTACTCTCATTCTTCAGAGTCATATACTGTATGTGCAGACTACTACATAATTCCTTATTTACTGTACACACTTCTGCCATTGTACAGCACATATATCTGTTCTTTATAAACCCAATAAAAATTTACAGTAAAAAAGTACATTGTGTCCTAAATGAGTTACTACGATGAGTAGTGCAATCTTTTATAAAGGGTTTATTATGGTCGGATACATTTATGTATGAAAAAAAGCCAACATTTTTCTTGCTGCATAAAACCTGACAGTTCCAGATGAAATAGGATTGGATCACATGTGTGCCTCAAGGATGGCTTCTAATGTTTGCCATCTGTGATTGCTAGGATTAAAGCATCAGAGAGCATGGGTTTCTCTTTATTGTGCCAGCTTGTTAGTGCTTGTGAAATTAGACTTGTTTAAATGTACATCCTAAAGATTACTGTATTTTAATGTCTTAATTATAGCCCTGTACAAACTCAAGGAAGCTAGAACAAGCCTCGAAGGATCCAGATTGCCTGCATTTCTAAATATGCAAAATTGAATGTTGAAATCATATGTACCTTAAGCTCCAGGCTCCCCCCCCCCCAAAAAAAAAGTAAAAGTCGGCAGCTACAAATATTGTAGCCTTTTAATATAAGGACACTTACCTGTCCAGGGATCCAGCAATGTCCTCACCAAAGCCGATTCTTCAATCAGCTTCAGGTGCAAGCACCAGCATCTTAAGTAAGGGAAACCGGCAGTGAAGCTTTGCGATTCCACAGCCAGTTTCCTACTGCGTGAGCTATGCTTTGTGAATGGTCTCGCAGTCCTTTGGAACCTGTGATGAACCTGTGAACTTCTGGCTCAGATCGCCGTGGTGCATCTGACTGGAAGTGGGAGCGGGTACCTGTCAAACAAGCAGAACTTCCCCTTTTGGGTGAAAGATACAGTACGTCTTTTACCACATAGTACTTATTCACCAAGAACAAACTATTCTGTTTCCATTTTAAAAGGTCATTTTTCAAGACATCATAAACACTGGACGTTTACACAGCTGCTCCTAGGAGCGTCTGACATTATTTCTTTCTCCCAAAATGCTGCTGCCAGAAGGAAAGGCTTCTAGGAGGGCTGGCAAAATGTCCTGTGTGCATGAGGCCTTCTGGCTTTTTAACACCTGATTGCGGGCAGAATCAGGAGAGCAATTTGGGGACATAATTGTGAGTAGCAGATATACCAAACCCCTCCTCTCTCTCACCTCCCTCTGGATCACCCCCCACTCTTTCACCCCCCTCAGATAACAAAACTCAAGATGCAGGTAAGTCTGGATTGGGGGAGAGGGTGGACATGAAGTGGGAACCTAGCATCATATGTCTATAGGTGGCACAATCAGGACAGCGATATGCCATCAACCATAAGTGGGATTAGGACTTCCCCTCAGAGGAGATAGCGTGTTGCTTTTGTTGGAAGACTAAATCCATGGGGTATCCACATTCCATGAAGCAATTAATCATTTAATTAAGTTGCGTATGAGCTGTTGAGCTTTAACATGTACCAATAGATAGGCGGTACATGTCAAAGTAACATCCACATGAATGGCAGGACCTGAGGGTTTCCAGCAGATCATTGCCCAAAGCATCACACTGCATCCGTAGGCTTGCCTCAATCCCATATCGTATCCTGGTATCATCTCTTCCACAGGTAAGTGATGCACATGCACTTAGCCATCCACACGATGTAAAAGAAGCATGATTCATCAAAGTAGGCCACCATCTTCCATTGCTGCATGGTTCAGCTCTGATGCTCACGTAACCATTGTTGCTTTTGGTTGTGGGCACAGGTCAGCATGGACATCCTGATTAGTCTGCAGCTATGCAAGACCATATGCAATAAAATGAGATGCTCATATTTTCTGCTTTCAACACATCAGTTTAGGGACAACATGTCTACCTAATGCACCCTACCAACTTTCAGATGCCATTGTAATGATCATCGAAATGATTATCAATTTTATATACTTTACCTGTCAATGATCTTAAAGTGGAGTTCCACCCACTTTCACAACTCTTCAGCATCCCTCACTAAACTGTGCACTGTAAACGAATTGGATATTTTTAAATTTTTTTTCTCAGCACTTACTGTATATCTGCTGTATTCATTTTTCACTTCCTCCTCCCTGGCCGCGGCCCATCGCATCATTTCCTGTTTGCAATGCCTTCTGAGAAGGGGCGGCAACTTCCTCTGACACTGCCGTTGCTATGGAAACCTGACCTGAAACCTATTACACTGCTTGTGCTGCACTGAGCATGTGCGAGATCTGCAAGGATGAGATCCAGGAAGAAATACAGTCTGGCTTCAGATGCCCAGACTTAAGATGGCCACGGCCTGCTGTAAGTTTATAAAATAACAAACTACTGCTATAAACTAACAAAACAGACCTTAGTTTACAGACTAACTTTACTAGAATACATTAAGCTTGTGTATTATAGGGGTATTTTTATTTAAAAAAGTATAATTTCGGCCGGAACACCACTTTAATGTTGTAGCTGATCAGTGTATACAAGCTATTAAAAAGCTCAAAAGGTTTTGCCCATGGTTGCCTGAGCCCATGCAATGTAAATCCTGGTGTCTCCCCTGCTTAGGCAGCCTAGGTAAAAATGGCTTTAAGCGGCTGTTCCGACTATACCGTGGTGCTTACAAACACAAGAGTATAGAATAAGAGTGTATGCAAAAGATTTTCTTTTTTGTTGTATAGGCCTGTACACTATACTCATATTTATGTGAATACTGCTGTATATCTGGAGTACTGCTGTGCACCACCATTCATGTCTATGGGCGGTTGTATGCAGCCTCTTGATTGCCTGGTAGCATTGTATATGTAATATCTCTGACAGTTTGGTTGTGCAAGAGCTCTAGAATTGTTATGATACTGGGATTATAACCAAACTATAAAGAAATACAATTAAAATCTATATATTACAGTGTTAAATGCCACATGGCTGTCTGATCCAGGCAGTAAAAAAGGAAAAAAAGTCTGAAAGTGTATGTGCTGTTCCTTGCAGACCACACATTAGATGCCCACTAAGCTGCTGAAAAGAATATCAGGCTTTTAATAAGGAAAAAGAACAATTACTTTCTTTGATTTGAGAATAATTCATATGTTGTAAATGAGAAGCTTTTTAGTTTGCTAATGAATAAAGGATTTCTTTCCAGTAAGTACATATTAAATACATCTAAGGAAAAAAGATTGTAAACTGCTGAAGTTAACTTTCAGAGTATAGTCTTCTGAGGCTGGAAAACTGGCTTCAAGTGTTCAGATGGGGAAAGGCTCACCGCAGCCCTTGCTGGTCCAAGGATTCATAAAGCTGAGATGTTCTTTGCTTAGAAATGCATTGTAAAGAATAATGCAAAATAATGAACAGTTGCTGAATTGTGATATTCTTTGAGAGGCACCAATGAATCCTTATTCTCCTGGAGGACCTTCACAGTAACTTTACCTGCAAATTACTTTTGCACATGAATTCAAACAGATAATGCAGGATGTTTTCTAAGCATGTTAATTTAATCTTGTCATCTGACGAAAAAAAATGCTTTCCCGGCGTTTTGCCCCACTAGTGTTTTTAATAAGCTTTATATTTTGGTTAGCTATTGTGTGTGCAGGGAAGCAAAAAAAAAAGTTAGAAAGGACTGAGGATGCAGCTGTTAAACAGCTGTTGCTTGACCCACTGTTCTCAGGCTTTTAACAAAATGAGGAAGGGCTCTACGTGGCTAATACAAGCTGCACACTCCCTTATGGTCTGCAGCAGATGCAGTTTCTAATGCCACAATGAACCATTTCCTGAGTTCAGAGAAACAGCCAAATGGAATCAATCTAAAAAGGAGGGAGGGATAGCTGGGGCTGGAGTCAATGAGCTGTTCATTCGAAGACATTTTGATTGCAAAATACAGAAAAGTTCAAGCTACAATGCACATGGCATGTCTAAATTGTTTGCACTGGCCTGCAGTTCAGCTTTAGGGGGTCTGCTTAAAGGAGGCATTAGGGAAAATGATGGCTGAAGTATCAGTGTTGACAGATGCAACCACCTATGTTAAAGTTATTATTATTATACAGGATTTATATAGCGCCAACAGTTTGAGCAGCGCTTTACAACATGGGGCAGACAGTACTCTTACAATACAAATCAATACAGGAGGGATCAGAGGGCCCTGCTCGTTAGAGCTTACAATCTAGAAGGGAGGGTCAAGTGGAAACAAAAAGGTAATAACTGTGGGGAATGAGCTGATGGAATAATGAAAATAGATTTGTTAGATGTGGGTAGGGTAGGCTTCTCTGAAGAGAAGGGTTTTCAGGGATCGTCTAAAAGCTAATAGAGTAGGAGATAAGCGGACAGATTTGGGTAGGGCATTCCATAGGATTGGAGAGGCTTTGGAAAAGTCCTGGAGGCGAGCGTGGGAGGAGGTGACGAGGGAGCTAGAGAGCAGGAGGTCTTGAGAGGAACGAAGAGAACGAGTAGGTTGGTATTTAGAGACTAAGCTAGTGATGTAGCTGGGGGTGAAATTGTGGATGGCTTTGTTAGAATTAGTTGTTAGAATTTTTAATTTAATTCTTTGGCCGAGCGGAAGCCAGTGGAGGGATTGACAGAGAGGAGTGGCAGACACAGAGCGATTGGTAAGGTGGATGAGTCGAGCAGCAGCATTCATGATGTGTTGAAGAGGTGATAGACTATGTAGAGGCAAGCCAATGAGAAGGGAGTTGCAGTAGTCGAGGCGAGAGATAACCAGCGAGTGAATTAAGAGCTTTGTTGTGTCATTGGTTAGAAAGGGGCGTATGTTGGAGATGTTGCAGAGGTTGAGGCGGCAGGATTTGGACAGTGATTGGATGTGTTGCTTGAAGGTGAGTTCAGAGTCTAGGACTACACCTAGAACCTTGTGTGGCATGTGGGGATGGGCTTATAGTAGTGCCATCGATTTTAACAGAGAGATCAGGAGAAGGGGCATACGGGGGAGGAAAAATTATGAGTTTGGTTTTGGATAGATTGAGTTTGAGGAAGTGGTGTGACATCCAGACTGATATATCCGATAGTAAATTAGTAATACAGGAGACAGAGGGAGTGAGCTGAGGGGTAGAGAAATAGATTTGGGTGTCGTCAGCGTAGAGGTGGTATTGGAAGCCATGGGAGGCAGTTGACCCAGGGAGGCGGTGTAGATTGAAAATAGGAGAGGTCCATCAACAGAACCCTGGGGGACCCCAACAGAGAAAGGAAGAGGAGAGGAGGAAGTAGAGTTGTAAGAAACGCTAAAGGTGCGGTTGGATAAGTAGGAAGAGAACCAGCGAAGTGTACAGTCATGGAGACCAAAGGCATGTAGTTTTTTGAAGTTCAACTTCAGGCACAATAATCTTACATGGGTTAAAACAGTTATGCATTTTGTTACCACAAACACAACCCCTATCATGCTGGTTTTATTCTACGTCTAGCAAATCTCCTTGTTTACATGCTGGGATTAGTAAAGCTCCCTCTGTATTTCGAGCACGTTCACATGCAAACACCACAGGTCTCACAGACTCCATCACTATGGTTGTGTGTTTCTGCCTCCCTCCCCCCTTGAAACAAAGCCCCAGGGTTGTGTGTTTTGTGACTGACCTGGAGAAGAGGGACACGACTTAAGCACTGGGGCGTATGGGACCATAATTGCCAACATTTCCAAATAAATTTTAAGGACACTTTGTTTTACTGTGCATCTAGCATGCCATTAGGAGAATTTATTAGGACAAAATCAGTGTAGAAGGGTTCACTGAAGGAATGTCACATCATCAGCTAAAAGGTGGAGCAGCCAGGCACCTGGGCAGCTTTTCAGAGAGTGGAGAGAACACTGAGATCAAACAACAAAGAAGAAGGAAAGCACCTCTAAGTGTAGCAGTAAGAGGTTTATTATATACAAAACAAGATTTAGAACACTCATAAAGGTGATGTGTGAAAAGGCTCAACAGCAGAATAAATCAATCATTGTGTGTTAGCAACCTGCAGCAGCAGCAAGGGTCCCCAATCCTCAGAACTGTCCAGCAGCTGGGAAGATGGCCGCCTGGCAACTTCCTGGGCCTTGCTACTACACTTAGGGGTGCTTTCCTTCTTCGGGTGGGGCACTCATTTAAATGAGTGTGGTCAAACACTTTGTTTCTGTTGGAACTACATACCCAAATTTTTAATTTTTACTGTCTTGGAGGACAGAGCTGCACCACAACCCCATTCTGAAATTTTTACAAGGTTAAAATATTTTTTCATTTTTTTTTTTCTGGCAACTCGCAAGGCAACAGAACACAATTAATGTTGTAGTGAGGCGAGCCCATGCCATGGCTTATTTTGGCAGTTTAGGCCATGTTTTGCAGAAAGCAGGCACACTAATGAGCCAGGTGTGCACTGGGCTTATGTTAGAGCTGGGAGTAGAGGTTAGTGACCCCACCCTCCCAAGAGGGGTCAGTCTGTGCAAGGGAGATATTAGGAGCACGTTGCTCTGTACTGTCCATGTGGGACAGTGAAAGGTCGAGCCTGAAAGAATGTAGCAGCAGGGAGCTGCAGGAGAAACAGTCAGAGCTGAGGAAGGTTCAGTGTTTAGTGCACGAGCACTGGTGCAGTGTGTTTGACAGTCTGGAGGTACAAGGCAAGAGGCCTATGCAGAGATACTGCAGAGAAGAGCCACGAGGTGGAGTACTGTTTGTTTTGACACATTGATGGTAAGAACCCTTGTGAGGGAAATTATTCTGCTGTGAATCTTTACTTCAATAAAAGTGGGCAGAAAAAGCCCTAAAATAAATTTTATGGAGTGGAGTGGACTCACTGTTTGGCGCTACCAATGAGCTAAAATACCCCAAATCATCACAATGTATAAACATATCCAGAAAATAATCAATCTAACTTTCCAAATAGGGGGTGGAAAATTTAAAACACCTGGAACAAAAATAAGGATTCTACCCACAGCAACCAACTATGCTTCTGACATATATTTCAGAAGTGCTGTGCTGGATAAGTGTCACCTCTGCACCCTTCATCCACCACTTCTCACCTCTGCACTCTGACCTCGTTTCTACCACTGCAACCCACAACCATCACTGCACTTCACTTTCAGCATTGCATCTCCTGCACACTTGTTCCACCACTGAACCCCGTAGCATTGGGGAGAAGCACTGTGGGAGAGCTTCTGTGGGAAAAACACAGCAACGGATCCATGATGTTACTGCTTTCTGTGATAACTATTTTTCTTTGGGCAAAGAATTCTCCATTGTTTGAGATATGCTCATACTATCCTGTAGGAGAACCGCAGTGGCGAACCATCTACTTCCTCTTTGTCATCACCCAAGCTCCAAAGTGCACCATCATCATCAGCTGTACTCAGTAATGTCCATTCTAAGGGTTCCCCTTTGTGTTGTCTGCTACGGGATTAAAAAAAAGGAAGGGAAAGGGGATAGAAAAACAAGTAATGCACAATGAGGCTGATTTCCCAAAGTAGTTGGGAATGTTCACACATTAAAGGGCAAAGATTCACTTCAATTATCCAATCACATTGGGATTAAATAAAAAACAAGGATTTTCTTTACTTGATTGGATAATTAAAGCAAATCTTAATTTTTTTTTGTGTGAATACTGACAATTTATTTAGTAAATCAGCTTCAATTAATCATCCATTACACATTGCCAGCCTCACTTAGTCCTACAGCAAGGGCATACTCCTGTTCTTCCTTCCTCTACTATTGCAAACAATCATTTGTGGAATGGCTAAGATATAAGAACTACAATCAATGCTGCTTCAATTAGTAAATTCAACCTTCTTTCAAAAATGTTGTACTAGTTTTGATGGAGGAGATAGTGAGTAACCACTATCTTTCTAACAAGGCTATTACTATGCTGTTTGACATCTACTTTGATGTTTTGTTGCATAGCAGGGTGAACACAACTACCAACACACAAAGCAGCAACTACTACCAGTTAGAGTACTTATTTTTTTATAAGCCCATTGGATCATCGTGTTAGCCATAACACATGGTGACTACTGGAACTGCTCACACCATAAATAGTCAGGTGCAAGTCTGAGACCAGATGTTTATCAGTGTCAATCTCCCAGGAAATGCTCATAAACCTGGAGAGGAGAAACCTCACAGTTGGCAAATTGTTGGCATAAATCTTCCAGGATGCTGATAGCTGAACTAGTCTACTGCAAATGGGCAATATGGTAGACATAAGTGCTGAGAACATTCGTGCTGCGATTCATTGCTTGGGAAAATTTTCCATGAACTCTGTTCATGAGTTTATTTGGTTAATTTAGTATTACAAAAATTAGAAAAATGGGCCAGGGTGGGGAAACACCTCTTAACCCCTTTCTGGCACCTCACGGCAGCCCTTTAACTGGGCTTCCATGCAGGATGGTGGGACAATTTTCTCGATCATGTGATCACTGTGATTGGCTGTCATAATGCACAGAACAAATAGATAAGATTCTCAGCCACTGCGCGCCATACAGGCTAAGCGTGTAGTAAGTGATAGCAGCTTCAGCCTAACACCATTCAGTCCTTGCCAGCAGTCTGGATGGAGTTAGGTTGAGGTTACTCTCACTTATTACACGCTTGCCGTGTATGGTGTGCGGTGGCTAAGATTCTTCTCTATTTGTTCTGTGGATTACATGGAGTCAGGGCAGCCTATCCTGCACCCTCAGTGCCTACAGATAATGGTGATATGCTTCAATAATAACAAAGGAAAGATGTATCCTTTTAAATAAATGTTAATAAATATAGCAATAGATGTAATAATGTACAGTGGAAAAATGAACTATACTATTGGCTACAGAAGCTGGTATTGCCCTTCAGCAGAAGTGACCTTTTGTAGGTGTTTTGCATATCTGTCCATCGGTCTCTGACATTGACTCGTTGAAATTGTTAACCAGTCCTCCATGCAAACAGATGTTTATGTTTTTTGCATGAACTGACCCTTTTAAATCTTCCACAACATTTCAACAAGGTTCAAATCAAGACTATACCAGTACCTAACCCTCACTGAACCCCCACATTCCCATCAAGCACACTTTGATATGATGCAGAATTCATAGTTGATTGCAAGCTACCCAGGCCTTGAAGCAGCAAAGCAACATAAACCATAACATTTACACCATACCGTTTTTCACAGTTGGTATAAGGTTCTTCTCCTGAAATGCTGTCTTTGGCTCATGTTTAACTTCTCTACTGTTATCTGTTACAGTGGCCAAACAACTCTATCTTTGATTCATAAGGCTACAGCACATTGTTCAAAAGCTTTTTATTTGCCTATATGCTCAATGGCAAAATGTAGTCTTGCTCTAAGAAAGCTCTTTGACTCTTGACATGATTATACTAGACATGGGCAATTCATTTAGTTCTGAATTCGACAAATTCGTTAATTCAAAAATATTCATATTAACGAAAACCCGAAAAACGAATCTTTTCTAAAATTTGTAAATTGTGAAAATTCGAAAATTCAAAAATTTGAAAGTTTGAAAATCCGAAAATAGGAATGAAAACCCTAAAATTCAAAAGAAGGAAAATCCGAAAATAAGAACGAAAATATGAAAATTGGAAAAACCCCAAAATTTGAAAATCCAAAAATAATAGCTAACTAACTAATAATAGTAATAACTATTACTAACTATTAAATTATAGGTATTGGAATTTATTTTCAAATTTGGCTGTTAGTGAACTTAACAAATGCGAATTTATCGAAAGTTACGAATTATCCGAAATAACGAATACCGCATCTACAAGAATGGAACGTAACAAATTAATAATAATAAATAATAATAATAAAAACTTTTTATTATTATTTATTATTATTAATTTATTACGTTCCATAAAGAGCTAAATTTGAAAGGAAATTCCAATACCTATAATTTAATAGTTAGTTATTATTATTTAGTTATTTACTTTGGATTTTCGAATTTCCGAATTTCCCGAATTTACGAATTTTCAAATTTACGAATACCGCATCTAAACGAATGGAACATAACACATTAAAATTTTTCCAGAGTTACGAATTTATTCAAATTTCGATCATAACGAATGACTAGAAAAATGAAAAAAAAAAAAACACGAATGAAACTAAAACAAACTAATTTTTCGGCAGTGCACAAAAAAATGGCATGGGGGTCCCCCTCAAAATCCACACCAGACCCTTCAGGTCTGGATTTTGAGGGGGACCCCCACTTTTAAAAAAAAAAAATTTGGCTCGGGGTTCTCCTTAATATCCATACCAGACCTGAAGAGCCTGGTATGGAATTTAGGGGGACCCCCACACATTTTTTTTAAAATTTTGGTTCAGAGTTCCCCTGTGGGGAAATCCCATGCCGTTTTTATCAATGAACTTTCATGTGTATTGGCAGACCGATAGTTCATTAATAGCCGCGGGTAGTTTTGAATGACTTTTTTTCCTTTGAAATGTCATTTTGCTGTCAGACTGTTCTAAACACGGGAAACATGCACCCCTTTACAGGCATACTATAGACACCCCCCAGGTACGAAATTTAAAGGAATATTACACTTTTATTGTTTCACTTTAAGCATTATTAAAATCACTGCTCCCGAAAAAACGGCCATTTTTAAAACTTCTTTTTGATACATACATTGATACATGTCCCCTGGGGCAGGACCCAGGTCCCCAAACACTTTTTATGACAATACCATGCATATAAGGCTTTAAAATTAGCACTTTTGATTTCTCCCATAGACTTTTAAAGGGTGTTCCGCGGCTTTCGAATTTGCCGCGAACACTCCAAATTGTTTACTGTTCGGTGAACTGGCGAACAGCCAATGTTTGAGTCGAACTCATGTTCGACCCGAACATAAAGCCCATCCCTACAACTGAGGTTATATGATCACATTAAAAAAAGAAAGAAAGGTATTTATAACTATTTTATATATGCACACATTTTGCCTTTTATTTCTATTTTAAATGGAATGGATTGTTTTACAAGGTGAGGGTTCACATATACATTTAGGAGGGTCTAGCCACTGGCACCTAATCTGGAACACCATATTTTAATTTCATGGATGGACTGGTGATAAATGTATGGGGTGTACTTATTTTTGCCATGTGACAAAACTGTATTTCCAGTAATTTAGATTATGAAAATGAATACACCATGTCAAATTTATGTGTCACTTGTATAAGTGCTTCACCTTTATCTGTATGCACTTTTTAAATGAAGATCTGCTGTTTGCTAGTTTCAATATTTTGAAAAGTTAACAATTTTCTAGGGGTATGCTTGCTTTCTTACATGACAGTACATTAACCACTTAAAGACCAGCCACTGCAGTTGTACTGCATCAGGTTGGCTCTCCTGGGCCATTGTACATGGGACGCTTTAAGATCACCAGGGGGCGCACACCCGCGGCGCGACGCCAGGGCCGAAATGCATGGCCGGGGGCCGACCACACGCGATCGCTCCTGAGAGAGACAGAACGGCGATCTGTAAATGTAAACAGACAGATCCCCCGTTCTGTCAGGGAAGGATAGACAGATCTGCTGTTCCTAGTGATTAGGAGCAACGATCTGTCTTCTCCTCCAGTCACTGCCCCCACAGTTAGAAACACCTCCCTAGGGAATACTTAACCCCTTCATCGCCCCCTAGTGTTAACCCCTTCCCCGCCAGTGACATTTATACAGTAATCAGTGGCTATTTTTAACTCTGATTGCTGTATAAATGTCAATGGTCCCAAAAAAGTGTCAAAAGTGTCCGATCTCTCCGCCGCAATATCGCAGTCCCGCTAAAAATCGCTGATCAGTGCCATTACTAGTACAAAAAAATTATAAAAATGCCATAAATCTATCCCCTATTTTGTAGACGCTATAACTTTTGCGCAAATAAGGCTTACCTGTAGATACAGTGAATATCGCCTAACCATGCACCGTTTAGGAGATATTAACATTTGTAGCAGCCAGTGACGTCACCGGCGCATGGGCACTGTGCTCTGAACGTTGTGCCGCAATCGTGACACCCGTTCACATGCATAGGAGTAATGTCATTGTGGCCCAGCTATTTAAATGGCCCGAGCGTGTGAACCCGAAAAAAAGATCTAGTGAAGAAGGGAGTCCTGTCAGAGGTGACTGCATGCCACTGGTTGGATCTGCTTTACAGGTAAGTCTGTCATAATTGTGCTAGTATGTGGTGTATACTTGTACATTATGACATTAAACTGCTGAGAAACATTTTTTTACCATGAGTTAACTACCGCTTTAAATGCAGGAATAAATATAAATGAAATCATAAATGTATTGAATTGTTTTTTTTTCCGTGAATTACATGATTGTGTGCTTAGAGTTCAGCTTTAAATTGAAAATACTTGGTAATCTCTACATAACTATATCCTCCTTTTTAATTTAGAACAAGCATGGAATTTCTTGCAGTAAGGTAAGGAAATCTACCACACTATTCAGATGGGACATGTGGCAGGGTCAAGTAAACTGACGAAAGACAAAGAGGGTTTTTTACTCTGTCGGGAAGTGTCATTAATGTTGCATTTCAATGACTCAATTTATCACTTCTAGTCTACATTTGAAAAACAGAAACAGTTATAGACTTTAAGCACCTAAAAAAAAACACTGAGCACCTAAAAAAACCCACTGGTAAACCTATCATGACCTCACTACCCTTCCCAAACTGATCACCATAATAGCAAAATTATGGAAAACCCATGTTCATGTGGGCAGAATAATACGGTCATGATTATGTTACTTGGCCTTAAAGACCTTCATGGTTATTCCTTTTAAACTGAAGACGAGCAGTTTGTTGTTTTTGGTCCCTTACACCTTATTTCCTAATATTTCTAAATACTGAACGCCCATGCTTTGAGGAATTAAATGATGAATGAGTGCAACATTTGGCATACTGACCATTAATCATGCTTTTTATGTATACAGTACATATACATTTTATCTTATGTGTTCTATGCATAGAGTGCTATCCATTTATACCATCAACAGCAAGCACTTGAAAATATCTGCAATTGTTCTCTGATGACATGGGCAAGAGGAAAGAAAAAGTCAAGTCAATGTATCCGCAAGTAGGTCCATGTTATGTCCTATGGCAGCGCTCCCCAAACAGTGGTCCGTGGACCACTGATGGTCCATGAGAAAATTTGGTGGTCACCAGGGATTCTGCCGCAAATCAACATTGTGGCAGATGTATACTGCCCAATGTTGTTTCAAGTTACATAGTTACATAGGTGAGGTTGAAAAAAGACACAAACTCATCAAGTCCAACCTATGTGTGTGATTATATGTCAGTACTACATTGTATATCCCTGTATGTTGTGGTCGTTCAGGTGCTTATCTAATAGTTTCTTGAGACTATCGATGCTCCCCGCTAAGACCACCGTCTGTGGAAGGGAATACCACATTCTTGCCGCTCTTGCAGTAAAGAACCCTCTACGTAGTTTAAGGTTAAACCGCTTTTCTTCTAATTTTAATAAGTGGCCACGTGTCTTGTTAAATTCCCTTCCACGAAAAAGTTTTATCCCTATTATGGGGTCACTAGTACGGTATTTGTAAATTGAAATCACATCCCCTTTCAAGCGTCTCTTCTTTAAAGAGAATAAGTTCAGTGCTCGCAACCTTTCCTCATAACTAATATCCTGCAGACCCTTTATTAGCTTTAATGTTCTTCTTTGTACTCGTTCCATTTCCAGTACATCCTCCCTGAGGTCTGGTGCCCAGAACTGGACAGCATACTCTGTGCGGCCGGACCAGAGTCTTATAGAGTGGGAGAATTATCGTTTTTCTCTGGAGTTGATCCCCTTTTTAATGCATGCCAATATTCTGTTTGCTTTGTTGGCAGCAGTCTGTATTGTTGGTAATCGGTAGCTCCAGTAACGCTTAATTTCTAATTGCGTCCACCATCTGAACCATGAGGTTGTCCTGCAAGACATTTAGGAACTGGCAAGCCTTAGACGAATGCATGGTTCCCTCTGCCCAGTCTATGTTTGGATAATTAAAATCCCCCATTATGAAAACACCTCCTATTCTTGCTGCTAATCCACTAATCCAACTTTTGATAGGAGATCCGTCCCCCCCCCCCCCCCCCCTCAGGTTAGGGGGCCTATAGCATACTCCCAGTATTATTTTCCCCTTAGCTTCATCCCTCTGGAGCTCTACCCATAAGTGTTGTTTTCAATGCGTGCTAACAGTCAATACAGTCAGTGTGTATTGATACCCCATGCCACCTTTGTAGTTCTGGCTCCTGTGAACTCAGAGGGAGGCACTAGGAGTAGTGCAGAGAGCAGGAGGGTAAATAAGGAGGGGGACTTCCAATAGCAGCTCTGATCAGACTGTGGGAAAGAGTACAGAGCTCGAGCATATGGCTGGATAAGGAGGTGAGATCCAATGATGAGTCTGTGTTGGGCAGTAGTGTGATGCAGAGTGAGGGGGGGGTGGAGGGCAGAGAGCCAGAGCATTGTGTGTATAAGGCAGCAGTGTTATCCAGGGGGAGGGGGGAAGAGAACCAGTCCACTGTGTGTATAAGGCATGTAAAATTCATGTTAGTGGTCTGGGAGATTCAAAATTGAGAGTTTAGTGGTCCGTGAGGTCCAAAAGGTTGGTGACCACTGTCCTATGGTTTGTTATAGACCAATATTTGCATGAAATCTCTTAAAGCCCATTTGAGATCTCATACCTTTTTGTCACTTTTTAATCCTGTATCTCCATATGTTATGCATTAAAATTTCAGTTTCTGTTAATAAAAATGCACTTCCTGCGATCTCATTACAGTGCTCTATGGTGACATACCCGAGTAACAGCCACAAGCCTCAGTAAAGTATCCTCAGATATACTTCTATTGTTGGAAAAGAGAGATGCTGTGCCTGCCCTAGTCTGTTACTAAGTGCTGATTATAGAATGCACTGGGTCTAACTCTGCTGTCTGTTGGACTGCACAGTCATATTTACACACACTATACAGTATAACCTCTATAGCAGTAACAGTAGAGATAAAGCTCTGAAGATGGGGGTTATTCATTTGGCATTTATCTGACTGAGTATTTATGTGACTTTAAAGTGGTTGTAAAGGCTCAGGGTTTTTTACCTTAATGCATTCCCCCTATTAATTACCTGAGCCCCATCTTGATCATGATGTATCAAAGAGCAGCGGCTCTCCTAGGTTTCTACCTCCTCATTGGCTAAGACAGCAGCGGTCTGCTGTCTACTGTGAATCACAGCCAGTAAGCTAATAAGGAGAGAGCGGGGGTAGGACCGAACCACGCTCTGTGTGTAAATGGACACACAGAGCAGCGGCTCAGGTGCCCCCATAGCAAGCTGCTAGCTGTGAGGGCACTCGGGAGGAGCCAGGAGTGCTGGCAGAAGACCCAAGAAGGGGAGGATCGGGGCTGCTCTGTGCAAAACCACTGCACAGAGCAGGTAAAAATTACATTTGTTTGTTATTCTTTAAAAAAAATCTGCCTCTAATATAAATTTAAGGGGCTTTAAGAAACCACAGCCCAGCGTTATATGTAATGGGCATCTGTTCTGCAGGTGTGTTTTTTTGACAAATGAGCTTTGATCTGTGTCTGATGTTCATTTGAATGTTCTACTCTTGTATAACAATGAATCACTACTGCTACATATTTAGTATTAAAACAGATACTGATAAGAAGAAAGCTACATAACATTTTGGAGACAAAATGTTTTCATAGAAAGAGATAAATCACATCATACCTACTACAAGTTTCTTCTTGTTGATGTCTAGAATGTTTTCCATGCTGTAATACATTCATATTAATCATCTTATTTCTGAAATAAAGTAACCGGATAGTTTTGTAACACATGCTGTTGATATTGTTGACGTTCCTGCTCTAGAGCACCCTGGTTTGAAGGAATGCATGTTGGTTTTTCAAAGTTTTATATTTTTACATTTTATTTTACAAGTAACCAAATAATTTCAGGGTTAGAGTGAAACAAAAGCTCCCAAATATTAGGTTTTCACAGGATAGTTTGGTGGAACAGTTATAACTGAAGCTTAAAGAGAAGGACTTACAGACATTTATATACTTGGCCTATTTGTTATAAATGTGTAGGTTTACTTCTAAAAGATTTATATTTTGCTCTATACTTTAAACTTGAAGACTTCAGGTGATATTTTGTCCCTCACAGGTTCTCCTTAACCACTGGGAACAATAATAGCTGATGGTAATGCATATGAGACTAGTCCTTGAATGCTGGTTTACATTTATGCTGGGAAACGACCCAAATAACCCAAATAACCCATGACAAGATCTAATTGAAAATGTTAGATTACACACAGTTGAGTCAGAGCAGAGACCCCAGTCCCCCCTTCCCCCTCCATGGTCTAGGGAGGAAATTTACCAATCAATACCACTAAGTACCCCTAATCTGGGTACCCATGTCTCTACTGGACAGGGAGGTGAGAAATAGTTGATAACACCTCAGCATTGGGCAGCGATTAGCAATGCCAAGGTATGCCTTTATCACCTGATGCATATATCTCTTAAAGCTTTTGTTCAGTGATTCAGTGCTGGCCACAGTTGGAATAATAATGCTTAACAATCTTTAGTGGCCAAAACCGCTGTTTTGCCAAAGCTGGCAGAAAAGGAATGGGGAGGAAACTCATGACTTTCTGCTTGTAGAAAAATGCACAAGGTAGCTTTATAATGTTTAGGCTGATCCAATGCTGTATCCTTGCTTAGGCCGACAAGGCCCAGACCTAGGGCAGCACTTTGCAGGGGGCAGCACGGAAAGAGTCCCTGCACTGACATTGTTAATGTAGTGCCAGTCTTATGGGGCAGACTGGGCTGAGTGGCAAATTAGTCTAGCGCCCCCATAAAGCGGCCGCACTGCTTCCGGTATGCGGGCAGCTGGCATTCCGCAACTGGGGGGGGGGGGGGGGGGCGCTTCTAATTTTGACTGTCCTATCATCCTGGACCACAAACCTTCCTCACTGTGCTATGTTTTCTGCTGCACCATTGGCATGGTTATATCTTCTTAGTCCTCTCCTTAAAATTATCAGAAATTTGTGCTTAAAGTAGTAATATAGGCAACATTTTGGATAGAGTAAGGGAGGGTTATAGCCCCTGTCAGTTTATTTTTTCACCATCCCTGTCCCATTGCAGTGATTTCCCTTCACTTCCTGCCCCATACCCAAACAGGAAGTAAGAAGAAATCTATGCAAATTAAGGTAATCCACCCCCCCCCCCAGGCCCTCAGAACTAGTGTCCCCACTCAAAAATTTCAGCGCAGGTCATAAAGCTTGACAGGAAGGGGTGGGTCATATTTAAATTAGGGGGTACACAAGTTTAGTCAGGTCTAGGGCAGCACAAAACCTAAATACACTACTGGTCTGATCTACAACATCTCTTATTGGATAATCAATGTTCATCATTGTTTTTCAGCTAGCTCATACCTCTTCTGTCTCTCCTAACAATACAGAGATCAACTATAAACTGCTGATCAGATGGCACTATACACCTGCTGTTCCACGTAAAGTTTTTCCGGATACTTCTGATCTCTGTTGGAGAGGTTGTGGCAAGATAGCCACACATGCCCATATCTGGTGGCAGTGTCCACTCATTCGCCCCTATTGGTCAACTATTTTACACTGGATTAAAGTGATACAAGGTTCAGCTGTTATTAACGATCCATGGGTTGTATTATTTAATTGTACAGGCGAACCAGTGGGCCAATATAGAAAGTCCATAACCCCACATCTTCTGAATGCGGCAAAATCACTCATACTCAGATATTGGAAACAAACCACCATCCCGACTTTACATCAATGGCTGCAAGTTGTGGATCATATTTATCATATGGAAGATCTTACATATGAATTTAGAGATAAGGCCTCTATCTCACATAAGATGTGGTTCACCTAGAAAATAAACTTGATCTTTTTCTTTGCCTTACTGACTTTTTCAACTGTCAATGAGGCATGAATGATTGACCACTAAATAAAGGAGACTCTTTTCCTCCCACTAACCACCACTATTGGGGGTCCCATATTCTATCACAAACCGCCAATATACCGTAAAAAAAATCTCTTCAATACGAACCACAGAGATAATGGACTTTCTTCAAGACTACCAACTAATTCAAGGGGCAATCTATTTCCACTGACTACCAGTGCAAGAAGGACATCTTCACTGACTACCAATGTAAATTGAAACTTTACTGACACCAATGCAGAGCGTCCATTTACATGGACTACCAATGTAAGTTGGCACTTCATTCATACTAACCGTTAATGTAAGTTGTGATTTTCTTCCACTGATCCTCAACGTAAGAGAGGACTTACACTGACTAGTGTAAAGGGACACTCACCAACCACCAAGCCAATGTAAGCATTTACAGGGAGTACTATTGTACAGGGGACATGCACACTAACTAGAAGTATACAGAGGGTGTTTTTATCTGTTAACCATCAGTAAAAGAGTGGTGAAAACATAGCACCTGAAGGTAGGTAATATATATCTGTTCAGTAGCAAATGGTCCTGTCATTAGGGGATAATTGGCACTTCATTAAAAAAATGTCGGGGAAGGCAAAAAAATCTTCTATGGAACCATTTGATTTGTAGTTACTCCCCTGCTGTAACACCATGCTTTTGTCTTTTGCTGAGGATAAATATCAGCAACCCACTGCTGAATGGCATGCAGTCTGTTATAAAAATAGCATAAGGCCCATATGACTGTGGTAGGTAGAGATGCGTGAACTTCTTATTAATTGTTGCTCCTGATGATTATTATGGTTCCCCTGATCTGCCCCATTCATTTCTGTGTTTTTCCACCCGGAGTATGTGTAGAATTAGGGTAGGAGGCCGACAATGAAAGAGAATAAGTATTTTCTTTGAAAATCTTTTGACAAGATGTAGCAGCATTACAAGTATCATATCTTTTAACAAGAAATACAGACTTTTTTAAAAAGAGAATTTTTATCAACCTAAAAGTACATCATTCAGCGTTCAGCTGTGGGATAAATAAAGAGGCCAACAATTCTGGGAAGAAATCTTAACCATGGTGCAGTAAAATAGGCCATTTGGCAAGTCACTGAAATCTATATTGGGTCATGGGACTTCAAAAAAAGGTCCTTAAAATTTTGAGCTGCCCAACTCTCAGGCAAATACTTAAAGGCTAAGTCCACCTTTTCCAGAAAATAGCCTATGTAGTCAAGGAGCCCAAGTAGGTATTAAAAACTGTGTAGCTTTGTAAAATGTTTATTAATTTATTGCGCTTAGAAACTGCGCTTATGAATCTTGAAATAAAAACCACAAATACAAAACTGAGTGAAACAACAGCAGTTATACAGCTGCAACTCTACTGTGTGATATAGGCACAGTCAAACATAGTCATATACAAAAAGAGTTGTGCTGACATGTAGCAATTATTAGTGCAAAACATAGTGAAAATGATATAACACGTGCTACAAATGAGTCCAAGTATAGAATCCAAAAGGGACGCTGCAAGAGTTACTTATTAGAAGTAAAGTCCTCCTCATTTGTAACTCAGGTTGAAATACATGCAGTCACCATCCATCACCATGTGCAAAGTTCGCAGAAGACACTGCCACCTTTGAATGGTAAAATCGTCTTCTTACCGGCTAGAATGCACCTTCAATCAAGAAAGGTCGAAAGCGCTTTTGGCTAAATACCCAGCCAGGGCCTCTCCAAGATGTTCCTGTGGGGTCCCCTTGGGCCAAGGTAAAGGTCATCCAATCACACTCTTAATGGTATCATACCCAACAATAAAAGATGCTTCACATAGTGTAAAAACGTAATGATAATTTATTAAAGAAATGTAGAATCACACTTCCATCAATGTAGAAATAAAATGCTAAAACAGTCTCGCCGGCCAGTGTAGAGAAAGCAACCCGCACTTCTGGGAACCAAGGTACACGTTGAGGTCAGCACGTGGCTCCGCTCTACACGTTTCACCACAGGATGACATCGTCTGGGGCATGATGTCTGGGGCACAACGTTCGGAGCATTATTCATTTAATTTTCATACCTGTAGGCCATTTTCTGCCCCCTCTCCCCAACCCCCAACCCCATCCACACACACTCCAAAAGCCTGGCGGAACAACTCCCTGTTAGCAATCTCTACATCCTGTCTTATTGCTAGGATGTGACAACTGTTGGGAACTGACTCCCAGCATTACAGCAAACAAGTACATAGGAATTGTAGTTAGTCTTCTCCTTTTTGCACACACCTTTTATGCATTTGTGGCCTTAATTCTCTACTGTACCAAATTTTTCAGTCACCTCCTATACATCTGATGATGACACTAAAGAATGTTAAGTGTAACTCTGTTTATGTTAACAAATATAGTACATAACTTATATAATTCCTTTTTTCTGAAAGTCTACATTTACATCTAATGAATATCTCCGACATCTCTATTAGAACTTTTTATTTCCTCACACCATGAAATTTCTCCTGCTTTTACCTGCTTTCTTGAGCAGTGTATAGGTGAGTATTTTATAGAGGAACTTAGGCAAAACTGATTAATGTTTACTGAGTTTGGTGAGCCATTTTCATAGTACACAGAGTACACAGACTTCTGCTAGATCACTCTTTTACTTCCTGCTTTAGTTTCACTGTTTTTTAAAGCTGAACTACACTGCATCTGAGCACCACAAACCACCCAATTTAATTCATTTTTAATATTCAAAGCAAACTTACCCATCCATCCATGTCTCCATGCTTTGTTTTGCTGAGAAATCACTTTGAAAAACATCTCCCATAACATTTCTGGCTGTGGCCATCTTGTGTAAGGGCAGATGATTCATGTAGCATTTACTTCCTGGAATCCATCTGCCCTTAGTTCGGGCATGCAGGCAGAAGGGTGTGCTTAGCTGAGGAAACCCCTCCTCCCCTCCTAAAGACTTCTGGGTTGTATGAAACCATTTGCCTAGCCATAGAAAGCAGGAAGTAACTGAAGAAATGTGAAAAAAGGTCTAAACCAAGTAATTATAATATACTTTCTTATCTATTTACGAATGTTAGCAGCATAGGGATTAAAACTAGTCAATGATGATTGTGTAGCGACATCACCGACCTCCAAAGGCCTAATGGTGACCTCCAGAGTCAGGGAGAGCTGACATCCTTCCTTGTAGTGTGGGTTATTAGGCATGGTGGGTTTATTGCAAGTTGGAAACATGGGCGCCAGTCCCTTTTTGGAATGCAAGAAAAAAGATTTATTGTCTCTTAAACAGAACAGGGGGAGAAAGGGTTAGGGCCAGGACACCCTTAGGCATATGCAATAGTAATTGGCAGACTCTGAGACAAAATAATAGGCACACAGCTATAATGGTAGAGGGCCTTTAAGCTGGATGCAGCAACTGTATGTGTAGAACTGCTGTCTCCTATGGCAACTGAACTTTGAACAGTCAATAGAGATCCATACACATAATTCACAGTTAACCGTTATAGATCTTCTCTCACATCTCACAGTATCCTACTGTAGATCTTCACTCACTGAGCTCCTGGTCTCTCAGTAGACTTCAAGATCCCAGATGTCACTGGATCCTCTGAGCTCTTCCACAGCTAACCCGCTGTTTACTCCTCAAGCTTCACCCACGCTAACCCCTGGCTTGTCACTCTACTGAAGCTTTCCCACTTCTTCACCGTCCTCGGCTTGTGAAAAAGGCTGGTACTCCTCCAGACTTCCATATACTGACCTCTTATAAGAAGAATGGCTGTCCCTTGCTGGCAACTATTCTTCCCTTTACCTCTGGCCTTGATTATCACTTGCCTCTGGTGACAGGAGTGGTTGTCCCCTGTGACAAATGCTTCTCCCTCATGGCTGGCAATGATCCAGTTCCTCAGTCCGACAGAACCTCTGCAACTTGGTTGGGCTTCCAGCCTGAAACCCCAACCCCGTGCTATCTCTCTCAAACCTGGATAGGCCTCAGACAGCCTAGCAGCCAGGTGCTTCCGGGATAGGCCTCAGGCTTCTTACCTAGCAGCCCAGAGCCTTGTGACACATATCCACCCAGACAGCCGTCCAGGTTGCACAGAACCTCGATCACCTGACTCCTCCCAAATAAATAGGTGCTCCCAGCAGGCCGAGGGACCAAAGAGACCCCTGCCAATTGGCTGAGTCTACCTATTCACTCCTAGTCTGGATTCACTATGCCCTTATCATTCTACTGCCACAGGCAACAATGCCACCTAGTGACAGAAGAGAGAGGTGCATTAAATCTAGAGTTAGGGAAAAAGCCAGTGACTCCCCTATCAATCAGCCAGGCTAGTTACCACCTAGCAAGCTAAATTTGTTAGCAACCCTGCCTACTATCACGGTGCTACATCTGAAAGAGTGAAGTTCCAATTTGTCAAATGATCAGACAAAAGGCAACTTTTAGGTTTCGTGTATATATGGTTGTCATTTACCGCAGCAGTGGAAGTACACAAAATGTGGTAGAATTTCCGCAAGACATGTCATGGTTTTGCAACAGTTTTGCCACATTTTGTGTTTTCTCACGGCGGGTGGTTAAACCATTCCTATCCTGAATGCGATTCTTCCACATTCAGGAGAAGGAGGTTGTGTCAGATTTCAGGCACCCCCTGCAACAAGAATTATATTTTTTGGTAAGATACTCCCAATAGGAAATAACATCTAAAGGGATGTAAACCCTGCAATTTTCCTCATTAGAAGCCTAATTCTGCAGCAGCTGTTTGATTATTATGAAACCCCTTCCATTAGATTCACTGAGCCCAGGGGCACAGACAAACACACAGTGATTTCTTCAGAATAACAAAAGGTAGGAATCTGCAACAAAGTTTGTTACAATCCTTGTAATGTACATAGATTATCTAGAGGGGAATGTTTTTTCTCAACAAAAGTGGAGTTACGCTTTAACTTTACTAAACAGATGTAAACAGGGTCAAAATGGAAAAAATGTATACATAAAATACAGAACAATGTTAAACAAATTATGAAGCTGTACAAACAGGAATTTTTATCAGCAATGTCTCTGCAACTAGGGTACGAGGTGGCAGCACAGCACAATCTCTACAAGGCTCTGTAGCCACAGATACTAGAGAATGAGTACTTCAGCAAACAGTACAGTACATAACCAGCTAATTTCACTTAGCCCCTGTCTCTTTCACAGTGAAGTCCAGGTTAGGACTGAGTACATAATTGAATAGCTGAGGGGATGTAAGGGATGGCACCACAAACAAGTAGCTGGAGGAGTCCTAGGTCTGGTACCACAGGTGGGTGGCTGGAGATGCAGGGTTACCCTACTTGAAGTTCAGTATTCTGATAGTAATTGGCACAGTGCTCTATGCAGTGGCTGTGTTTTCCATGGCAGCTACATTGTACAGGACTACAGCCTGGCTGCCTGCATGCTGGGTCTATTTGTGGAAGACAGTACACGTGGCAGTAGTATACATGACCAGCCAGGGGTGGTTTCTCTAAATTTCTACATGAAGGAAGCAGATAAACGTATCTTCCCTAGGCTTGGTCAGGAGTTCAGTGGCTTGTAGAAACCCATGGGTATTGTGGAAAAAGGAGTTAAAGGATTCTGCAACTGCATCTGAGCATGATAGTTAAAGGGGTACTCCACTACACACTAAACACAGAAACTGCAGTAAGCACATATGACAGTTGTCAGCATGCAAAGAACCTGAAATGTTTATTAAGACTTTGTTATCCATTAGGGATATGTTTATTTAATGGTGAACAATTGTTCTGCTTTCCCTTAAATGTCCCTCTGGGTAATTTACGTTGTCATAAAGCACAATCCCCCCCATGGCTTCACTGGATCAAGTCGCATTTGTCATTGATTGCTGCACACCTAGTATTCCCATTATGTAAGAGAAAATCCACATACAGTGGAACCTTGGTTTACGAGTAACGCGGTTAACAAGCGTTTTGAAAGCAAATTTTTTCGTTTTAATTCTGACTCGGTTTGCGAGTGTTGTCTCGCAAAATGAGCAGAATTCAAGCAAATGATGGTGCAGTACCGCATTTGGCCAGAGGTGCGGGGGCGCCGGGGTCAGAATGGTTCGGAGCTGTTCGGAGTCGTTTGGAAATACTCAGAACCACTCAGAAATACTCCGTTCCCGAGTGTTTCCGAGCCTTTCTGAGGCTTTCCGAGTTCAGCCGAGCTGGCCCGAGTATTTCCGAGGCTCTCCAGTGGCCCCCACCTCTGGCCACATGCGGTATTGCATGTAATAGAAGTCAATGCGGAACTAATTATCTTTGTTTCCATTGACTGCTATGGGGAAACTCGCTTTGATGTGCGAATGCTTTGGATTACAAGCATTCTCCTGGAACGGATTATGCTCGTAATCAAAGGTTCCACTGTATCATATACCTTTGGTGTATATAAATTATGGAATGGTGTTGCTCTTCTCCGCACTCACATTTGCTGCACATACAAAGATCTGCTAATAAAGCTGACCACACACATCACAATCTGGTTGTTCAGTCTCTGTACAATCTTCTTTGGAGCTACCAAAATCCTTTTAGGACAAGGACCTACCTAGCAATAAGAAGTTCTGACTGCCTTTCTAATCTGCTTGCTTGTTCCAGGTCAGCAACTCAAAATATTGAAACCTGAGCCAGTAGGCAAATCATTTTCTTAGGGTATATTCACACCTATATCTTTTGTTGTGTTGTGGTGCTTTTTCAAAACCCTGCTTCTTTTGTGCTGTTTCTTCCCATAGTGATGCCTGGTGACACATGTAAAACGCACTTAAAAAAATAAAAAAAAATACACCTCATTTGCTACACATAAAAGTGTATGTAGCCTTAGGAGGTGGTCAGCAAAGGACACCCCTGTATTTCTCTCGGTACAGGTTTCCTTTAGCATTTTATACCTGAAATCCTTATTTGCATTTTCATCTCTTTATGCCGAGGAAGCCTATAAGGCAAGCTCACATTGTTATGATGCAGGCAGAGATATTGCACATGTTAAACATACCTTCTAATATGATGCTGCCTCTATATTGGAGTGACTTTGTCGTCATATTTAAAGTTGTTAAAAAAGTGCACCCTGTTAAGAAAAGGTTTGAGACTTATCTGTCCTGGTGGCAGTGCCATTGATTTTTGCCACTTCCAGGACTAATGGATGCTCGTTTCCCCTCTGAGCCCTGTTGTTCTATCCCCTGTCCCCTAGCTTGACGCTAGACAAAGTAGTGGTGCACGGGGCAGTGGATTGAACCACAGTGTGCAACAGGGGAATCAGGCATTCAACATACCCAGAAATATATTTACTGTAGATTGCTCAGCCATGGTAGCTCTGCAACAGAATGAAGTTCAGTGATTCGGCCAGTGGTACAAGTAACTATTACCTGTTTTTTACAGCGTGCACCTTTAAACAAACAAACAAACAAAAACAAAAACGCAGAGTAACGCATTGCTGGACACTACATATTTAGCATCTCAGTACTCACTGTAAATTAAAGTTGAAGTGTCACTAAACCCATGAGCCTGCATCCACTATATCTGGTCTCCCACAGTAGACAGAACATGGAAATTCAATTATTTTAGTAAATATAAACTGCTAAATACCTTTTCTCATCAGCAGTATATAGCAGTCTTGTGACTTCTATTTGTTCCTAGTACAGCTTGTAGGAGGAGTTTTCATTCTCCCCTGATCGTCTCTCTGGACATGTCTGGACAGTGCTCATTAGCCCTGTGCTGATCACATGAACCCTCCCAAGGAAAACTTTTTTTAGCAATACCCATCACACTGAGCATGTGCAACCCGTCCCCTGGCTCCGTAAATATCAGGTTATTTTTTGGAGACAGTGGAAGATGAGGAGGATCAGAGAAGACAGGAGCCTTTATACACAATGCAGAGGATTATTATACAGGATTTATATAGCGCCGACAGTTTGCGCAGCATAGGGCAGACAGTACAATTACAATACAATTCAATACAGAAGGAATCAGAGGGCTCTGCTCGTTAGAGCTTACAATCTGGGATTAACCCCTTAGGTCCCACAGTGAGTGTAACAAGCATGATTTACTGCATATACAGACTGATTTTACTATTGTGGCTTTAGTAACACTTTAATGTGCAGTCACTAATTTAAATTCACAGCAGACTATTTAACCGCCGGGAGCTCCATGAGCATGATTGCGGGTCCCACGCACTCGATGTCCGTGGGGATACCCACGATCATCTCACGGAGAGGAAGAATGGGGAAATGCTAATGTAAACAAGCATTTCCCTGTTCTGCCTAATGACACTGACACTGATCACCGCTCCCTGTAATCGGGAGCGGTGATCAGTGTCATGTCACACACAGCCCCCCCCCACAGTTAGATACACTCCCTAGGACACACTTAACCCCTACAGTGCCACCTAGTGGTTAACCCCTTCACTGCCAGTCACATTTACACAGTAATTAATGCATTTTTAATCGCACTGATCACTGTATAAATGTGAATGGTCCCTAAATAGCGCCAAAAGTGTCCGATGTATCCGTCATAATGCCGCAGTCACGATAATCGTGATTGCTGCTATTTCTAGTAAAAGAAAAATTATTAATAAAAATGCCATAAAACTATCCCCTATTTTGTATACACTATAACTTTTGCGCAAACCAATCAATAAACGTTTATTGCGATTTTTTAAACCAAAAGTATGTAGAAGAATACGTATCGGCCTAACCTGAGGAAAAATAATTTTTTTTAAATATATTTTTTATATTTTTTGGGGATATTATAGCAAGGAGTAAAAAATAATGCATTTTTTTCAAAATTGTCGCTATTTTTTTGTTTATAGCGCAAAAGATAAAAACCGCAGTGGTGATCAAATACCATCAAAAGAAAGCTCTATTTGTGGGAAAAAAGGACGTCAATTTTGTTTGGGAGCCACATCGCATGATCGCGCAATTGTCAGTTAAAACGACGCAGTGCCAAATCGCAAAAAGTGCTCTGGTCTTTGGCCAGCCAAATGGTCCGGGGCTTAAGTGGTTAAAAATGTTTATATATCTCCTAAGCAGTTACATTCTTATAACTATTGCTTCCATTTACTTTTCTTTACTTTCTTCCATTTGTTTCCTTTAGATAGTGGTCACGTGATCACCCATGGTATGCTTTCAACTTTGGCATTGGCTTGACATATCGGTAGCTGGGGAATCAAGAAGAGCAGGGCTTCATTGGAAAGGTGGTGGTGAGAGGGGGGTGGTCATGTCAGACAAGCTGACTACTGAATTTCAGGTGCACAGTGGGGTTGATTTAGGACGGGTTCACACTACTGCGACAAACGCTCCGACATTGGGAGCTCATGTCGCATGACGTGTGAAAATCAATGTTTCCCTATGGGAGCCGTCCTAACTGGTCCGACACAAGTCGGTCCTGACTTTGAACATACTCCCTGTACCACTTTGGTCCGACTTTGATCCTACTTCAGCCCATTGACTATCATTGAAGTCGGATCAAAGTCGGATCGCAGTCTTGCATGATTCGACTTTGGCATGCGACTTGTGCTCAGATGATCTTGAGGAGGAACTCCGCGCCAGATTTTAAATAAAAAACCACATGGGTTCCCCCTCAAAGAGCATACCAGGCCCTTGGGTCTGGTGTGGATTTTAAGGGGAACCCCCTACGCCGAAAAAACGGCATGGGGGTCCCCCCAAAATCCATACCAGACCCTTATCCGAGCACGCAGCCCAGCCGGTCAGGAAAAGGGGTGGGGACCAGCGAGCGCTCCCCCCCTTAACCGTACCAGGCCGCTTGCCCTCAACATGGGGGGTGGGTGCTTTGGGGCAGGGGGGCGCTCTGCAGCCCCCCCAAAGCACCTTGTCCCCATGTTGATGAGGACAAGGGCCTCTTCCCGACAACCCTGGCTGTTGGCCGTTGTCGGGGTCTGCGGGTGGGGGGCTTATTGGAATCCGGGAGCCCCCTTTAATAAGGGGGCCCCCAGATCCTGGCCCCCACCCTATATGAATGAGTATGGGGTACATTGTACCCCTACCCATTTACCTAGGAAAAAAAGTGTCAATAAAAACACACTAGACAGGTTTTTAAAGTAATTTATTAGGCAGCTCTGGGGGTCTTCTTCTGAATTCGGGGGTCTCTTCCTTCTTTTCCGCGGTCTCCGGCCTCTTCTCCGCGCTCTCTGGTTCTTCTCCCGCTGTCTGCTGGGCTCCTCCGCTATCTTCAGCTCTTTTGCCACTCTTTTGCTAGCGGTGGCCGGTCTTCTCCATCGTCTTCTTCCCTCTTCTCTTCTTTCGATGTTGACATGAAGCTCTGTCCCGCTGTAATGCCGTGTGCGAGGTGCGCAACAACTTATATAGGTATGGGGCGTGGTCAAAGTGGAGAGTGGTGGATGAAGGGCGCGTGATCAAGCTTACATCAAAACATATAAAATTTATTTCGGAGGAAATAAAGAGCAAATAAAAGCAGTTGAATAATACCAATACTACGTATCATGCAAACAGGTGACAAAATATAAAAAACATGAAAAATTAAAAATGGGTTAGGAATATCATGAGCCCATGTTGAGGCAAGTATTTAGAGTTGGCTAACGCGTTTCGAGGATGACCTCTTCATCAGAGCCTATTTTAGAACCAGGGTGCAGTCTCTATATGCCAGTAGGCCAAAAGTATGTACATCATCTTGATGGCTAGTTGGAAAAAGCGGCCTGAAATGGAAGATGCGATTTTCTGTGTTCCATACCAGTCCACGTTCAAGCGTTCTATGTGATAGTAGATGGTGTGTAGGTTCTCCTTTAAGTTAGTAGATAAATGGTTATGGGGTGGCGTGAACCTGTCTCTGGCTGGGTGGAGGGGAGATCTTTTGACTTGTAAACTCCTGGTGGGGTGCTGTCCAAAAAATGGAGGATGGAGGAGGGTGAAGGTCTCACGAGAGAATGCTGCAGCCGTGTGTGTCCGCAGCAGTCACTCAGTCTCAGGTGAATGGGGCGTGGTCACCGGGTGATGTCATCCGGTGACTTCGTCCATTATGACGTCACCACCCGGGGCATGATGGGACAGTGACGACTTTACAGCGGGAGAGAGCGTCATGTCAACATCGGAAGAAGACCGGAGGGAAGAACACGATGGAGAAGACCGGGCCACCGCTAGCAAAAGAGCGGCAAAAGAGCAGAAAATTGCGGAGCAGCCCGGCAGAAGAACCGGAGAGCGGGAGAAGAACTGGAGAGCGGGAGAAAAACCGGAGACCGGGAGAAGAGGCCAGAGAGGACGGAGAAGAGGCCGGAGAGCGCGGAGGAGTCGGAAGAGACCCCCAAAGTTGGAAGAAGACCCCCAGAGCTGCCTAATAAATTACTTTAAAAACCTGTCTAGTGTGTGTTTTTTATTGCCATTTTTTTTCTCCAGGTGAATGGGTAGGGGTACGATGTATCCCCATACTCATTCACATAGGGTGGGGGACCGGGATCTGGGGGCCCCCTAATTAAAGGGTGCTCCCGGATTCCAATAAGCCACCCGCAGTCCCCGACAACCAATGGCCAGGGTTGTCGGGAAGAGGCCCTTGTCCTCATCAACATGGGGACAAGGTGCTTTGGGGTAGGGGGGCCGCAGGGTGCCCCCCTGCCCCAAAGAACCCACCCCCCCCATGTTGAGGGCATGCTGCCTGGTATGGTTCAGTGGGGGGGGCGCTCGCTCGTCCCCACCCCTTTTCCTGACCGGCCGGGCTGCATGCTCAATAAGGGTCTGATACGGATTTTGGGGGGCCCCCCACATTGTTTTCTCGGCGTAGGGGGTGCCACTTAAAATCCATACCAGACCGAAGGGCCTGGTATGCTCTTGGAGAGGGAACCCATGCCGTTTTTTTATTTAAAATTTTGCGTGGAGTTCCCCCTCAAGATTCATACCAAACACAGTGCCTGGTATTGGCGGGGATCCAAGTCGGATCCCCGTTCATTGAAAGTCAGACGCATGTCGTGTCGCACCAGTGTGAACCCAGCCTTACTAAAACTGGAGAGTGCAAAATCTGGCACAGCTGTGCATAGTAGCCAATCAGCTTCTAACTTCAGCTTGGTCAAGTAAACTTTGACAAAAAAAACAAAACTTGAAGCTGATTGGTTTCTTTGCAGAGCTGCACCAGATTTTGCACTCTCCAGCAAATCAGTCCCAGTGTGTAGCTTCCATCAGAAAGCTGAGGGGTGCAAAATTACCACACCAGCACAAATCTGCTTCCAAGCTAGGAAGGCAGAGAACGGGACTGACAGTATCACCAGGTATTGGATGCTAATTATCAGGTTTACAGAAAGGTACAGTTATAATAATTACTATGGGCAGAAATATGCATTTATGGTATTTCATTATAAAGGTTTACATACACTGTGAATATTACATTGTAACATTAATCTGAAGATTGAAATATATTACTTTGTCTAATTAGTGACTTGTCACATGTCCAAATGCTTTTCTTTGTTCTATGTCAGATTCTGCTTAGAAAAAAATGAGTTGAATATTTTGGTGACAGTACCTAATGTGGCAGTTAGGTGGCGCTTGTGTAGTCTGGCTGACTCTTCTATGGTTATCTGTCTCTAAGCCAGGGGAGCCAGACGGACCCATAATCACATTTTACAGATACTGACAAGCTGGAACTTGGCTCAAAACTCCAGAAAAAGGTGGAATAGTCTCGTGTTGTACAACATGATGTGGCAGTAACAGTCCAGTAAAAAAAAAAAGTTCACAAGCTTACTAAGATGCTTGCTTAATAATTGCTTTTATAGCTTATTTGCAGGTTTTGTGTACTATATATGTGAATACGAGCAATGCAGAAAATACACTCATTTAAAAACCATTTGACATTTCCTGCTCTTAAATGTAACTTTATGCTCAAAATGACGTCTCGGACTCTTTAAATGCCTGGCTCCATTTATATGCATAGTTTCCAGCTTTCTTATTTTCCATGTACAGTTTCAGACTTTTACTTCTTTTCTCTGAAATTTTGGCCCATAAAATTGTGTTTGTAGCATGAGCCCTGAATGTGCATTTATAGGTCGATCTAAAACGGATAAATTCATTATTAAAGTGTATTAAACCCAAAAAACAACATTTATTATATTACAGCTGACCAATTCTTCAATGTGGTGGCTGCATTCATTTTTTTTTCTTTTTTTAGGCTATTTGCCCTTTATTTTCCCATGTTGATCCAGCAAGTTTTTTCACAGACCAAGTTGTCCACCAAAAGTGGCAGTTAGAGGGTTAAGGCAAATCATTTATACTAACAGGAGTGCTAACAACAGTCAGCTTTTAATCATCTCATGTTGTAAAGTGCTGCGTAAACTGTTGGCGCTATATAAATCCTGTTTATTAATAATAATAATAATAATAATAATAATAATATATGTAAAACATTGATACCAAAAGGGAAAAAAATGTTTCAGTAACTGCTTGAAGTGTTAGCAGGAGTTCAGCTTTTTTTTTTTTTTGTCAATTCCGTCTATGTCTGCTGTTGTATCTAACACTACCCTGCCACAGATTGACAATAGAGCTGCCCTAGGGTGACTCAATTGCTCCTCTATCTAGAATGGAGACACCCTAAGGTATCACTGGTAGGGTCACCCAGTAAAAATTAAAGTGTTACTAAACCCAAAAAAGTAAAATCAGTGCGTATATGCAGTAAAGCATGCTTGTTATACCCCCTGTGGAACCTAAGGGGTTAATCCTCTGCATTGTGTAAAAAGTCTATTTGATACCGTCTTCTCTGGTCCTCCCCTTCTTCTATAGTCCCCAAACCATCTCCTGAAAGAACAGAGCCTTGAGGACAAGCTGCACATGCTCAGGTAGGTGTGTGTATTGCTAGAGTTTTTTTCTTTTCTTGGGAGAGTGCATGTGATCAGCACAGGGCCAATCAGCACTGTCCAGACAGAGTGTCAGGGGTCCTGCAGCCTCATAGGACAATCAGGGGAGAATGAAACCTCCTACAAGCTTTACCAGACACTGATAAAAGTCACGAGACTGCTTTTTTAGTGCTGATGAGAAAAGGTATTTAGCAGTTTATATTTACTAAAGTGATTGCATTTCCATGTTCTGTGTACTGTGGGAGACCAGATATAGTGAATGCAGGGTCCTGGGTTTAGTAACACTTTAATACTACTTAAGGACCGGAAGGATTTGCCCCCTTAATGACCAGGCCATTTTTTTTGTCGTGCGATGTTGTACTCAAACAAAATTTATGTCCTTTTTTTTTCCCCGCAAATAGTTCCTTTTGGTGGTATTTGATCATGTCTGCGCTTTTTATTTCTTGCGCTATAAACAAAGAGCAACAATTTAGAAAAAATAAAAACTTTTTTTTAACTTTTTGCTATAATATATATCTAAAAAAATTAAAATAAAAAACACATTTATTCATCAGTTTAGGCCGATATATATTCTTCTACATATTTTTAGTAAAAAAAATTGCAATAGGTGTATATTGATTGGTTTGCGCAAAAGTTAACACTATGGGACAGATTTTTACTAGTAATGGCGGCGATATGCGATTTTTAGCAGGATTGCGACATTGCGGCGGACAAATCTGACCCCAAATGACACCTTTTGGGGACTAGTGACATTATTACATTGATTAGTGCTATATAAATGCACTGATCAGTGTAAAAATGACACCGGCAGGGAAGGGGTTAACACTAGGGGGCGATCAAGGGGATAAGTGTGTTCCCTGGGTGTGTTCTAACTGTAGGGGGGATGGGCTCACTGGGACATGACAGAGATCACTGTTCCCGATCACTGGGAATAGAAGAGCTCTGACATGTCATCTGGCAGAACGGGGATCCGCTTGTTTTCACTGGCAGATCCCCATTTTGCCTCTGTACTAGTCGATCGCGGGTCCCTGGCGGACATCGAGTCCGCCTGCCCCACGGGCACGCTCCGACAGCATGCAGCGGGAGCGAGAGCGCGCTGGCGGCAGCGCGCACCCGTCTGCAACTGTGCCTGCATGAGCCGCCGTACAGCAATGGCGTTTTGCGCTGGAGAGGCGACCTGCTGCCGTATAACGACGGCGGCTGATCGGCAAGTGGTGAAGGGAAAATAAATTATATAAGAAAGAAATGCAGTTACCACATTTAAGGATTAATAGACTACAATATATTAGTTTAAATTGGGAGTTTTCGTCAAATCCTGTTTGAGGTCCCAGAAATGCATCCCTAACGTCAGGCTAGGCCGACAGCGTGCCTAGCAATAGGTGGAGCATCCTGGCAAGTCATCATGTGGAGGAGGTGCTGGAGGGAAGTGTGGAATAGGAAGCTGCCATCTCCATACCTCACAACTTTTTGAGCTGGGAATGAGGGACACCTATCAGCAAAAGTATGCAGGCACAGGACACACCCCCTGCCACACCCCCTTAAAGGAGAATTGTACAAAAAGTAAAAGATTGGTTAAACCCACAAGTGCTTTTTTTTACCACTACTATTCCCTTATATTGGCTTTTGGAATTTACAAATGCAGCAATTTAGAAATTAGATGAAAGGTTTAGCGTTGGAAAACACTTTTTGATAGATAAAAAGTGCATTTTATATACATCTATATAGATCAGATCAAAATGAGGGACAAATGAGAAGGAATGAGAGACAGAGGGACATTGCTCCAAATCAGGGACAGTTCCTCAAAAACAGGGACAGTTGGGAGCTATGCATCTCTATCCCATCTGACCCCAGTGACAGTGGCCACTAGTGGCTGCGTGCAGGAGGTAGACTGCAGTGCTGATATGCTTTGAGTATAAGGTTTCCTTTTGTGAATGTGATATTGATTTTACTTATTTTACATTAAATAAACCACAATACATTTCTTGGTGTGTTCTGTGATGTTTGTTTATGTTTTGTAGCAAAAAAAAAAAAAAAAAAGCGAAGAGTGGTGATTGCTGTCAGACTGTCATTAGTTTAAATAGGCTGAGCAGCGCTGTTATATGCATTCCCCAGTCATTCAAACCACAAGACTCTGCTGGCGGCATGTAAAGGAAGCCTTGCATGCTAAGCTGCATGGCAAAGTTGTGTGGATCTATTCTATTACTGGATCTTTTGTGGACTTTTGCTTTCGATACAGGTTAACCACTTCCATACAGGGCATTTTCACCCCCTTCTTGCCCAAGCCAATTTTCAGCTTTCAGCGCTGTCACACTTTGAATAACAATTGCGCGGTCATACAACACTGTACCCAAATGAGATTTTTTAAATTTTTTCTCCACTAATAGAGCTTTCTTTTGGTGGTATTTGATCACCCCTGCGGTTTTTATTTCTTGCGTTATAAACAAAACAAGAGTGACAAGTTTGAAAAAAACACAATATTTTTTACTTTTTGCTATAATAAATATCCAAATTTTTTTTTAAACAAATTTTTTCCTCAGTTTAGGCCGATATGTATTCTTCTACATATTTTTGGGGAAAAAATATCGCAATAAGCGTATATTTATTGGTTTGCGCAAAAGTTATAGTGTCTACAAAATAAGGGGATAGATTTATAGCATTTTTATTATTATTTTTTTTTCACTAGTAATGGCGGCGATCTGCGATTTTTATCGTGACTGCGATATTGTGGCGGACATATCGGACACTTTTGACACATTTTTGGGACCATTCACATTTATACAGCGATCCGTGCTATAAAAATGCATTGATTACTGTATAAATGTGACTGGCAATGAAGGGGTTAACCAGGACAGGGGCGGATCCAGGGGGGGGCAACAGGGCAATTGCCCCCCCCGAAATAATAGCACACACACTCTTAATGTAACTGTCTCCTGCGCTCCGCTGCCGGCCCGAGTCTCTCTCTCACATGTGCCGATCAGCGGCGCCGAGAGAGAGACTCGCGTGTGGTATGTACGGGTGGCGGCGGCGGTCACTGACACTGAAGGAAGGATAGGTGGGTGGAGCCTCTTCCCTGCTCTGCACTCGTTGCTAGACGCCAGGCGGCCCTGGCATTAGCAACGAGTGACGTCACGGTCAGTCACACTCACACTGCAGTGAGTGAGTGAGTCACGGCGTCACGTTGGAGGTCGGACTCGAGTCTCTCAGAGCCGACCGACGTGACAGTGTGACAGGGCCTGGAGCGGGCGGCTGGTGTGTGACTGAGGCTGAGCGAGGCAGCGAACAGGCAGGTGTTGAAGCCGCTCCCCTTCTGATAATGTGACTGAAGGGACGTTGCGTCGCGGCCATCTTGGTACTCCCGCACTCGTCCACAGTAAGCCTAGTGTTTGTAAGTCGGCAAGCGGACATCTTTATACACCCACCAGAGTCTTGCTTATCACAGTTATTTTTAACAGTAAACTCAACTTATATTTCACTAAATAAGCTGAGTTTACTATTAAAAATAACTGTGAAAAGCAAGACTCCGGTGGGTGTATAAAGATGTCTGCTTGCCGACTTCTAACTCTAGTCTTACTGCTGACAAGTGAGGGTGTACCAAGATGGCCGCAATGCAACATGCTTTTGCATGCATATTCTGATGAGTTACAATATCTCTCACTGCCCGCCCTCACTCTAGGACACATCCACTGGCAACTTGGCAAGTGACAATCCGCATGTTGTGGCAGGCGACATTGGCAAGTGACAATCTGCATGTTGTGGCAGGCGACATTGGCAAGTGAAAATCCGCATCTTCTGGCAGGCGACATTGGCAAGTGACAATCTGCATGTTGTGGCAGGCGACATTGGCAAGTGACAATCCGCATCTTGTGGCAGGGACATTGGCAAGTGACAATCCGCATCTTGTGGCAGGCGACATTGGCAAGTGACAATCCGCATCTTGTGGCAGGCGACATTGGCAAGTGACAATCCGCATCTTGTGGCAGGCGACATTGGCAAGTGACAATCCGCATCTTGTGGCAGGCGACATTGGCAAGTGACACGCTGCATCTGGTGGCAGGCGACAGTAGCAAGTGACACGCTCAGGGCTCCCAATGATTCTGCATTATGGTGAGTTGAACGATTTCATTTTACATTACAATGTAATAATATAAATAATGCGCCTCAATCATCCTGACACCACATCAACCATGGTGCTGTTATGATTGAAGCGCCAACACCAGCCATTGCCCAACAAATTGCCCGCAAAATTTTATGGCAGTGCCCCTCCCGAGACTAGGCTCTGGATCCGCCCCTGAACCAGGAGGGGGCGGTGTAGGGTTAAATGTGTTCCTAAGGAGTGATTCTAACTGTGCGGGGGAGGGGATTCACAAGGTAAGGAGACCGATCAGTGTTCCTCTGTACAAGGAACACACCATCGGTCTCCCATCTGACAGGACCGTGGATCTGTGTGTTTACATACACAGATCCACTGTCCTGCTCGGTTACCGGGCATCACGGCCACCGTGCACGTGCACCGGGACCTGAGTGACATGGTGGGCGTGCGCCCCCTAGGGATCCTGGAAGGCAGCGCCATCATATGACGGCGGCCCAAGATAACAGCTGCACCGTCCCGCCGTCATATGACGGTGGGCGGGCAGCGAGTGGTTAAACAAACTAATTGTTACAACCTCTTCTTTTGTTAAGCGCAGAAGAGGTCCAGGTAATTAGCAGGACAATTTTAAAATGGCCATTGTCGGCCCAAATTTGCTAAAGAGAGAACTCAAGTAGGGGTTTTACTACAAGAATTTAATGACTGCAAATGATGCAGCGGAATATACACGCACCGGCCACTTTATTAGGTACACCTGTTCAATTGCTTGGTAACACAAATTGCTAATCAGCCAATCACATGGCAGAAACTAAATTCATTTAGGCATCTAGACTTGGTGAAGACAACTTGCTAAAGTTCAAAACGAGCAACAGTAACTTAAATAACCACTCGTTACAACCAAGGTATGCAGAATACCATCTCTGAACACACAACACACGGAACCTTGAAGCAGATGGGCTACAGCAGTAGAAGAACACACCGGGTGCCACTCCTGTCAGCTAGGAACAGGAAACTGAGGCTACAGTTCGCACAGGCTTACAAAAATTGGACAATAGAAGATTGGAAAAACGTTGCCTGGTCTGATGAGTCTCGATTTCAGCTGCAACATTCAGATGGTAGGGTCAGAATTTGGCATACACAACATGAAAGCATGGATCCATCCTGCCTTGTATCAACGGTTCAGGCTTGTGGTGGTGTAATGGTGTGGGGGATATTTTCATGGCACACTTTGGGCCCCTGAGCATTGTTTAACTGCTTGCCAACCAGCCGCCGTCATTATACTGCGGCAGGTTGGCACGGCTGCGCAAATAGCCGTAGGTGTGCGTTGGCCGCTTAACAATCGGAAGGGGGCGCGCCGCGATGCCAAAGCCGATGCACGTGGCCGGCGGCCGCGATGTCCACCGGCCACCTGTGATCGCTCCTCAGAGAACCAGAATGGGGATCTGTCAACGAATACAGACAGATCCGAGTTCTGACAGGGGAGTAGAGAGAGATCTGCTGTTCCTAGTGATCAGGAACAGTGATCTCTCTCCTCCCCTAGTCAGTACACTCCCCCCACAGTTATAAACACCTCGCTAGGGAACACTTAACCCCTTGATCACCCCCTAGTTTTAACCCCTTCCCTGCCAGTGACATTTATACAGTAATCAGTGGCTATTTTTAACTCTGATCACTGTATAAATGTCACTGGTCCCAAAAAAGTGTCAAAAATGTCCGATCTGTCCTCTGCAATGTCACAGTCCCGCTAAAAATCGCAGATCACCACCATTACTAGTAAAAAATAAATAAATAATAAAAATGCCATAAATCTATCCCCTATTTTTAGACGCTAAAACTAATCAATATACGTTTATTGCGTTTTTTTTTTTTTTTTTACCATTTTACCAAAAAAAAAAAAAATGTAGAAGAATACATATTGGCCTAAACTGATTTTTTTTTTTTTTTTAAATTTGGGGATATTTATTATAGCAAAAAGTAAAAAATATTGTTTTTTTTCAAAATTGTCGCTCTTTTTTTGTTTATATTGCAAAAAATAAAAACCCACAGAGGTGATCAAATACCACCAAAAGAAAGCTCTACTTGTGGGAAAAAAAGGACATAAAAGTTAGTTAAAGTGACGCAGTGCCGTATCGCATAAAATGGCCTGGTCATTAAGGGGGCAAATCCTTACAGTCCTTACGTGGTTAAACGCTACGGCCTACCTGAGTATTGTTGCTGACCATGTCCTTCCCTTTATGACTACAGTGTACCCATCTTCTGATGGATACTTCCAGCAGAATAATGCACCATGTCACAAAGATCAAATCATCTCACCACTGGTTTCTTGAACATGACAATGAGTTCACTGTACTCCAATGGCCTCCACAGTCACCAGATCCCAATCCAATAGAAAAAACAAGATGTGACCTCCATCCCTATTAACATATGAACATAAAAACAAGGGACAGTGGTAGTGGGACTAGAGGCCCCTGTAAAATGGCACAGCCTCTTTCCTCACACACAGGCACATCTCGTGCTGCTCAGCTACTGCAGTTATCTCAGGATGCCTATAATGACTCTGACTGTGAATACAGCGCCGCCTCACAAGAAAAACAAACAGATTCCCTACATCCAAATATTTTGAGACAAATAGAAAAATTTTTACAGAAAGCCTTAAAGCAGACCTCAGACTATATAACTGAAAGTCTCACAAAAGAAATCCGTGAGTTAGGCCAGCGCACTTCTGACCTAGAAATCAGAGTGGATGACATGGAAACAAATGTACTGTCCCATGATGATGAATTAGAGACTCTTAAGGAAGAAAACCTTATTCTGCAAACACACTTAGAGGACTTTGAAAATAGAGCACGTTGATCAAATCTTTGTATACGAGGAATACCGGAGACTATTGTTGACCTTCATTCTACTATGACCGCACTTTTCCAAGAACTACTACTGTCAATCTCGGTCGATCGTTTGGAGATGGATAGGATTCACAGAGCTTTAACACCACGCAAACCAGAAGGTCCCCCTTGTGATATTATTGCAAAATTCCACTTCTATCGCACCAAAGAACAACTCATGGCTGCAGCTAGAGGAAAAAATTCCCTCATCTTTCAAGACCATGCTTATCAGCTTTTTGCTGACCTTTCCCCAATTACTGTGGCTAAACGACGTGCACTGAAACCCTTACTTCATAATCTACAGCAACGCCAGATCCCTTATCAATGGGGATTCCCATTTTCTATCCGCTTTACCTATCAAGGTGTCAAACACTCCTGTAGATCCTCAGATGAACTACAAAACACTCTACAAGAACTACATCTTATCGAAAGGTCTTCAGGCCCTCGTCGACGCACAACATCCAGCTCCCCTTTAAGAATCCTCCAAATCTGAAAAAAATAGAGGCTGGCAAATTTCCTCTAAGAGAAGTCGATTCAATTCTCCTGATATAGATCCTGTAGACATAATGGACTGAATTACTTTCACTCCTCATCTTGAAGTGTATTCAATCTTAAGGCTTTGCCTTTCTTTGGTCACTAAGTAATTTACCACCTTCAGTATAATCTGACTAAACTTATTTAAAATAATACCGTTCTAATAAGTTTTGAACTTCCCCCCTTTTAACCCCCACAACCTCAGATAAACATTATTTATGTTTTATCTATTTACCCCCTTTCCCCCTCCCTAGCCAATGAGATACCTGTTGTCTTGATTATAACCTTATTTACTTATATTTATCTTATGCCCCGTACACACGGTCGGACTTTGTTCGGACATTCCGACAACAAAATCCATGGATTTTTTCCGACGGATGTTGGCTCAAACTTGTCTTGCATACACACGGTCACACAAAGTTGTCGGAAAATCCGATCGTTTTAAACGCGGTGACGTAAAACATGTACGTCGGGACTATTTATTCTGAGCATGCGTGGCACTTTGTCCGTCGGATTTGTGTACACACGATCGGAATTTCCGACAACGGATTTTGTTGTCGGAAAATTTTATCTCCTGCTCTCCAACTTTGTGTGTCGGAAAATCCGATGGAAAATGTCCGATGGAGCCCACACACGGTCGGAATTTCCGACAACACGCTCCGATCGGACATTTTCCATCGGAAAATCCGACCGTGTGTACGGGGCATTAGAGTAAAATCTAGTTATTTTTTAAATTGAAGTACTTCTATTGTTTTATATTTAATGATCCCGTTTATCAATATCACTATTTTCCTTCTTCATTACTGGCAATCCTATGATAAGTAATATTGCTATGCAAACTATACAGTTTCTTATTTTAATGTATTTTTTATCCCTAGGGCTACCTGTAGGTATATATACTCATCTTACAGTATAGTTGTTAATAGACTAATTAACCTTTTATTTATTTTTTTACCCTTGCTCATTTTTTTTCTCAACGGCTGAACTTGGGTGTCCAAGTATTTCTCTTTTTTTGTATATAGATCTAGGCTGTTGGGGTCTGGAGAGATTGTCACTGCTCCCCCTATCTTTCTGTCCATTCTGACCTATTATTGGAGGACCTCCTCGGATAGATACTAGGCCTCTGAGTTAGCGTTTTTTCTACGCACTCAGTACGCCGCCTTTTTACTTTTCTTATTTGCACAATTTACTTACTATTATTTGACTATATGACTCTTATGCCCTGTACACACGGTCGGACTTTGTTCGGACATTCCGACAACAAAATCATAGGATTTTTTCCGACGGATGTTGGCTCAAACTTGTCTTGCATACACACGGTCACACAAAGTTGTCGGAAAATCCGATCGTTCTAAACGCGGTGACGTAAAACACGTACGTCGGGACTATAAATGGGGCAGTGGCCAATAGCTTTCATCTCTTTATTTATTCTGAGCATGCGTGGCACTTTGTCCGTCGGATTTGTGTACACACGATCAGAATTTCCGACAACGGATTTTGTTGTCGGAAAATTTTATATCCTGCTCTCAAACTTTGTGTGTCAGAAAATCTGATGGAAAATGTGTGATGGAGCCTACACACGGTTGGAATTTCCGACAACAAGGTCCTATCACACATTTTTCGCCGGAAAATCCGACCGTGTGTACGGGGCATTACTCTCTCTTTCTTCCTCTTTATTCAGTCTCTACTCCCCTCTTGCTTCTTGCCCCCCCCACCCGTATAATTGTGGACTCACAATCTATGAATGCAGTATACTACAATATTTCCTTTAAGATTTACTGATGGCCCCCTTAAATGTCCTTATGTTAAATGTACAAGGTCTAAATATTCCACAAAAGCGAACTAAAGTTTTTCGCTCCTTAGCTTCCTCAAAAGCACATGTTGTATGCCGCCAAGAAACCCATTTCACAGATAAGGCGACCCCTAAATATTTTGGTTCAGCTTATCCCCAAGTTTTCACAGCCTCTGCCAAAACTAAACAACGAGGGGTACTAATAGCGTTTCATCGTACTAAACCCTTTTCCCTTCTGACAGAGATCAAAGACCCAGAAGGTCACTATCTTATACTCACTGGATATCTATTCGATTCTCTAATCACAGTGGTATCCTACTATGCTCCTAACAAAACTCCATCCTTATTCCTCTCCCATTTATTACAGGTAATTGATACTCATAAAACAGGTACACTTTTGATCTGTGGAGATTCAAATCAAGTCCTTTATCCTTTTTTACATAAATCCCCAACCCCTATTGCATCTAGTTCTCAATCTCGTAAGTTCCAACAACTTCTTCAACAACACTCTTTGTTAGATTCTTGGCGTGAAATCAATCCTATGTCAAAAAATAAAAATAAAGAGATCTATACACACCCTAGAGAGTTAACTACAAGATAATTTATTGCTTAAAGGAGCAAAATACAAAAATGCACAGCAAGCCAAAAATCCCGCTTATCCCCTGTATATAGGACAAAGGGGAATTATGTACAAATTCTCCAGTGTTCTATACTTCCCTACATAAAATAGGAACAGATAAACTAGTGTAAACATGTTCCCTACATAAAATAGGAACAGACAAACTAGTGTAAACATGTTCCGGTAGTGCATCATTGGCTGTCAAAACGATATCCCCAAGGGGACAGGATATAGGTTGTGGTCGGTATAAGGCAGGGGTGCTGTCCCAGTGTAAAAGTTTACATGTTTCGTTCCTCTGATACCGGAACTTTGTCAGAACCTTTGAGGTTACCGGAAACAACTAATCTGAATGTCTCACTTGAGATTTATCCTGCATACCAGACTCCCTGGACACTGATCAAAGTGTCCGTTGGACTACCATCAGTTTGCTTTGACAGCACTGAAACATTGCACAAACTGGAAACTTACAGAAAAGTCACAGATGAGGAACCATTTGCTGAAGAATTGTATGCATTGCACATACACTGACAGATTGATCTCCACACAAGATTAGTGGAGATCTCTGCATTACCAGCTGGATCCATGAGCAACCACTACAGATTGAAAAATCGAATCATTATACCAATTGTCTATGGGAATTTACCTGCAAGTTGCGGGAAAACCTAACATGTGGTTATATTGAATATACCTGTGAATATATCTGTGGCTTTGAGACAGCATCACCTGGAGTTGTAGTGTCTAGGGACTTATACTATCTTTGTGGTATGTGGATATATACCTCTGCCTCCACTATTGCACTTTAAACATCAGGACGAGAATAACAGAAACTAATTGATATTGGACAATTAAAACATCTGTCAGTAAGGAAGTTCCTCTACCATGCTTTGGATAACCTCCATTGTGACCAATAATCTTGTTCTTTTACATAGCCCCATTGACTGACTGACCGGTGATACCAATAAGTAATATGGGTGCATCAGAATAGTGTGGATTGTGCATCATTCCATCTTGGAACAGTGTAACTACTATCTGTGTTTCACGGAAATACAATGGTCCTCTTAGGAATTATATGCTGGTCATTCGTACATTGGTGGCTTGGGGGATTTTTACAGGTATTGTAGGGGGTGCTTTTTATCTAGGGGAGGGAGGGGCCTGTGGGCTGCTGCATTTACCCATTTTTTCTCCCTAGTGGGAGATAGCTACATGTTTACACTAGTTTATCTGTTCCTATTTTATGTAGGGAAGTATAGAACACTGGAGTATTTGTACATAATTCCCCTTTGTCCTATATACAGGGGAAAAGCGGGATATATGAATTTTGGCAGGAATCCCATTTTTCTCCATTTTTGTGAAATAAATCCTGCTAGGCGCCAATTTACTTTTTATTCTCATCCCCATAAATCATTTTCCCGTATTGATCACATTTTGATCTCAATAGGCATGACCCCTGAACTCCTTTCTTCATATATTATATCTTTTACATGGACTGACCACTGTTTTGTACTTTCAAATTTTACTTCTATAATATCCAAAACACAAGATTCTACATGGCATATTAATGACTCAATCCTATCTCATCCATCACACTCCTCTGATCTAGAAATAGCCATAAAAGATTACCTGGCCAATAATGAGACCCCTGATATATCCTCACTGACCCTATGGGAAGCTCATAAACCTGTTCTCCTTGGGGTTTGTATATGCCAAGCCTCATTTCTTAAAAGAGAAAAACGACTAAACTAAACTAAAACAAAATTTAGAAGCAGAATTTAATACATGCCACAAAACTTTCAATCTAATCCTACCCCTGTGACTAAATTACAGCTTGATAAAGCATGTTTAAATTTTGACCTTTTTTTTATCAGAATCTATAGATAAAATGTTATGTAAGTCTAAACATAAATTTTATCTTAAAGCGAATAAACCAGATACCCTTTTAGCCCGAGCACTTAAGAAACGAAATCGCCCCTTTAAACCAATTCGACTGAAATTATCTCATGATACATTTACTAGTAACCCAGTAAAGATCCTCCACACCTTTCAAAAACATCTTACCTCCTTATATAAAAAGGAAGGATCTTTTGATCAAACTTTAGCATAATCATTTTTTTCACAAATCCAACTTCCTACTATTCCTTTAGCCCAACGCGATTGTCTTGAAAGCTCAATTACAGCTATCAAAATTAAATTAGCAATTAACTCTCTTAAATCAAATAAACATCCAGGCCCAGATGGCTTCCCTGCCCTATACTATAAGAAATTCTCTCATATCCTTTCTCCAATGTTAACAGACGCATTTAATTCTCTCCTTAATGATCAATCCTTTATTGGAGGTTATTGTCTACAGATCATTTTGGCATTATACTCCTGATGAGTGGACAGGATCCACAAAACGCGTAGAGTTCCATTTCCCAAGTCAGTCTGATTCTTACACCTCATATCTACCATGTATTCACTTATACAGCTTTTATCATGTATTTGTATATATCATGAATGTATTCTACCAATCATGTGCTATGTCAGCTCTTTTCAATGGCTATGGCCTTGCATTATGAGATGCATTATGAGATCATGTAATATTGTATCTTGAATGCGTAATACATTTCTTACTCTTTATACTCTTGTATTATTTTGACATGACATACCTCATTTAAAGTCCCATGACCATTGCCCCTTGTTTTTATGACCTCAATCCAATAGAGCACCTTTGGAATGTGGGAGAACAGGAGATTCGTATCATGTATGTGCAGCCGACAAATCTGCAGCCACTGCGTGATGCCATCATGTCAATATGGACCAAAATCTCGAAGGAATCTATGCCACAAAGAATTAAGGCAGTTCTGAAAGCAAAGGGGGTCCAACCCGGTATAGTAAGGTGTACCTAATAAAGTGGCTGGTGAGTGTGTGTGTGTGTGTATATATATATATATATATATATATATATATATATATATATATAATATAGTAAATTGGTGGGGGCATGCACAGGATACCTTCAGCGGCCATTGTGCCCTTGCTGGATGTCCTGTGCATCCCTATAACTTTAAGAAGGGGTGGGCTTCCTCCAGGTACACCTGCCCTTAATATATCCAACTGGAAATTTTGTCTGTTTTTGATGTGCGTTGCCCTTCCATGTGCTCTTTGCTGCAAAAGCTAATTATAAATTGGGGTGGTTGCCATCTTTTTTGCACAGTTTGTGAAAGCTCACACGGGATACCTTCAGACGTAATTGTGCCCTTGCTGGGTGTCCTGTGCATCCCTATATCTTTAAGAAGGGGTGGGCTCCCTCCAGGTACACTTATCCTTAATCTATCCAACTGCTTCATATGTGCTGCAATTTGAGAGACTCTCAAAATTATACAGTTCGGACTACAGTAAACTGGGGTGCTTTGACGTGTCCATTGCGGTTTACACACATGTTTCCAAATGTGTGCAACTAAACCCTTTGTTTTTGATGTGAACTGTTGGACAGAGTCCATTCGGTTTTGTTGAAGGCTAGCTGGTATGTAAGTTGGGAATTTATTTTTATTTTTTTTCCCATTAGATTTTTATTGATTTTTTAAATAGAAAAGCACAAACGGTACAAATTTGCTCCTTGCTGCAAAGGTTAGTTATAGGTTGGGGTGGTTGCCATTTGTTTACACCCATCTACTATCCAAAGAAGTCTAGTCAGAAGTGTTTTTTATGGAAGAATTGCGATCAAAAACCCATACTTCTGACATGGAAACAAGACTCAGCAACTCAACTTTACATGTAAACATAGAAACTGTGGTGCAGAAAAATGGCAGCAGCTGTTCTGGACTGATGAGCTAAATTTTGAAATATTTGGCTGTAGCAGGAGGCAGTTTGTTCACTGAAGCACTGGAGAGCGCTGTACAATAATGAGTATCTGCAAGCAATGAAGGCATGAAGCATGTTGGTGGTTGCAAGTTTGGGGCTGCATTTCTGCAAATGGAGTTGGAGATTTGGTCAGGATCAATGGTGTCCTCAATGCTGGGAAATACAGACATATACTTATCTATCATGCCATACTATCAATGAGGTGTGTGATTGGCCCCAAATGTATTCTGCAGCAGGACAATGACCCCAAACATACAGCCAATGTCATTAAGAACTATCTTCAGCATAAAGAAGAACAAGGAGTCCTGCAAGTGATGGTTTGACCCCCACAAAGCTATGATTTTAACATCTGTTTGGGATTATATGAAGAGACAGAAGGATTTGAGGCACCCTACACCCTCAGAAGATCTGTGGTTAGTTCTCCAAGATGTTTGGAAGAACCTACCTGCCAAGTTCCTTCAAAAACTGTGTGTAAATGTAACTAGAAGAATTGATGCTGTTTTGAAGGCAAAGAGTGGTCACACCAAATATAGATTTGTTTTTGATTTCTCTTCTGTTCATGTACTTTCCATTTTGTTAACTGATCAAAAAATTAACTATTAACACTTCTATTTTTCAAATTTTTAATTTACAGCATTGCTTCATACCTCATGCCTGAAACGTTTGCAAATAAACGTTTGCAGTAATATACTTTTTTATTTATTTTTTTATTTTTTTGTTCTGGCTTTTTAGGATTGGGTGCATTCCTGTGGCCTGTGGCCTTTGACCTTCCCTTCACGATAACAAGTAACAATGCCTTAGCAACCAATAAACAAGCAAGTAAGTGCTCCAGCATCTCCTATAAGTCTAGTTTGAATTAATGCACAACCAAGCTTATTTAAAGATGAACCCTAGGAGATCTAAAAACTCTCTCTTGCAGTGGGGCTGTTCCGGCACTTCAAGGGGTTAACTGATCATTTTTGTCTAGGGGGATTCGTAAAAGCAGATTTGCTTACCTGTTCATCTGCTCTTTCAGGCTACTCTCTGCTGCTAGTTTAGTCTGTGCAGCCTTTTCTCCCCTCATGCTCTGGTGGTGTAAGGGCCTCATTAAGACCAAAGAAGGATCCATAGCCCTATATTGGATGTAAGGACACAGAGGGACAAACCACCACCAAAGCAGGGGGAAGAGCTGTCTGACGGAGGAGCACTGGCTCAGAAAAATTGCTTCTCTGTCCCCTAGACTAAACAAGTAGTTAACCCTTGTAGAGGGGTGCAGCCCCACTTCAAGGGAATTTTTTTTCCCGGGATTGGGCTTTAACTAAAATAACGACAGGGACCACCATTGCTATACATTCTACAGTGCCTTGTTGCTTCTGCTGTATTCTCAACCAGAACAAAAAGCCCAGAAAGGATTATATCACTCAGTGGTCATTATTGGTCCAGCCGGGATGGAAAAGAGAATTATCTAGATACACTGCAGCACTGATCCAGGGATGGAAGCATATAATTTACAGCGATGTCCTGTTGCTGTGCTGGGATTTGGAAAATAGTGCCAAGGAAAGGGAATTTTCCAGACAATCTTGGACAATTCCAGACAATCTTGGAAGGAGAGATATTCCAGGGACACTATAGCAAGTAAGTGATCAGAAGAGTGTTTTTTCCAGGAACGTTATTTAACTTACCTGAAATGGTTAGTTTGGCATCATTCAACCATCATTGTGGAGAACCTACTGTGGGGCCAAGCACTAGATTAAAAGGGAGTATTACATTTTTATTTTTACTTTTAAAAGTTTGTGCATGATCTTTAAACTTCTGCTTATTGTTATACGTCCAGTATCTGATAACAAGGCTGAATTCTACTACAGGTTCCAGGCAGTTTGAAGTAATGATCCAGAATAAATCCAAAATGTTAATATACTAAAGAGAAATGTTAACATTTGCCAGAGATCTTCATGCAGAAAATCTAAAAAAAGTGCTCTCAATGATTGACCTGGACAAAGTGAAAAAAAATAAAAACAGAAGATCAGCCCAGCACAGCTGTGCAAAAAAATTTTGTAGTCCAGATTTTCAAAGCCCTCCACAAAAAATATACAAAAATATGTTAAAAAAAATTGCATATGTAATTCAGCTTGAAAAAGTAAAACTTCTGGAAACGTATATTATTAAATACAAAAAACTAAAACATGAGTAAAAATGGGGCAGTTGAAAAAGTTTAAAGGGTGATTTCACTAAAGTATAACACCGTTAATCACTGTGCGTTATTTGATAATTTTTACAACTCATAATGATATTTTGTAATACACTATCTTTGATTTTCTGAAGAATGATCCACATTTGGATTGCTCTTTAGAGGACATTGACAGGTTCTTGTATCACTTTCTCAAGGCCTGCTTTAACCCCTTGCATAGCACGTGGTTGCAGGGCACTAGAAGAGTGGCCCCATTCCCTTTTTAGCTACACCCTCTGACCATCCTCTGAAAATGGCATGTACACACCCCTGGCCACTGCCCCTGCAGCTATAAGGGGTAGCGGTTTGCTAGTGTGGATGGGCCCAGAAGGTTCCATTTCACACATCAGTTACATTTACTGCATGGATTATTCTCTGTTTTTATGTAATGAAGAATTTTGTACATAATCAATTTACAACAGTGATTGCACCTGTTGTCTTCATTAAAGAAGAAACCTGTAGTAAAAAGGAAATGCTGTCACAAGGTGGATGGCAAAGCAGCTCAGTTAGGAAGGTAAAGCAGATAAGGCAAGCACAATGGTCAGAAGATGATCAAATGTCAGGCAGGTAGCACAGTAGTCAGAAGACGAGCAGATTTCGGAGGAGGCAGCACAGTAATGGTGGTCAGGAGACAGAGAATCAAACTGCAACAAAATGCAGAGAAATAACCAGCTAAGGTTTTTTTCAGAAACTGACACTTTCTGGGGTGTCGATTTCCTGTTATCCTTGTTCAATGTTTTCCCCTACGACTGTCTTATAGGGATGTAAGGGATGGCAGGAAGAACCACTGATCATAGCGGGGGACCCAGGAAAAGGACACTCCTGGAATTTTGGTTTCAGATGAAACTTCAACTTGCTATTTTTCTGCATCAAAGCAGCGTTTACTGTCACAGGCAGCAAGATAGGTACAGTGCCTTGAATAAGTATTCATACCCCTTGAAATTTTCCACATTTTGTCATGTTACAACCAAAAACGTATGTATTTTATTGGGATTTTATGTGATAGAACAACACAAAGTGACACAAAATTGTCAAGCGGAAGAAAAATAATAAATGTTTTTTAAAATTTTTTTACAAATAAATATGTCAAAAGTGTGGCGTGCATTTGTATTCAGCCCCCCGAGTTAATACTTTGTAGAACCACTTGCTGCAAGTCTTTTTGGGGATGTCTCTACCAGCTTTGCACATCTAGCGAGTGACATTTTTACCCATTCTTCTTTGCAAAATAGCTCAAGCTCTGTCAGATTGGATGGAGAGCATCTATGAACAGCAATTTTCAAGTCTTGCCACATATTCTCAATCAGATTTAGGTCTGGACTTTGACTGGGCCATTCTAACACATGCTTTGATCTAAACCATTCCATTGTAGCTCTGGCTGTATGTTTAGGGTTGTTGTCCTGCTGGAAGGTGAACCTCTGCCCCAGTCTCAAGTCTTTTGCAGACTCTAACAGGTTTTCTTCTAATGCCGCGTACACACGACCGGACTTTCCGGCAGAAAAGGTCAGATGGAATCATCCCGTCTGACATTCCGATCGTGTGTGGGCTTCATTGGACTTTTTTTTTCTAAAATTCTGACGGACCTGGAAATAGAACATGCTTCAAATCTTTCCGACGGACTCAGTTCCTATCAGGAAAACCGTTTGTCTGTATGCTAGTCCGACGGACCAAAAACGATGCAAGGGCAGCTATTGGCTACTGGCTATTTAACTTCCTGTTTCTAGTCCCATCGTATGTCATCGCGTTCTAAACGAACGGACTTTGGTGTGATTGTGTGTAGGCAAGTCCGTTTCATCGGAACTCCGTCGGAACTCCCTTGGAAAGACCGTCAGAGTCTACTCTGATGGAAAGTCCGGTCGCGTGTACGCGGCATAAGCTTTCCTTGTTTTTGGCTC